>NC_092100.1:9403090-9729267 GCF_045679555.1 Salvelinus alpinus | reverse complement strand
ATGTAAATGATTCATTTTTAGACAAACTGGAATTAAAGCCATACTAAGTCAGTGGCACAGAAGGAACTATCCAAGCAGAAGATACTTCTCCTTCAAATGTTGATATTTGGTTTCGTTGTCAACCAAACACAATTCAATATTACTTTAGTAATACAGTAGATAGCCTAAAGTTCAGCCTAACTTACAAACTAATGGAACAGTATTTATTCAACCTTAAAATGAGTAACACATTTTGACAAAGCGTGCATGTTCAAGGTAGTGACATGTGTAACTCTGTGTTGTTGTTTTTGGTCGCACTGCTTTGCTTCATCTTGGCCAGGTCGCAGTTGTAAATGAGAACTTGTTCTCAACTGGCCTACCTGGTTAAATAAAGGTGAAAAAAAGAACAAAAAAAAATAGCATTCTAAGGTCGCAGATCGGTGGAAATCTTCCCAATTGCTATAATAATCTGCGCAGAATCTCAAACAGCATTGATCACTTGCACCATGCTCTTTTAATGTAATCTCAACTACAATCCAGGTCATTTGGTTGTGCTATTAGATAAAGCACATTGATAACACATTTAAGTTGTTGTATAAATACAAAATATCTGACATTGTATTCCCATTTGAACTTTGTTGTGCTTTTAAATGGTTCAAAGCGCTGTGATAACACATTTAGATGATAACTAAACCAGAAATCAGACATTGTTTTTCCATTGGAATTTGGTTGTGCTTTTAGATGGTTGAACGCATAGTGATAACACATTGTTTAATTCCCAAACTTCTCATTATCTTTTTGAGTGGATGAATAAAGGTTAAAATCTCATTGATCAACATCTCAACCAAATATTACCCAAATTTCCACATTGAAATGACATGGTGTGCCCAGTGGGATGTGTCTACATTGCTGAGGCTTGTTTACTCATTGACTTCAAGTAGAGCATTGTTGGTGAATCTGAATAAAAGCCTAATAAAATTGTCCCCCCCCCAGCTTGGTCAGCACTGGTACACTGCTTTTTTATAGTGACAAAGTGTTTGTGACACGTGCATGTGTTCCAATGATGTCATAATTATCTGGAGGTTCCATGTTGTCTATCAGCTTGGCTGTCCTTCAGAAAGCAGCTAATATTTGTACTCCACAGATGTATTTTCATGCAGCTAATAATACCAGCAGAACTAAGGTAATTGATCAGATCCATCAACATAACCCACTGGGCACAGACGTCAGTTTAACGTCTGGTTTTGATTTAAAGTTTGGTTGTTGTTAACTAATGTGAATTCAATGTAAAATCAACAAAACGTTTCACCATGTCACTGGATTTAGGTTAAAAGTTGGGTGAAGAAAAGACTAAATGCCTTTCAAGTTGATTACTTTTTGCAAATCCAATTAGTTTTCTACGTTGATCAAATATCATCACATAGCTTTTTGGGGGTTGAAATGATGTGGAAACAACGTTGATTCAACCAGTTTTTGCCCTGTGGGAAATGGTTCAGTTCACATACAGTCACTTTGTTTCAGCTTGAGAGATCATCCCGGACTTTGCCCCCTCTGCTGTAGCTGAGACGTCCCTGGAAGACATAGTCTTATTGTTCTATGATGTTTCTGACACTGAGACAGTCAGGTAAGGCCACTCACACTCTGTCCAGTTAGATTGTTGTGTGGAGATTAAGAGAGAGAGACTAATAAGAAAGAACTTGTTATGGGGCAGGTCAGGCATCATTCTTGGAGTCATTTGTAGGGTCAAGTCCCCAGCAGATCTATTTGAACCCCTCATTATTTGTGGCCATGTATTAACTACTAAGTGAGTCTTTGACATGAAGACAGTGGTTAGATTCTGCCATTGGGATTGCTCTGATGTTGTTTCCATTCTCTCCTGGTTATGACCATAGAGCCTTGTCCCAGTCTCTAGACCTGCCTGTCTGTGTGGTGGATGACCTCCTGCCCTCTGAAGCTGTCAATGAGATGGTAAGTTGACCTTTTGAGTTGACCGTCATTTCATATTTCAACATTAATTCAATAAAATGTTATAGTGATGCTATCATTGGAAATGTTGAAGTACCACAACCATCTCTGTTGTGTTGCAGTTGTTTAATTGGTCCAACATTGCCAATGCTCCTCCACTCTTTAACAGTTAATCATTATTTCACTATGATATTTGTTGTATATTATGTTTGATATTAAGGTTGATTATTTGCAATATAATTACATTTCTACCAGGAGCAGAGCAATTCTGCCAGGAGCAGAGCAACCTCAGTGATGGAAACCACAGAAGAGGGGAAGCTCAACAGTGTGGAAGATCTGACACTTATGGACTTCCTTCAAAACCTAACTGAGAAGTATGTTCTGTTTTCTTTGGTACTATCACTCCTTCAAGGAAATAGGATCAAATTAGAAACTGATTCATTGGAAAAAAATGTTCAGTGCTAGAAAAGTTGTCACATTGCAATTTTGCCAAAACAACTGACACAAAGCAAGCATAACTTCACCGTCAGGCAAATATTTAAATAAAAACAATTCTGCCACGCATCCTGATATGACAACATTTCTAAGGCATCCTGATATGACAACATTTCTAAGGCATCCTGATATGACAACATTTCTAAGGCATCCTGATATGACAACATTTCTAAGGCATCCTGATATGACAACATTTCTAAGGCATCCTGATATGACAACATTTCTAAGGCATCCTGATATGACAACATTTCTAAAGCATCCTGATATGACAACATTTCTAAGGCATCCTGATATGACAACAATTCTAACAATATTGTTTTCAGGCAATGGAGGGGGATTCGTGAGGGCGTGTTTGACCCGGTAAGATCATGTTACTGACAATTTAATCAGATTACCATGAAAACTCTGCCTAATGTTTAACCTTGTTCATAAGCTTTTGAAAGATGCACTATGCAACATTTTAAAACACTTGTTCTGTTTCTGGAATACAGCTGACAAAACAACAGCTTGCCGGCTTGTGTCTGAGGATTGACCAGTTTTTATCGGACAAGCTGATGCAGATCATCATCCCAGGTCTTTACGAACTACTGGGCATCCAAGATGCTGCCTCCTCTCAATTGTCACAGAGATCTCTCACAGCGTCACTCACCAGCCTGTTAGACGATAAGGCTAACACCAAGTCCCGCGTGAGATTTACTGAGGCTGGTGTACCTAAGAGGCCAGGCAGTCGAAAGTCTTACAATAGCTTTCGCATCCCGACTCCCTACCCTTCCTCCAACTGTATGGAGCAAAAAGAGGAAGAAGAGCAGGAATCACAACAACTTAAGTTCAAGGAGTTTTACCTGACTAAGGAGATGGGCAGTCTGGGCAGTGGAAGCTACCTGCCCAAGGGGGCCATGAGGTATGTTCTTAAAGGGAAATGTAACAACTTCATATTCATCTCCAGCATCACCATATGTGGAAATTACACATTTCCCTGCTTTGTATTAAAAAAAGATAGAGGAACGTAACTGTTTCCAATAGTGCTGAGAGATTAGTGCTTTTTGAGGTTGATTTGGTTTCGATTCAAATATTTCAAAAATAATCACGGTTTTCGATTTCAATAATTTTTTTAGATATTGAATGCACTATGGATTATGTGGGTTGAATGCTGTAACAACACAGAATAAAACTATTAATAAAAGTCCCATTTGGGTAGTGACTGCCCATTACTGCTTATCACTTATTAACCATCATTTACTTTCTCATATAAAATATTTATTTGATGACTTTATTATTTCATTCCAAGTCATCAACTCATCTCTATAGAGCTGCTGCCTATGCTGTCTGACAAAATCACTATTTTAGTAGTTCTTCTAAGTAAATAA
This sequence comes from Salvelinus alpinus, assembly GCF_045679555.1. Classification (NCBI taxonomy): domain Eukaryota; kingdom Metazoa; phylum Chordata; class Actinopteri; order Salmoniformes; family Salmonidae; genus Salvelinus; species Salvelinus alpinus. Next base: position 9,725,461 of record NC_092100.1, on the reverse strand, counting down.
GGCATACTTTTATGACTGCTGAATACCAACTATCAATCACTTAGATCATGTATTTCCAGGTAGAGAAACCTCGCAAAGCAACTGCTTTTTATCACTCTCATGCATTCTCTCGTCTCTCCGTCTCAGTCAATGAGGTCTCCGTATTTGCTCCACACAGAGTGGACAAATAAGCGGGCGTGCAATGGATTATGGGAATGAATGACCATATTTTCTGTTCTAAACTATGTAGAATATTGGCCTGTTGGAAACTACAACTCCCTACTACATTGCATAGTTCGTGCTTGATCTGATTTATCTCTACAGAAACTGAGCATCGAGCTCACAGAAGAAGAAAAAATTAAATATATGGAATTCAAATAATTGAGCCGACGTCAGTCAATTAGTTGTTTAAAACCGAAAAATAACAAAAATGTTGGTTAAATGCTCAGCTCTAGATTCTAATGACATCATCAGTGTGCATCGTGTGATTTTAACCAATTATGAGTAGGCATAGCCTACTAATTGGTTGATGATGTCATAGAAAACACTTATCTTCCTCTTTCTTTTGTACTACAAAACATAGAAATGCCAATTTTTCACATATGCTGATGTTGGGGTGGTGCTGGAGATGATGAATATGAAGTTGAAACATTTAGACATTTCCCTTTAACATTTCTTCAAACTGCCTTGTATTTACGATTGTCCTTGAAGTTATTAGAAGTTACAGTATTTGGAGTTTATAGCAATTTGGATTTTGCCGAGGATAGATATTGCCAGGATAGATAGATATCTACAGGCCAGTTTCAATACAAATTACTTTTACAAAAAACATTTTATTGGGTTTTAGAAATTAAGCAGTTAGGCTGACATCACACTAATGTTTTTTCTCAGAGAAACAGCAGTGTTTTCCTCATTGTTTTCAATGGTGCAGATGTATTTGACACACTGAATGTGCATCACAGCCTTACATATTATTTGTTTGACTTTGATGATATCTGTTTTTTGTTCAAGGTCTCAAACCTCTCTGTCTGAGGTGCAGAAGAAAACAACCAACTCTGAGTCTCTACATGTCCTTTTAGGTCTCTCAGAGGACACCCTCGTCACCTGTGTGCAGGACAGCCTGCAAGGTTCTCTCTCCAAACTTGCATGCATGTCCGATTCTCCATCTGGAAGTGCAGGCTCTATGATGCTAATCTCTGCTGTAATGGCAGAGTTGGCTAAAGATGTCAAGTCGGCCGTATCACTGGTCGTTAAGAGTGCCTCCGCAAGTCAAACCTCTCTAGTGACATCTGGAAGAAGGGGAGACTCGGAGAACAAGGTGACTGAAAGCATGGTGAGAGAGCTGGCTGCTAAACTTGAAAAAGTTGACCAAGAGAGCAAGAGTCTAACAGGGCAAGTCATGACCACCATCTCTGACACAAAGGTGGCTTTTGTTGACGAGAACGAACAGAGTTTGCTGGAAGTTCTGAAGGACAAGATCACGTTTTTGGCATCGCATGTTGGCTTCATTGACGATCTTGATGCCCTGATAAGGAAATACGAGAGCAGCTACAATATTGATGAATCTGGTTCCTCCTGCACGCTCACATCTAAGAGCATCCAAAAACTCTCCAGCCGGGAGTTTCTAGCATCAGCAATGCAAGCAGTGAGTGGAGTTCTTGCCAAAAAAGTCAGTAGTTTGAGCTTTCCTAGTTCAGTCGTTCAGTCTGAGTTAACAGGTGCTGTATCAGGTCAAACATTGTCTGGCATTGTAAAGACAGAGTCAATTCACCCAGTGGGCTCAGCAGCGTCAGTAGTTGTTAAGACTTTCGTGTCAGATATGAAGTCCTTGGCTGAATCTGAAGAGAGTCCGCAACAGAAGAGTGCCTGGTCTGCTGCTGCTCATATCTACCACAGCATCCAAAACAACTTGAAAGATTATTTCGGCAAGCTTCAGCGATGTGCCTTAAAGAGCATTGTCACATCTGATGACAACATCACAAATGCTGAGTTTAAGGAGACAGTTCCACTTCCTTGCTTAGATGTGAAATATAGGCCCAGTAAGAGTGAGCCTCAGTTGCCAGAGTCCACTGGTGAAGTTACTTTACAAAGAGGCCTAAGTGAGAGCTCAAAACTTCTTTGGGCACAAACTGACTCAGAAGAAAGCAAGCTCCTTCTGACAACTTGCACCAAAGAAGTCATCTCAGAGCTTCTGGTCTTGTACAACACTGAGATGTCAAAGGAGGACCCCCTGTACACTGTTGGAGAAAAAGGATCAGACTTCTCTATTGAGAGACAACAATTTGTAGAAGGTGTTCTGGCTCAGCTTGGGGATATCTCCCATTCCAGGGCCTCATCATCAATAGTATGTGAGTTCCCCTCTCAAATTGAGGACAGCAGAAGTAATGCCACAGCTACTTTGAGCAGTCTGTTAAATTGCATGAAAAAACTCTCAAGTGAGGAATTCAAGAGAAACGCCACTCAAGCAGTGAGTGAGTTCCTAGTTGAAAAGTCCACCAGTAGCTTAACTAGTGCAAAGCCTGCTTATTCTGTAGCGTCCAGGTCTGGTTCCATTCAAAACCGGTACACATGGTCAAAGGATATTTGTGCAGATTCTGCTGCCTTTGGCATCATTGACACATTTGTGGAAGACCTGCAGAGCTTGGCGCAACCTGCAGAAGTAGAGGAGAGAGAACCTGACCTCCAGGAAAAAGCACAAAAGCTACAGAGCAGGATCTGGTCAGCTACCACTAGTTTATATAACAATATTAAGAAGACATTAAAGGACTTCACCATTCACCAGCGGAGGTCAGACATGCTGAGCAGAATGTCCAGTCATATACCCACAGAGGACTCTGAACATCTTGGGACTAAGGAGCACATTTGTTTGGCAAGCCAGGACTTGAGGCAAGCTAGTAAGAGTGTGCCTCACTTGCCCAGTTTGAACCTTGAAGTGGCTCTACACAGGGGTGTCAGCGAGAGTTCAAAACTTCTCTGGACTGAAACAGACGAGGCTCTACTGACCAATAGTACCAAAGAGGTCATTTCAACTATCTTGACCTCATGCGAGGATCAGACATCAAATGCACCTTGCTTCTCCACAGTAGGAAAGAAAATATCTGATATGTCCCTTGAGGTCAACGTGTTGGTAGGTGGTGTTCTGTCTCAGCTGAATAACATCTCCTGGTCAAGGTCCCCAACACCATGTGAAGACATGTTTGAACGTCTCCAAGATTCTCCTGAGCGAACCTCTCCAGTAAGTCTAGATTGCAGCACGGCTGCCTCCAAAGGCATTGCATCTTCCCATAGTCTTTCAACAAAGAGCCTCCAGAAACTCTCTAGTCATGAGTTCCAAACCAAAGCTGAGAAAGGAGTGAGTGAGGTCCTCTCTAGATCATTTAACATTGTGGAGGAAGGTACAACAGATCAGTCTGTATCTACATCCACCACATCTACTGATATTATACAAACCATGGTGAAAGACCAGCAGGAGCTCACCCAGACCACCCATTCATCTGACATGGTATCTGGAACCTCCCTGCTCACCACTGGACAGGTTTCTGAGAAAAGGATCTGGTCTGTTGCTCGTAACATCTACCACAGTCTGCAAAGTAAGATTAAGGAGATTATCAGAAAAGATCTTCAAAGATCAGACACAACTCTTGATTCAATCAAAATGTTTACATATCAAAGCAGTTCTGCATCACTGAGAGCTAATCTCGGCCATCTTGAGGTCAACCAGAGCAGTGTTACATCTGGTGGAAAAGATGCCTGTGTGGACATTCCGCATAAATTACTACCTAAAACCACTGAGCTCTCAGGATCCATGCTGGAGGATAATGGCATGATCCGTTGTAGGAGTGCTGCCAGCCAAAAGACAAGAAAGCCCTCTTCTTCACGCTCCTCCATCTCTCCAACACCTACTTCAAAATCAAGGCAGTCGCAATGGCACTTTGCTTTACCCGGGACTCCCATACCCACTGAGTTTCCTGCTCAGATTGACTTTCCCATTGTAAGAAACACAATCATTGAGGACTTCATTCACACAGAGGACTTACTTCCTCTAACCTTTGTTGACAAAGTTAGGCAAGCTGCTGGGGTGGTAGTGAACATTATGGTGGAAAGTGTTGAGAACACACAGGAAAATGGACAGGGTGCTTCTCATCTTGACGACCTCCGTTCTGCTGTTAGGAAATTGAGAAAAATGATTTCCACTTGGACCATCCACATTTTCAGTCATGAATTGGTGGATAAAGTGATAGCCATTCAGGACAGCCACAGCACTCCACATGTCTTAACATTGGAAGCAGCCAAAAGTGTTTCAGACTCCATTCTTTCAAGGCTGAAATGGGGAAAGGAACAATGTGCCATATCCAAGAAGCTCTCCTCCCATCTTCTCCAGATATTTGCTGAAGAGACAGTGAAGGGCTTCCTAAAACAGTGGTCAGATGAGTATGAAAATATAAACTTTGATGTTTCAGTCCAGAACGATCCAAAGACTTCTACTTGTATGGTCATTCTTCAAATGATCACCAAAGCCACTGCTAAATGTTATTTTGAGTCCACTACTAGCGTGGCCACCAGTGACATTGTAGATGGCGTGTTTGATTTGGCAAGGGATACCACCAGCAGTACTGGAGAGCAGGTCCTCACCTTTAACACAAAGGTATAGTACACATACATCTTTCATGAATAACACTGCTGTTGACCTTTATGAGATATATGATTCTTTGGGTCATGGCATTGCACTGCTTCTTTGCAATTGATATGCTGTACTTTAAGATATCGAACATTTTCCGGTTTGTTTTACTGTGCCTTTTCCCACCAACCAGGGTTCCAAGAAAGTTAGTAAGAACCTCTGTCCTCAAGAGTCTCTGGAGTACCAGCCTCAGAACACTTCCCCTACTGTGTACTTTACAGGTAAGCCCTGCTGTTGTTTAGGCTGCTGCTCAGTCAAGACTAAGATATTATTACTTTACCGTTCCACTAATTCATTTGGAAAGACATTGTACTCTCCTCTGAGTTGTTACCTATGACATACTGTACTGCGGGCTGGGTGGTAGCCTAGTGGGTTAAGAGGTTGGGCCAGTAACCGATAGGTTGCTGGTTCAGAATCCCTGAGCTCACTATGCAAAATCTGTCAATGTGCTCTTGAGCAAGGCACGTAATCCTAATTGCTTCTGTAAGTCGCTCTGGATAAGAGCGTCTGCTAAATGACTAAAAATGTAAATTGATGACATACTGGATGGTCTTTCTTTGCAGAGTTGATGACAAATTCTCATGGCTTCTTTGCTCCAGAGGGAAATTATGATATTGCATCGTCCTTCCCACTTGAAGAGAAGAGTCGCAAACCCTCCCTTTTCACCAGATTGTGTAGAGCCATCACGAAAGGCTTTTCCAGCCCATTCAAATCTTCAAGGAAAAGCAAACTATTTCATTAAATTCCTCATTAAAACAACAAGAGCATTCATTTGTTCAAATCAAAATCGAATCGTATTGGTCACATACGCCGAAAACAACAGGTGTAGACTTTACTGTGAGATGCTTTATTACGAGCCCATTCCCAACAATGAAGAGTTAAAAAGTAAGAAAATATTTTCTAAATAGTAACACAATAACAAGGCTATATACAAGGAGTACCAGTACCGAGTCAATGTGCATGGGTGCAAGGTAGTTGAGGTAATACAGTATGTACATGTAGGTAAGGGTAAAAGTGACTAGGCAATCAGGATAGATAATAAACACAGTAGCAGCAGCTAGTGTGAAAGTCGGTCAGTGTCACAGTGAATGTGTGGGTAGAGTGTAGTGAGTGTGCATCGAGCCAATTCAAGAGAGTCAGTGGAAAACAATTAGAAAAATACATCAATAACAAAGGGGTTCAATGCAAATAGTGCAGGTAGCGTTAAACAGTCTTATGGCTTGGGGGTAGAAGCTGTTAAGGAGCCTTTTGTCCCAGACTTGGTGCTCCCGTATCGCTTGCCGTGTGGTAGCAGAGTGAACAGTCTATGACTTGGGTGGTTGGAGCCTTTTGCCAATCATTTACATATCACTTACTTGATTTTTATTTTATGTCATATTGTAAAAGTATGTATCTGTTCTGCTGAAAATCTGATTTTGAAAACAATGAATGTCTACAAGTGCTTCATAAAACAGTTATATTTATTTTTGTATTTTCAAAAGACAGCAAATAGCCAATCAAATATCAACATAAGTGAAATGAAAGACAGATTTAATTTAATGATTTAATGTTTACATACCCTACATTACTCATCTCATATGTATATGTATATACTGTACTCTATATCATCTACTGCATCTTGCCATCTTTATGTAATACATGTATCACTAGCCACTTTAAACTATGCCACTTTTATGTTTACATACCCTACATTACTCATCTCATATGTATATACTGTACTCCATACCATCTACTGCATCTTGCCTATGCCGTTCTGTACCATCACTCATTCATATATCTTTATGTACATATTCTTTATCCCTTTACACTTGTGTGTATAAGGTAGTAGTTGTGGAATTGTTAGGTTAGATTACTCGTTGGTTATTACTGCATTGTCCGAACTAGAAGCACAAGCATTTCGCTACGCTCGCATTAACATCTGCTAACCATGTGTATGTGACAAATAAGATTTGATTTGAATAAAAGAGTTTTAAGGCAGCAGTGTTCATACTGTGTATTTTACATTGATTTCAACCACTATAGATCTTCATCAGCAGGTGAAGATTTCTATGGACAAAAACTAGTGTTAAGTGGGGGGGTTTGGAGCCTCAATTTGACCCATGTCAAACACTTACAATCACATACAGTACAACCACATACATTCATTCAACTGAATGATTCTAGAATAAAGACTAGAATAATAATAATTCCATTCACATTTGGCTACTACAAATAGCCAGTGAAATATGATACGTTTTTGTTACTTGAGAATACGAATGACTGAGAATCCACTGCCTGCCGTTATAAACTGTCTACACACAAATCAAACACAGTATTGACTATATCTATAAGCCTCAACAAAAGGAACTAAATTCTTCGTCGTCCGCATTGTTTCAGGCATTATCTGTTCCAAAGATACTTCTCCTTCAAATGTTGATATTTGGTTTCGTTGTCAACCAAACACAATTCAATATTACTTTAGTAATACAGTAGATAGCCTAAAGTACAGCCTAACTTACAAACTAATGGAACAGTATTTATTCAACCTTAAAATGAGTAACACATTTTGACAAAGCGTGCATGTTCAAGGTAGTGACATGTGTAACTCTGTGTTGTTGTTTTTGGTCGCACTGCTTTGCTTCATCTTGGCCAGGTCGCAGTTGTAAATGAGAACTTGTTCTCAACTGGCCTACCTGGTTAAATAAAGGTGAAAAAAAATAGCATTCTAAGGTCGCAGATCGGTGGAGATCTTCCCAATTGCTATAATAATCTGTGCAGAATCTCAAACAGCATTGATCACTTGCACCCTGCTCTTTTAATGTAATCTCAACTACAATCCAGGTCATTTGGTTGTGCTATTAGATAAAGCACATTGATAACACATTTAAGTTGTTGTATAAATACAAAATATCTGACATTGTATTCCCATTTGAACTTTGTTGTGCTTTTAAATGGTTCAAAGCGCTGTGATAACACATTTAGATGATAACTAAACCAGAAATCAGACATTGTTTTTCCATTGGAATTTGGTTGTGCTTTTAGATGGTTGAACGCATAGTGATAACACATTGTTTAATTCCCAAACTTCTCATTATCTTTTTGAGTGGATGAATAAAGGTTAAAATCTCATTGATCAACATCTCAACCAAATATTACCCAAATTTCCACATTGAAATGACATGGTGTGCCCAGTGGGATGTGTCTACATTGCTGAGGCTTGTTTACTCATTGACTTCAAGTAGAGCGTTGTTGGTTAATCTGAATAAAAGCCTAATAAAATTGTCCCACCCCCCCAGCTTGGGCAGCACTGCTACACTGCTTTTTTATAGTGACAAAGTGTTTGTGACACGTGCATGTGTTCCAATGATGTCATAATTATCTGGAGGTTCCATGTTGTCTATCAGCTTGGCTGTCCTTCAGAAAGCAGCTAATATTTGTACTCCACAGATGTATTTTCATGCAGCTAATAATACCAGCAGAACTAAGGTAATTGATCGGATCCATCAACATAACCCACTGGGCACAGACGTCAGTTTAACATCTGGTTTTGATTTAAAGTTTGGTTGTTGTTAACTAACGTGAATTCAATGTAAAATCAACAAAACGTTTCACCATTTCACTGGATTTAGGTTAAAAGTTGGGTGAAGAAAAGACTAAATGCCTTGCAAGTTGATTACTTTTTGCAAATCCAATTAGTTTTCTACGTTGATTAAATATCATCACATAGCTTTTTGGGGGTTGAAATGATGTGGAAACAACGTTGATTCAACCAGTTTTTGCCCAGTGGGAAATGGTTCGGTTCACATACAGTCACTTTGTTTCAGCTTGAGAGATCATCCCGGACTTTGCCCCCTCTGCTGTAGCTGAGACGTCCCTGGAAGACATAGTCTTATTGTTCTATGATGTTTCTGACACTGAGACAGTCAGGTAAGGCCACTCACACTCTGTCCAGTTAGATTGTTGTGTGGAGATTAAGAGAGAGAGACTAATAAGAGAGAACTTGTTATGGGGCAGGTCAGGCATCATTCTTGGAGTCATTTGTAGGGTCAAGTCCCCAGCAGATCTATTTGAACCCCTCATTATTTGTGGCCATGTATTAACTACTAAGTGAGTCTTTGACATGAAGACAGTGGTTAGATTCTGCCATTGGGATTGCTCTGATGTTGTTTCCATTCTCTCCTGGTTATGACCATAGAGCCTTGTTCCAGTCTCTAAACCTGCCTGTCTGTGTGGTGGATGACCTCCTGCACTCTGAAGCTGTCAATGAGATGGTAAGTTGACCTTTTGAGTTGACCGTCATTTCATATTTCAACATTAATTCAATAAAATGTTATAGTGATGCTATCATTGGAAATGTTGAAGTACCACAACCATCTCTGTTGTGTTGCAGTTGTTTAATTGGTCCAACGTTGCCAATGCTCCTCCACTCTTTAACAGTTAATCATTATTTCACTATGATATTTGTTGTATATTAAGTTTGATTATTTGCAATATAATTACATTTCTACCAGGAGCAGAGCAATTCTGCCAGGAGCAGAGCAACCTCAGTGATGGAAACCACAGAAGAGGGGAAGCTCAACAGTGTGGAAGATCTGACCCTTATGGACTTCCTTCAAAACCTAACTGAGAAGTATGTTCTGTTTTCTTTGGTACTATCACTCCTTCAAGGAAATAGGATCAAATTAGAAACTGATTCATTGGAGAGAAAAATGTTCAGTGCTAGAAAAGTTGTCACATTGCAATTTTGCCAAAACAACTGACACAAAGCAAGTATAACTTCACCGTCAGGCAAATATTTAAATAAAAACAATTCTGCCACGCATCCTGATATGACAACATTTCTAAGGCATCCGGATATGACAACATTTCTAAGGCATCCGGATATGACAACATTTCTAAGGCATCCTGATATGACAACATTTCTAAGGCATCCTGATATGACAACATTTCTAAGGCATCCTGATATGACAACATTTCTAAGGCATCCTGATATGACAACATTTCTAAGGCATCCTGATATGACAACATTTCTAAAGCATCCTGATATGACAACATTTCTAAGGCATCCTGATATGACAACATTTCTAACAATATTGTTTTCAGGCAATGGAGGGGCATTCGTGAGGGCATGTTTGACCCGGTAAGATCATGTTACTGACAATTTAATCAGATTACCATGAAAACTCTGCCTAATGTTTAACCTTGTTCATAAGCTTTTGAAAGATGCACTATGCAACATTTTAAAACACTTCTTCTGTTTCTGGAATACAGCTGACAAAACAACAGCTTGCCGGCTTGTGTCTGAGGATTGACCAGTTTTTATCGGACAAGCTGATGCAGATCATCATCCCAGGTCTTTACGAACTACTGGGCATCCAAGATGCTGCTGCCTCTCAATTGTCACAGAGATCTCTCACAGCGTCACTCACCAGCCTGTTAGACGATAAGGCTAAAACCAAATCCCGAGTGAGATTTACTGAGGCTGGTGTACCTAAGAGGCCAGGCAGTCGAAAGTCTTACAATAGCTTTCGCATCCCGACTCCCTACCCTTCCTCCAACTGTATGGAGCAAAAAGAGGAAGAAGAGCAGGAATCACAACAACTTAAGTTCAAGGAGTTTTACCTGACTAAGGAGATGGGCAGTCTGGGCAGTGGAAGCTACCTGCCCAAGGGGGCCATGAGGTATGTTCTTAAAGGGAAATGTAACAACTTCATATTCATCTCCAGCATCACCATATGTGGAAATTACACATTTCCCTGCTTTGTAGTAAAAAAAGATAGAGGAACGTAACTGTTTCCAATAGTGCTGAGAGATTAGTGCTTTTTGAGGTTGATTTGGTTTCGATTCAAATATTTAAAAAATAATCACGGTTTTCGATTTAATTTTTTTTTTTAGATATTGAATGCACTATGGATTATGTGGGTTGAATGCTGTAACAACACAGAATAAAAATATTAATAAAAGTCCCATTTGGGTAGTGACTGCCCATTACTGCTTATCACTTATTAACCATCATTTACTTTCTCATATAAAATATTTATTTGATGACTTTATTATTTCATTCCAAGTCATCAACTCATCTCTATAGAGCTGCTGCCTATGCTGTCTGACAAAATCACTATTTTAGTATTTCTTCTAAGTAAATAAGGCATACTTTTATGACTGCTGAATACCAACTATCAATCACTTAGATCATGTATTTCCAGGTAGAGAAACCTCGCAAAGCAACTGCTTTTTATCGCTCTCATGCATTCTCTCGTCTCAGTCAATGAGGTCTCCGTATCTGCTCCACACAGAGTGGACAAATAAGCGGACGTGCAATGGATTATGGGAATGAATGACCATATTTTCTGTTCTAAACTATGTAGAATATTGGCCTGTTGGAAACTACAACTCCCTACTACATTGCATAGTTCGTGCTTGATCTGATTTATCTCTACAGAAACTGAGCATCGAGCTCACAGAAGAAGAAAAAAATTAAATATATGGAATTCAAATAATTGAGCCGACGTCGGTCAATTATTTGTTTAAAAACCGAAAAATAACAAAAATGTTGGTTAAATGCTCAGCTCTAGATTCTAATGACATCATCAGTGTGCATCGTGTGATTTTAACCAATTATGAGTAGGCATAGCCTACTAATTGGTTGATGATGTCATAGAAAACACTTATCTTCCTCTTTCTTTTGTACTACAAAACATAGAAATGCCAATTTTTCACATATGCTGATGTTGGGGTGGTGCTGGAGATGATGAATATGAAGTTGAAACATTTAGACATTTCCCTTTAACATTTCTTCAAACTGCCTTGTATTTACGATTGTCCTTGAAGTTATTAGAAGTTACAGTATTTGGAGTTTATAGCAATTTGGATTTTGCCGAGGATAGATATTGCCAGGATAGATAGATATCTACAGGCCAGTTTCAATACAAATTACTTTTACAAAAAAAACATTTTATTGGGCTTTAGAAATTAAGCAGTTAGGCTGACATCACACTAATGTTTTTTCTCAGAGAAACAGCAGTGTTTTCCTCATTGTTTTCAATGGTGCAGATGTATTTGACACACTGAACGTGCATCACAGCCTTACATATTATTTGTTTGACTTTGATGATATCTGTTTTTTGTTCAAGGTCTCAAACCTCTCTGTCTGAGGTGCAGAAGAAAACAACCAACTCTGAGTCTCTACATGTCCTTTTAGGTCTCTCAGAGGACACCCTCGTCACCTGTGTGCAGGACAGCCTGCAAGGTTCTCTCTCCAAACTTGCATGCATGTCCGATTCTCCATCTGGAAGTGCAGGCTCTATGATGCTAATCTCTGCTGTAATGGCAGAGTTGGCTAAAGATGTCAAGTCGGCCGTATCACTGGTCGTTAAGAGTGCCTCCGCAAGTCAAACCTCTCTAGTGACATCTGGAAGAAGGGGAGACTCGGAGACCAAGGTGACTGAAAGCATGGTGAGAGAGCTGGCTGCTAAACTTGAAAAAGTTGACCAAGAGAGCAAGAGTCTAACAGGGCAAGTCATGACCACCATCTCTGACACAAAGGTGGCTTTTGTTGACGAGAACGAACAGAGTTTGCTGGAAGATCTGAAGGACAAGATCACGTGTTTGGCATCGCATGTTGGCTTCATTGACGATCTTGATGCCCTGATAAGGAAATACGAGAGCAGCTACAATATTAGTGAATCTGGTTCCTCCTGCACGCTCACATCTAAGAGCATCCAAAAACTCTCCAGCCGGCTGTTTCTAACATCAGCAATGCAAGCAGTGAGTGGAGTTCTTGCCAAAAAAGTCAGTAGTTTGAGCTTTCCTAGTTCAGTCGTTCAGTCTGAGTTAACAGGTGCTGTATCAGGTCAAACATTGTCTGGCATTGTAAAGACAGAGTCAATTCACCCAGTGGGCTCAGCAGCGTCAGTAGTTGTTAAGACTTTCGTGTCAGATATGAAGTCCTTGGCTGAATCTGAAGAGAGTCTGCAACAGAAGAGTGCCTGGTCTGCTGCTGCTCATATCTACCACAGCATCCAAAACAACTTGAAAGATTATTTCGGCAAGCTTCAGCGATGTGCCTTAAAGAGCATTGTCACATCTGATGACAACATCACAAATGCTGAGTTTAAGGAGACAGTTCCACTTCCTTGCTTAGACATGAAGTATAGGCCCAGTAAGAGTGAGCCTCAGTTGCCAGAGTCCACTGGTGAAGTTACTTTACAAAGAGGCCTAAGTGAGAGCTCAAAACTTCTTTGGGCACAAACTGACTCAGAAGAAAGCAAGCTCCTTCTGACAACTTGCACCAAAGAAGTCATCTCAGAGCTTCTGGTCTTGTACAACACTGAGATGTCAAAGGAGGACCCCCTGTACACTGTTGGAGAAAAAGGATCAGACTTCTCTATTGAGAGACAACAATTTGTAGAATGTGTTCTGGCTCAGCTTGGGGATATCTCCCATTCCAGGGCCTCATCATCAATAGTATGTGAGTTCCCCTCTCAAATTGAGGACAGCAGAAGTAATGCCACAGCTTCTTTGACCAGTCTGTTAAATTGCATGAAAAAACTCTCAAGTGAGGAATTCAAGAGAAACGCCACTCAAGCAGTGAGTGAGTTCCTAGTTGAAAAGTCCACCAGTAGCTTAACTAGTGCAAAGCCTGCTTATTCTGTAGCGTCCAGGTCTGGTTCCATTCAAAACCGGTACACATGGTCAAAGGATATTTGTGCAGATTCTGCTGCCTTTGGCATCATTGACACATTTGTGGAAGACCTGCAGAGCTTGGCGCAACCTGCAGAAGTAGAGGAGAGAGAACCTGACCTCCTGGAAAAAGCACAAAAGCTACAGAGCAGGATCTGGTCAGCTACCACTAGTTTATATAACAATATTAAGAAGACATTAAAGGACTTCACCATTCACCAGCGGAGGTCAGACATGCTGAGCAGAATGTCCAGTCATATACCCACAGAGGACTCTGAACATCTTGGGACTAAGGAGCACATTTGTTTGGCAAGCCAGGACTTGAGGCAAGCTAGTAAGAGTGTGCCTCACTTGCCCAGTTTGAACCTTGAAGTGTCTCAACACAGGGGTGTCAGCGAGAGTTCAACACTTCTCTGGACTGAAACAGACGAGGCTCTACTGACCAATAGTACCAAAGAGGTCATTTCAACAATCTTGACCTCATGCGAGGATCAGACATCAAATGCACCTTGCTTCTCCACAGTAGGAAAGAAAATATCTGATATGTCCCTTGAGGTCAACGTGTTGGTAGGTGGTGTTCTGTCTCAGCTGAATAACATCTCCTGGTCAAGGTCCCCAACACCATGTGAAGACATGTTTGAACGTCTCCAAGATTCTCCTGAGCGAACCTCTCCAGTAAGTCTAGATTGCAGCACGGCTGCCTCCAAAGGCATTGCATCTTCCCATAGTCTTTCAACAAAGAGCCTCCAGAAACTCTCTAGTCATGAGTTCCAAACCAAAGCTGAGAAAGGAGTGAGTGAGGTCCTCTCTAGATCATTTAACATTGTGGAGGAAGGTACAACAGATCAGTCTGTATCTACATCCACCACATCTACTGATATTATACAAACCATGGTGAAAGACCAGCAGGAGCTCACCCAGACCACCCATTCATCTGACATGGTATCTGGAACCTCCCTGCTCACCACTGGACAGGTTTCTAAGAAAAGGATCTGGTCTGTTGCTCGTAACATCTACCACAGTCTGCAAAGTAAGATTAAGGAGAGTATCAGAAAAGATCTTCAAAGATCAGACACAACTCTTGATTCAATCAAAATGTTTACATATCAAAGCAGTTCTGTATCACTGAGAGCTAATCTCGGCCATCTTGAGGTCAACCAGAGCAGTGTTACACCTGGTGGAAAAGATGCCTGTGTGGACATTCCGCATAAATTACTACCTAAAACCACTGAGCTCTCAGGATCCATGCTGGAGGATATTGGCATGATCCGTTGTAGGAGTGCTGCCAGCCAAAAGACAAGAAAGTCCTCTTCTTCACGCTCCTCCATCTCTCCAACACCTACTTCAAAATCAAGGCAGTCGCAATGGCACTTTGCTTTACCCGGGACACCCATACCCACTGAGTTTCCTGCTCAGATTGACTTTCCCATTGTAAGAAACACAATCATTGAGGACTTCGTTCACACAGAGGACTTACTTCCTCTAACCTTTGTTGACAAAGTTAGGCAAGCTGCTGGGGTGGTAGTGAACATTATGGTGGAAAGTGTTGAGAACACACAGGAAAATGGACAGGGTGCTTCTCATCTTGATGACCTCCGTTCTGCTGTTAGGAAATTGAGAAAAATGATTTCCACTTGGACCATCCACATTTTCAGTCATGAATTGGTGGATAAAGTGATAGCCATTCAGGACAGCCACAGCACTCCACATGTCTTAACATTGGAAGCAGCCAAAAGTGTTTCAGACTCCATTCTTTCAAGGCTGAAATGGGGAAAGGAACAATGTGCCATATCCAAGAAGCTCTCCTCCCATCTTCTCCAGATATTTGCTGAAGAGACAGTGAAGGCCTTCCTAAAACAGTGGTCAGATGAGTATGAAAATATAAACTTTAATGTTTCAGTCCAGAACGATCCAAAGACTTCTACTTGTATGGTCATTCTTCAAATGATCACCAAAGCCACTGCTAAATGTTATTTTGAGTCCACTACCAGCGTGGCCACCAGTGACATTGTAGATGGCGTGTTTGATTTGGCAAGGGATACCACCAGCAGTACTGGAGAGCAGGTCCTCACCTTTAACACAAAGGTATAGTACACATACATCTTTCATGAATAACACTGCTGTTGACCTTTATGAGATATATGATTCTTTGGGTCATGGCATTGCACTGCTTCTTTGCAATTGATATGCTGTACTTTAAGATATCGAACAATTTTCAGTTTGTTTTACTGTGCCTTTTCCCACCAACCAGGGTTCCAAGAAAGTTAGTAAGAACCTCTGTCCTCAAGAGTCTCTGGAGTACCAGCCTCAGAACACTTCCCCTACTGTGTACTTTACAGGTAAGCCCTGCTGTTGTTTAGGCTGCTGCTCAGTCAAGACTAAGATATTATTTCTTTACCGTTCAACTAATTCATTTTCTTTACCGTTCAACTAATTCATTTGGAAAGACATTGTACTCTCCTCTGAGTTGTTACCTATGACATACTGTACTGCGGGCTGGGTGGTAGCCTAGTGGGTTAAGAGGTTGGGCCAGTAACCGATAGGTTGCTGGTTCAGAATCCCTGAGCTCACTATGCAAAATCTGTCAATGTGCTCTTGAGCAAGGCACTTAATCCTAATTGCTCCTGTAAGTCGCTCTGGATAAGAGCGTCTGCTAAATGACTAAAAATGTAAATTGATGACATACTGGATGGTCTTTCTTTGCAGAGTCGATGACAAATTCTCATGGCTTCTTTGCTCCAGAGGGAAATTATGATATTGCATCGTCCTTCCCACTTGAAGAGAAGAGTCGCAAACCCTCCCTTTTCACCAGATTGTGTAGAGCCATCACGAAAGGCTTTTCCAGCCCATTCAAATCTTCAAGGAAAAGCAAATTATTTCATTAAATTCCTCATTAAAACAACAAGAGCATTCATTCGAATCGTATTGGTCACATACGCCGAAAACAACAGGTGTAGACTTCACTGTGAAATGCTTTATTACGAGCCCATTCTCAACAATGAAGAGTTAAAAAGTAAGAAAATATTTTCTAAATAGTAACACAATAACAATAACAAGGCTATATACAAGGAGTACCAGTACCGAGTCAATGTGCATGGGTGCAAGGTAGTTGAGGTAATACAGTATGTACATGTAGGTAAGGGTAAAAGTGACTAGGTGAGGGCCTCCCGGGTGACGCAGTGGTTTAGGGCACTGCATCGCAGCTGAGTCTCTGGGTACGCGCCCAGGCTCTGTCGCAGCCGGCCGCGACCGGGAGGTCCGTGGGGCGACGCACAATTGGCCTAGCGTCGTCCGGGTTAGGGAGGGTTTGGCCGGTAGGGATATCCTTGTCTCATCGCGCTCCAGCGACTCCTGTGGCGGGCCGGGCACAGTGTGCGCTAACCGAGGGGGCCAGGTGCACGGTGTTTCCTCCGACACATTGTTGCGGCTGGCTTCCGGGTTGGAGGCGCGCTGTGTTAAGAAGCAGTGTGGCTTGGTTGGGTTGTGCGATGAGACAAGATAGTAATTACTAGCGATTGGATACCACGAAACTTGGGGGTAAAAGAAAAAAAAATATATATATATATATATATAAATAAATAAATAAAAGTGACTAGGCAATCAGGATAGATAATAAACACAGTAGCAGCAGCTAGTGTGAAAGTCGGTCAGTGTCACAGTGAATGTGTGGGTAGAGTGTAGTGAGTGTGCATCGAGCCAATTCAAGAGAGTCAGTGGAAAACAATTAGAAAAATACATCAATAACAAAGGGGGTCAATGCAAATAGTGCAGGTAGCCATTTAATTAACGTTAAACAGTCTTATGGCTTGGGGATAGAAGCTGTTAAGGAGCCTTTTGTCCCAGACTTGGTGCTCCCGTATCGCTTGCCGTGTGGTAGCAGAGTGAACAGTCTATGACTTGGGTGGTTGGGGCCTTTTGCCAATCATTTACATATCACTTACTTGATTTTTATTTTATTTGATGTCATATTGTAAAAGTATGTATCTGTTCTGCTGAAAATATGATTTCGAAAACAATGAATGTCTACAAGTGCTTCATAAAACAGTTATATTTATTTTTGTATTTTCAAAAGACAGCAAATAGCCAATCAAATATCAACATAAGTGAAATGAAAGACAGATTTAATTTTCAGTGAATAATTGTCTTGTCCAGTGAGCAACTCAATGACAGCGATTCAATGACATCATTAGATCACCTCCAAGAAGCATCTTCAACGTTCACCTGACAACCCATTGGTTAAGGCACATACACTAACCAAGTGTTTCTTACCTATCAAGAAGTTTGAGATCAGAAGCTTCTTCATTACCCCAGAAATGGAAAGGCTTTGAGACAAAGACAATCAACTGACAAGATAATGCACATACACTAACCCGGATGTTCTACTTGCACCACTGAGTTACAGCAAAGTTATCATTTATGCATGGGTCCACGATCCACTCATAGCTCTCTGACAGTTCTCAGAATACCAAGGAAGAAGTGTGTGATATTGGATTTTGTATCCTTCCCACTCCAAGTGATTGGGAGTCCCATAGGGTGCCGCATAATTGGCCCAGCGTCGTCCGGGTTTGGCCATCATTGTAAATAAGAATTTGTTCTTAACTGACTTGTCTAGTGAAATAAAGGTGAAATAAAAATAAACTATTTAAGTTGTGTAGGAGTAAATGAGACGTATAGCACAGCACATAGATGTATAAGACAGCTGAACATTAAAAACAGACTACAGGGAGACACATAGGCGCCTAAGACAATTGGACACACTAAGGATAGGGGAGAACAGAACAAAGAGTAGATTGACACAGTAATGAAAGGGAGAGACACATGGTCTGCTGACCTGACACTAATGATAAAAAGACCCATAGTCAGCTCCTTCTAAGAAGGCTTATAGGATAGAATCTGCTGATTCCAATAAAGGCAAACTGAACAAAGAGTACATTGACACATTAATGAAAGAAAGTGACAAATTATGCTGACACACTAAGATAGAGGGTCCGGTCACCATTATAAACTAATTGAAAGCAGATATGGGCGTTATTGGGCGTGAACAAGTAGGAAGCTTGAACTAAAAGATAATGGTGGTGAATGACTTAAGAAGAGAAACTTCATTTGCATAAGGGATGGACATAATACTATGTGTGTATAAAGATAAGAGCTATGGCTCTGGGAAAGGGTGGGTTCCGCGGGACATTCCGGCTGGCAATGCTCTGTATTAAAAGCCTAATTGATTTCACAAGTTCTTACGAGTGTTATATGTCTGAGACGATGTTCCACGACAGTTGTCTGCTATGTTGCTGTGTAAATCCACACACTGCAGGGGTATGATGACACATGCTGTGCCAACACATCGTTACAGTAGTTGTCAGCTTTGTAGCGTAAATAAAGAGTTTGTCAAATACTCTATGTGAAATACAGTATGTATTATTTTCCCATAATGCCATTATTTCATGTCTTTTGTGGTATTTTTCTCCTCCCAAAATAGCATTTTTTCCCCCTTATTTCCCCCTTATGTAATTTTGACACTGCACAGACTCATTTATATAAGCAATTATAATCCACATCACCGGGGGCAAACTACCTGCCCTCCAGGACACCTACACCACCCGATGTCACAGGAAGGCCATAAAGATCATCAAGGACAACAACCACCCGAGCCACTGCCTGTTCACCCTGCTATCATCCAGAAGGTGAGGTCAGTACAGGTGCATCAAAGCAGCGACCGAGAGACTGAAAAACAGCTTCTATCTCAAGGCCATCAGACTGTTAAACAGCCACCACTAACATTGAGTTGCTGCTGCCAACATACTGACTCAACTCCAGCTCACTTTAATAATGGAAATTGATGTAAAAATGTATCACTAACCACTTTAAACAATGCCACTTAATATAATGTTTACATACCCTACATTACTCATCTCATATGTATATGCATATACTGTACTCTATATCATCTACTGCATCTTGCCATCTTTATGTAATACATGTATCACTAGCCACTTTAAACTATGCCACTTTTATGTTTACATACCCTACATTACTCATCTCATATGTATATACTGTACTCGATACCATCTACTGCATCTTGCCTATGCCGTTCTGTACCATCACTCATTCATATATCTTTATGTACATATTCTTTATCCCTTTACACTTGTGTGTATAAGGTAGTAGTTGTGGAATTGTTAGGTTAGATTACTCATTGGTTATTACTGCATTGTTGGAATCAGAAGCACAAGCATTTCGCTACACTCACATTAACATCTGCTAACCATGTGTATGTGACAAATAAAATTTGATTTGAATTAAAGAGTTTTAAGGCAGCAGTGTTCATACTGTGTATTTTACATTGATTTCAACCACTATAGGTCTTCATCAGCAAGTGAGGATTTCTATGGACAAAAACTAGTGTTAAGTGGGGGGGTTTGGAGCCTCAATTTGACCCATGTCAAACACAATCACATACAGTACAACCACATACATTCATTCAACTGAATGATTCTAGAATAAAGACTAGAACAATAATAATTCCATTCACATTTGGCTACTACAAATAGCCAGTGAAATATGATACGTTTTTGTTACTTGAGAATACGAATGACTGAAAATCCACTGCCTGCCGTTATAAACTGTCTACACACAAATCAAACACAGTATTGACTATATCTATAAGCCTCATCAAAAGGAACTAAATTCTTCGTCGTCCGCATTGTATCAGGCATCATCTGTTCCAAAGTCTCATCTTGTTCACTGTATTTTCCTCCCTTGTTAGTGACAATACAGGTACTTTGTGAGGTACCAGTTAGTGCAGTTGATCTCTGGATCGTGTTCATGAGGGCACACAATGGAAAACGTTAAAAAATATATATATGTTTTTCCCGAACAGAAAACTTAAATAAGAGTTCCTTTTTGGACAAGTCCAGGTTGTCCCTCCTTGTTTCAGTATGTTTAATCTGCCTAATAACCAGGATCCTGGTGTCTACCCAATGTGCTGAGCACTCCTCCTGGCCAGAGTCCGTGCTACATTCAGCTGCTGCAGCCATGGTCTCTGTGTGAAGGCACTGTTAGAGAGTCAATCAACCAGAACAAGGTTAGGAGACCAAATGTGTGGTCTAGCATTGTGAAATACTGTATATGTGATGGCCTCAATACATTAATGAAGCTCCCTTACATCCTATCCTCTCCCCATACTGACACTCTATATACCTTCTAAGCATGATAGTTGGCTCATGATTTGTTTCAGGACTTGTTAGGGTAAACCAATAACAGCTTCTATGTGACAAATAAAGTTTGAGTTGAGTTGACTATATACCTACTTAGCAAGATGGTTGGCTCAGGGTTTGTTTTTACTGAAATCTATTCAGGGAGGATAAGGGTATATCATAGGCAGTGATGAAGTGGTAAAAACATTGACTGGTAAATGCTGATTGCCGTTCAGGATTAAAGAAGTAACGCTCCCTATACTTTCAATGCATCTTCCACAAAAGGTGGGTAAATTCTTGTGCAAAATAAAAAGTGTGTAAACAGCTTTTACATGTGTTCCCCCCCCCCCCCCACTGATCATAGGAGGCTTCTTCTGACAGTATGCACACCTTTCATAAGAAACATCCAGAGAAATATTCATATTAAAACCGTAGCGGTGAAATAACACTGTAATTTCACCTGTAAATCACTGTCATTTAAAGTTGGACTAACCTGGCCAAGGCCAAACAGTATATGGCGTTTTCTCTGGGTGTGCGGTCGCAGTGGAGAGAAAAGGACTCCAGTGAGGTGGTGAGGATCTGGGCGGAGTTTGGCGAGGCAGAAGCAAACACAGGTCTGAGATTGGTGTCTCTGGAAATGGGCGGGAGCGGAACTCTGCTCCTCCATTGGTTGCTGTTCTGATCCCCACTCTCATCCTCCTCACATCCCTTCCCTCCACATCCCCTCTTCTTCCCTCTCTTCTTCTCTCTTTCATCCCACGTGGCCACAGGGTGTAGCTTCGGTAGTTGAAGAGGTGCATCCTGGGATGACAGGGCGCGGAGCGTGCAGGATACATGAGACGGGCAGTTGATGGGGGTCAAAGGTTGAGAGGCTTTGGACGTCATCCTGATACCCGCCTTGGCCTCACGCCTCCTGGGCTTGGAGGACATCTTGGGGAGGGTGAAGCCGTCCACCAGGACCGTGTCGCCCACCCTGGTCCTGAACGGAGCCCTGTTGAGGCCGATGCAGTGCCTGGATGCTGCCCTCCTCTGCCCCAGCCTCACCCAGCGCTTTATCTGGACGTATGTCCGCATGGGCAGAGCCATACCTGGGAGGACCACCACAGAGCACAGCTTGGTGGCCAGGTGACGCACACACTCCCTGTGGCCGTGCTGGAGGGCGATCCTCAGGGGGTCACGACCCTGGGGATCCCGACAGGCAAGGGTCAGAACGCTGCTGGCGATAAAGAGTTTGAGGATGGTGAGCTGGCCGCGCTCGATGGAGGCGACTGCGGGACACTTGGCGGCGTCGGGGTGGGCCATCTGGTGGCACCACTCACGGTAAGGGTGGACCCCCACCGGCTCAATGGCACGCACCCCCCTCTCCAGCAGCCAGCCAGCCAGGTCCAGGTGGCCCAGAGAAGCAGCGATGTAGAGTGCCACCCGGAGCTGGAACCTGATAAATACATTGATTCTGTATTATTCAACACGTTTCAATTTTCTTTGTCAAGTTCACAAGATACAGCAGGTTATAAAACAGTACAGTAAAATGCTTACTTGCAAGCTCTTTCCCACAATGCAGTATTAAATATCAGGGTAAGAGAAAAAACGTATAAAGGAAAAAAAACACGAGAATATAAGCTATATACAGAGTCAGTATTATAGCTTACCATTATTGTAAGCTATATACAGAGTCAGTACCATCATTGTAAGCTATATACAGAGTCAGTACCATCATTGTAAGCTATATACAGAGTCAGTACCATTATTGTAAGCTATATACAGAGTCAGTACCATCATTGTAAGCTATATACAGAGTCAGTACCATTATTGTAAGCTATGTACAGAGTCAGTACAATCATTGTAAGCTATATACAGGGTCAGTACCATCACTGTTGATAATAAGTCTATCATACAGTTCAGTGTGTAGATGTGTATTCTGACCTCATCACAGGTCTCTTCCTAGACAGGTGTCGTTGGACGGTCAGTCTGTGTCCCAGGAAGCAGCCTCTGAGGAACTCCGCCCACCCATCCCAGGTGTCCAACCGTAGAGTAGCCCCTGGGAGACAGAGACATATGCAGGTTGTCCTCCTGGTTGCCATGAACCAAGAATGTGTTCCATACAGTCCATTTGCCTCTATGTTACATCCATAAGGTGTTGAGACTTTTTTTTTTGCATTGCTGGAACTTCACTGGACCCCCCCCCCCCCCCCACACACACACACACACACACACACACACACACACACACACACACACACACACACACACACACACACACACACACACACACACACACACACACACACACACACACACACACACACACACACACACACACACACACACACACACACACACTAAATTCCCAATCTGGCCCTCAACCATCACGGTCACCTAATAATCCCCAGTGTACAATTGGCTCATTCATCCCCCTCCTCTCCCCTGTAACTATTCCCCAGGTCGTTGCTGCAAATGAGAACGTGTTCTCAGTCAACTTACCTGGTAAAATAACGGTAAAATAATAAAAAAATAAAAAAAAAAACACACACACAGCAGAGGACCATTGACCTACTGCACAAGGAAGGCCATACCCAGGTCAATGGCGTAGTCGTGGAGCCGGTTGCAGTCGTAGAGTTGCAGGCCGGTGGGAGAGCTCAGTCTGAAGGAGCTGACGGGAAGCCCACACTGCTGGGACACCAGGGTCATGAGCCTGGCCACAGACGTACTCAGGAGAAACACAGTGCCCAAGACTGAGAGGGTCTCCCCCGTCACGGCACTGAACACACGCACCACCGGCTCCTGCTGAAGTATAAGACCATGGACATACAGTAAATTCACTTGTTTTACATAAATACCTACGTTGTGTTTATACACCGAGTAAACAAAACATTATGAACACCTGCTCTTTCCATGACATAGACTGACCAGGTGAATCCAGGTGAAAGCTATGATCCCTTAATGATGTCACTTGTTAAATCCACTTCAATCAGTGTAGATGAAGGGGAGCGGACAGGTTAAAGAAGGATTTTTAAGCCTTGAGACAATTGAGGCTTGGATTGTGTATGTGTGCCATTCAGAGGGTGAATGGGCAAGACAAAATATTTAAGTGCCTTTGAACAGAGTATGGTAGTAGGTGCCAGGCGCACCGGTTTGTGTCAAGAACTGCAATGCTGCTGGGTTTTTCACACTCAACAGTTTCCCGTGTGTATCAAGAACGGTCCACCACCCAAAGAACATCCAGCCAATTTGGCACAACTGTTGGAAGCATTGGAGTCAACATGGGCCAGCATCCCTGTGGAACGCTTTCGACACCTTGTAGAGCATGCCCCAACGAATTGAGGCTGTTCTGATGGCAAAAGGCGGGGTGCAACTCAATATTAGTAAGGTGTTTCTAATGTTTGGTACACTCAGTATATATAAGTTAGGAGTCATATAAATTACAGGGATAAGATGAAGTGGCTCCTTTGCACTGATCTAAGGTCTGGTTTGTGTTTTTACTGCTAATAGTAAAGGTTAGGATTTGGTGAGGGTAAACTGATCCTAGATCTGTGCCCAAGGGCAATTTCTATCCAGAGACAAATCAAAGGTCCATGCTATTTAAACTTGTGATCTACCACCATCTCGTGGCTCAAACTTGTAAAAACTTGTAACAACATTTTCTAATTCATGTATTGTACTGAGTTTTGTCCTATCATATTGAACACTAATCTGGGTGCAGATTAAATTGAACACTAATCTGGGTGCAGATTAAATTGAACACTAATCTGGGTGCAGATTAAATTGTTAACAGAAATATTATGAATATGTATTTCAATGAACACAAAGGGTATATGGCCTCTTCTTCTACTACTATACGGCCTGCTGTACTCTGCTGTACTCTGCTGTGCTCTACTGTACTGTACACCACTGGGTATACAGACTCTTCAGCTACTGTTAGCGAACACCAGACTGAGGTCGAGGCGATTACATGGGGAAAAGTTATATGACTGTAAGGGTGTTTGGTACAAAGGCAACACTACATTGGGCCACATTTCAGCTTTATCCCAGGTCAACCATACAATACTATAGATTTCCACTCTAGTCAACCAGCAAGAGGGAGAGACAGACAGAAGGTCTGGCTTTGACTATGTCAATGATGGGATGTGAGTAAGGAACACAAATAAACATTATTCCGATGGTTAAATGTGTACTTTGACACATAACCACTCTCCTCTGTTAGCAAATCTTCCACAGATCTTTGGGTAACAGAGTGAGTTGTGTCCCTGTCCGGCTCTGGACATGTCCTCAGGGACCTCTGTACAACAACACTTCACACTCACGAAGCAGTGTTCTTACTAACCAATCACTCTACCATAACCATGGTCTCGGTATAAAGCAGTGTCCTTACTAACCAATCACTCTACCATAACGATGGTCTCGGTATAAAGCAGTTTCCTTACTAACCAATCACTCTACCATAACCATGGTCTTGGTTGAGCAAGGGCAACATTACTTTAAGTCTCAAGCAGGGTGACCTCAACATACTATATATCACCACACTATATATCACCATACTAGTGGCTTGCAAAAGTATTCATCCCCACTACAACTTTCCCCCCATTTTATCTATTTTGTTGCCTTACAACCTGGAATTAAAATTGATTTTTGGGGCGTTTGTATCATTTGATTTACACAACATGCCTACCACTTTAAAGATGCAAAATATTTTTTATTGTGAAACAAACAAGAAATAAGACAAAAAAACGGAAAACTTGAGCATGCATAACTATTCACCCCCCCCCCCCCCCCCCCCAAAAACATCACTGCTCTAGAGGAGATCTGCATGGAGGAATGGGCCAAAATACCAGCAACAGTGTGTGAAAACCTTGTGAAGACTTACAGAAAACGTTTGACCTCTGTCATTGCCAACAAAGGGTATATAACAAAGTATTGAGATAAACTTTTGTTATTGACCAAATACTTATTTTCCACCATAATTAGCAAATAAATTCATAAGAAATCCTACAAAGTGATTTTCTGGATTTTTTCCCCCTAATTTTGTCTGTCATAGTTGAAGTGTACCTCTGATGAAAATTACAGGCCTCTCTCATCTTTTTAAGTGGGAGAACTTGCACAATTGGTGGCTGACTAAATACTTTTTTGCCCCACTGTATATCACCATACTATATATCACCATACTATAAATATATATCACCATACTATATATCTATATATCACCATACTATATATATCACCATACTATATATATCACCATGCTATATATATCACCATGCTATATATCACCATGCTATATATCACCATGCTATATATCACCATGCTATATATCTATATCACCATGCTATATATCACCATACTATATACCACCACACTATATACCACCACACTATATACCACCACACTATATACCACCACACTATATACCACCACACTATATATATCACCACACTATATATCACCATACTATATATATATATATATCACCACACTATATATCACCACACTATATATCACCACACTATATATCACCACACTATATATCACCACACACCACACTATATACCACCACACTATATATCACCAGGCTATATATCACCACACTATATATCACCACACTATATATCACCATACTATATATCACCATACTATATATATCACCACACTATATATCACCACACTATATACCACCACACTATATATCACCACACTATATATCACCATACTATATATCACCATACTATATATCACCATACTATATATCACCACACTATATATCACCACACTATATATCACCATACTATATATATCACCACACTATATACCACCACACTATATATCACCATACTATATATCACCATGCTATATATATATATATCACCACACTATATATCACCACACTATATATCACCATACTATATATCACCATACTATATATCACCACACTATATATCACCATACTATATATCACCATGCTATATATATATATCACCACACTATATATCACCACACTATATATCACCACACTATATATCACCACACTATATATCACCATGCTATATATCACCACACTATATATCACCATGCTATATATCACCACACTATATATCACCACACTATATATCACCACACTATATATCACCATGCTATATATATATATATATCAGCACACTATATATCACCATACTATATATCACCATACTATATATCACCATACTATATATCACCACACTATATATCACCACACTATATATCACCATGCTATATATCACCACACTATATCTGAAACACTTTACGTAAATGATAGTAGGAAGAAAAAATGTTTCAATCAATAGCCAGCACACTCTGATATGCATTTTCAAGCACGGGTGTCCGGCTGGTACCTTCAGCAGGCAGCAGATGACACTGCTAGGGGTGATGCCAACGTCTGTCAGGACCCAGCTGTCCAGAAGGATGGCACCAGCATAGCTCAGCTCCAGGAAGTGCCTCACCTGCTTGTCGTCTGACAGTTGCACATGGAAGTAATCCTGCCAGAGGAAGAAGATTGGAAACACAGGGAGCCGTAATTGAGTGTCCCATACAATCAGAGTGAGAGGGCTCAACACTGATGGAGCCGTAATGGAGGGTGTCCCACACAGACAGAACCACTGGGTGTTCCACCCAGACAGATGTCAATAGATGATTAATTGTGTACAAATAATTGTGTACAAATAAGAAATAAGGCACAAGGCAACGCGGAGGTATATTGGCCATATACCACAAACCCCCAAGGTGACTTATTTTTTTTACCCAATTGGTAGTTACAGTCTTGTCCCATCGCTACAACTCCCATATGGACTTGGGAGAGGCGAGGGCCAAGAGCCAAGCCACACTGCTTCATGACACAATGCCCACTTAACCTGGAAGCCAGCCGTACCAATGTGTCAGAGGAAACACTGTACACCTGGCGACCGTGTCAGTGTGCATTGCGCCCAGCCCACCACAGGAGTCGCTAGTGGGACAAGAACATCCCTGCCGGCCAAACCCTCCCCTAACCCTCCCCTATGTTTTGTCATACCAGTGAAATACCACGTCTGTTAGCCAATCAGCATTCAGGGCTCGAACCACCCAGTTTATAATAGTAAAATAGACAACAAAATCTAAATAAACATTGTTGATTATCATAATTTCAATCCCATCACATAACCATGTCTCCTACTATAAGTACCATCACCCCATCACATAATCACGTCTCCTATTGTAAGTACCATCACCTCATCACATAACCATGTCTCCTACTGTAAGTACTATCACCCCATCACATAACCATGTCTCCTACTGTAAGTACTATCACCTCATCACATAACCACGTCTCCTACTGTAAGTACCATCACCTCATCACATAACCACGTCTCCTATTGTAAGTACTACTCACATACTTTACTAGACACCAGCCAAATGAACTAATTGTTTCTTAGAATCATCTTCATTTCCCATAGCTGTTCAGTCTACAAACAGAGAGAGGGGAGTAACACTGCTATATTACCAGGTGACTACAGTACTTAACAAGGGCCTCTTTTAGAGGTTTAATTACCTTGACCATCAGTTTTACGCTCCCCACGGTCTGGTCAGGAGAGACGTCAAAAGGCTCACAGGAACCATCGAAGTCGATGAAGACCCTCATGGCAGGATGCCCCTCTGCCCCTCTCCACCGCTCTAACCACAGAGTGCAGTGTGTGTGTGTGTAGTGTTGAAGTTTGTATCTAGGGTTTGTCTGGGGAGACCATTCTGGGGAGGGCCAGAGAGAGAAAGGAGACAGGGTGGCATTTGGTGGGGGGGGGGGGGGGCATAGAGAAGGGTATGACAGATGGAGTTGTGTTCACGAGAGAAAGTGACAACACACACACACACACACACACAC
This sequence comes from Salvelinus alpinus, assembly GCF_045679555.1. Lineage (NCBI taxonomy): Eukaryota > Metazoa > Chordata > Actinopteri > Salmoniformes > Salmonidae > Salvelinus > Salvelinus alpinus. The sequence goes on along the minus strand of NC_092100.1, from coordinate 9,697,074 downwards.
ACAGAGAGAGAGAGAAAGAACAAAAGACAAGTTATACCTTTGCAGGGCACACAGAAACATGTGTCTACTTGCCCACTGATAAGCACAAAGATAGTAGACATAAAACTATGGGTCATGTGGCAATGTGATGATCCAGAAATAGTAAGTCCTGAATGATCCCTGGTCAAAAGTAGTGCATTACATAGGGAATAGGGTGTAAAGTACTTCAGAAAAAAAGACTATAAAGTACTACTTAAGTAGTTTTTTGGGGTATCTGCAACTTTTACTACACTACATTCCTAAAGAAAATAATGGACTTTTTACTCCATACATTTCCCCTGACACCCAAAAGTACTCGTTGCATTTTGAATGCTTAGCAGAACAGGAAAATTGTCAAATTTACGTACTTAGCAAGAAAAAAATCCCTGGTCATCCCTACTGCCTCTGATCTGGCGGACTCACTAAACACAAACGCTTCGATTGTGAATTAGTGTTGGTGTGCCCCTGGCTATCCGTACATTTTTAAAACATGAAAAATGTGCCGTCTGGTTTGATTTATATTAGGAATTTTAAATGATTTATACCTTTACTTTTGATACTTAAGTATATTTTAGGAATTACATTTAGTTTTGATACTTAAGTATATTTAAAACCAAATACTTTTTGACTTTTACTCAAGTAGTATTTTACTGAGTGACTTTTACTTGAGTCATTTTCTATTAAGGTATCTTTACTTTTACTCAAGTATGACAATTGGGTACTTTTCCCACCACTGCATACAGATACATTGTCTGGTGTTAAAACACATCTTTTAGATTATTCACATCAGAGCAGGTGACTACAGTCAGCCTATAAAACATATCATTCAGATTATTCACATGAACACATTATTCACATGATTCACTCACACACACCCCAAGGAACGTCCATAACAAAATCGCACCTACTAGATATCTCCATCCATTCGTACAACCAGATCACACCATAGTGCAACATTGATACACCAGCCTTGTGTGATGACTTCAATTCCAGTTTCGTGCTATAAATGGATTAATTGATAACGTCACGGAAACAATGCGCACGCGACAGAAGTCAGTGAGTTGTTATGATTCTGGATGGCCAGATATCTACCAACACTGACAAGAAACTGCCATGTGGGGAATAGTACGTGACTCGTTTCAGCTCGTTTCATCTTGTTTCAAAGACAAACAATGCTATTTTCAGCTCGTTTCATCTTGTTTCAAAGACAAACTATGCCATCTTAAAAAGATCATTTATTCAGCATACAAATTAACGTGATTTTCCACCTACCTTGCCTATAGTTGACTTAATTAAGAAGGCAGTTTTTTTTTTAAATATTTTGTTCCTTTAGGCCCTTAATAGTCATATTTTGTTACTGTTAGCATTCTCAGTAACTTAACAATCAACTGTAATTGTGCCTGTGTAATGGAACAGTGTTTTATTAGCATGCTGTTAAATAATACTTTGGTCATTGATTTTTTATTTGCATAGCAATTAGCTGAGAGCTTTTGTAACTACTGTACACGATTGTTCCTTATTCCACTTGTATAATAATTATAAATCCATTTCTGAAGTCCTATGTAACAACAATGTTGCTATTGTCGTAATCACGTACACCGGATAGGTACAGTGAAATGTGTTGTTTTAGACGGCGCCCCTGGAGCAAATTAGGGTTAAAGTGCCTTCCACAAGGACAAATCGACAGATTTTTCACCTTGTCGGCTCGTGTATTCGAACCAGCGTCCTTTCAGTTACTGGTCCAACACTCTAACTGCTAGGCTACCTGCGGCCCATATGTATAAGAAACTTGATGTCAAGTGTTACCGTATTACGTTACGTCTCACTCATTATGAAAATGTTTTTCTTAGTCATTTTGAAACTACACAAGTGTCTAATTTAATGTTGAGATTGAGTCCATGTCCCTGACAAACTGCCACTTATATCTCACTAAATGCCTGAAAGTGACAGTTTACTCAGCTCAACATTGTCAGATGTTTCAGGCCTAAAAATATGTCCTATCATTTGGCGGTAATCGTCATCTAAAAATCATCTAAAAATGACCACCATTTAAAGTGATTATCCACCGTTAAACAGGATTAACCACCATTTCAAGTGATTATCCACCGTTTAAAATGATTAACCACCATTTAAAGTGATTATCCACCTTTAAAAATGATGAATCACCATTTAGAGTCATTGGTTTACATTTGTATTTTTAAATCTTCAATTATTAAGTATTTCATTCTACACTACATATTAAGATTCGTATCTGAAAGCCCTCAAAACCATATGCTAGCTGTTGTAGTTTTTGGATCTTCATAAAATATTTGGCAGTCATCAAATAAATATTTCTCTGTTTTTAAATAACGTGCATATTCAAATAGCCTACTTTCAAATATTATCTGTTTTTCTGAAACCTGTTTTTGAATATCAAAAGGAAATAATTGCCTTTAGTTGATTCTCTACATTCGACTACCTCTAATATTTGAAAAGTTGGTATTTTCAAATAAACTATAAATACAACAATTTTCTGCACAGGTCTGCTGTACTTCCATTATGTAGGTTTAGCTTCTATGCACATTGTTTTTCTCAAATGAGCTTCTTTTAAGCATTTAGTTAGACGCAGCATCCTCTTATTCAGGTAAACTCTCTTTCTTGAGGTAAGAATGAGTTAAAGAAGGCAATTGAGGATTTCATGGTTGTGGGAGGGACTGCTTTGCTCTATATAGAGGTCATCTGGATGAGTTGTGTTTGGTTCCTATGGTAACATAGGCAGCAAATAGAACAATGATTAGAGATTGTTTTTTTTTTCAGTTCACAAGATTCAATGGTGAACATGGGGAGAAAAGTGGGGCGAAGACACACAAAATAATGAATGGTCTGTCTACAACTGGGCTCCAGTCTGGGTTTGCTTTCATGTTAGAACAGTGTGTCTGGTTCAATAGATCTCAGTAAAACCACTAGACAAATACCTGTAAAAAAAAAAAAAAAAAGAGAAGACACTTTCAGAAAAAATTTACATCATTCAATGGTAGAACAATCCAAAGCCACTTTTCATGTACTAAAAGTAATAACGATTTTGGGGGACTCCAATAAGTCATTTTGTTAGGACCAAATGCAGATAATAAGTATACCCACATTGATCATCTCCATGCCATTCAGAAAATCTGCAATGCAGTATGCTGCCAAACTGAAAGATGTGTTGCTGTCTAACTGAAAGATGTGTTGCTGTCTAACTGAAAGATGTGTTGCTGCCTAACTGAAAGAAGTGTTGCTTCCTAACTGAAAGATGTGTTGCTGTCTAACTGAAAGATGTGTTGTTGCCTGACTGAAAGATGTGTTGCTGCCTAACTGAAAGAAGTGTTGCTGCCTAACTGAAAGATGTGTTGCTGTCTAACTGAAAGATGTGTTGTTGCCTAACTGAAAGATGTGTTGTTGCCTAACTGAAAGATGTGTTGCTGTCTAGCTGAAAGAAGTGTTGCTGCCTAACTGAAAGATGTGTTGCTGCCTAGCTGGAAGAAGTGTTGCTGCCAAACTGAAAGATGTGTTGTTGCCTAGCTGGAAGAAGTGTTGCTGCCAAACTGAAAGAAGTGTTGTTGCCTAACTGAAAGATGTACTGCTTGCCAAAGGAATTTCCGTTACCATCACATGATTGTTTGGTAGACTTTTACAATTGCGTTGTAAAGTTTTACAGAGGACTCAACTAATTTGCATGTGACCTTTTAAAATAACTATCTGTCTCTGAGTGCTGGGAGCTGTGAAGGATTCTATCACACAAAGGCAAAACAGTTGTCGCTCCGAGCTCTTGAATCAATAATGGTGGTTTTCACCCAAGACCTTTGAATGTAGGTGGGGGGAATTGATCGATGGGAGGGTAGTCATATCCTCAAAAGAATGTAGGTCAGCAATCAGCTACTTATGCCATCAATAATAGTCCCACACCAGTGGCGGTCGGTGACATTTAAGATGAGGGAGGACGATTATTTTTACTATGAGCATGACCTTATATCTATTACAGTATATCTATTACAGTATACCGTATATCATTCACATTCCATTCACCCAGCTCAATGTGACAACGCTAAGTTTAGGCTAATACACAATGCTCTTATTTTCCTTATATCTCATCATGAGGTTGCTTCAACCTAGCCTATGAATAAAAGTTTACAACGTAGGTGCATAGGTCGAGAGAATTTTGTGGAATCTAGGTGACAGACAGTGACAGATTCAATGCCGCCTTGCACACTCTTGCCTGCATCTAGTTGATATAGGTGCAAACGAGAGTTTCTACTGGACAAATTCAGGTATGTTTATCCCCGTTTCGTTTCGTTTGCTTCCGTTTAAGAAAAGTTTTTGCAGCAATGAGACAAGGACATCCGGCCAGCCAAACCATCCCCTGAACCCGGACGAAACTGAGCCAATTGTGCGGCGCCACATGGGTCTCCCGGTCGCGACCGGCTGCGACAGAGTCTGGACTCGCACCCAGAATCTCTAGTGGCACAGCTAGTACTGCGATGCAGTGCCTTAGACCAACGAGCCTGGACTCACACCCAGAATCTCTAGTGGCACAGCTAGCACTGCGATGCAGTGCCTTAGACCAACGAGCCTGGACTCACACCCAGAATCTCTAGTGGCACAGCTAGCACTGTGATGCAGTGTCTTAGACCACTGGGCCACTTGGGAGGCATTCACTGTTGATTGTGGCCTGTGGAATGTTGTCCCACTCCTCTTCAATGGCTGTGCGAAGTTGCTGGACATTGGCGGGAACTGGATCAAGCTGTCATACATGTCGATCCAGAGCATCCCAAACATGCTCAATGGGTGACATGTCTGGTTAGTATGCAGGCCATTGAATAACTGGAAACATATGTGTACTGTCTTAATAAAGCACAATTTTCCACCATTTTAGTTTTTTATGACAATTTAGGATGATGCACACCGCCTTAACCCAAGTATGTGCAACATCCTAAATTGTTGATTAAAGCTACTTAAGGAGGATAATCATTTATGTGCTAACCGGTCCACAGGGGATACGAGTGTATCAATCCAAGATGATAGCGCAGCTCTCGCGCTCACTATCGGCTGCCTAGGCTACCTTTCATTGCAGCTTTTTTTGTAATCAAAAACCTTCATCAAAGGCACTGGGTAAAGGTAAATTAATCCACGAATACGAATATAATTGTAGATATATGAATGACCCCATTTTCATGAATTGTATGATATAACCTTGACACCCATTCAGAAACTGTACGTGACTTGCACCAGAAAGTAGGTGGGACTTTCATAAGGTATAGAGCCTCACAGTGGAGGTGTCATAATACCCAGCAGTCAAACAGGAAAATGGTTCCAATAACTTCTTCCACTATTCATTTGTCCCATAGGGGATTTTAGAATAAAAAATAAAAAACTTTATTTAACTAGGCAAGTCAGTTAAGAACAAATTCTTATTTTCAATGACAGCCTAGGAACAGTGGTTTAACTGCCTCGGAACAGTGGGTTAATTGTCTCTTTCAGGAGCAGAACGAGAGATATTTACCTTTTCAGCTCGGGGATTTGATCTTGCAACCTTCCGGTTACTAGGCCAATGCTCAAACCACTAGCCTACCTGACTCAATTACAATAAGGGCTGTGTGTTGTGTAGGCTTACCCTGGTGCAACGTTCTGCTAACCATGTAAATCTCTCTCGGACACAGGGTGACTTTTATCAATGTATTTCGGCTCTATTTACTCTCAGGTTCGAAAATGCTAATTAGCATCAAAGTAGACATCATGCAAAACTACAAATACCTGCAAGCTCCTGCACATCATCTCCAGCTGATACCTTTGCTAACAGGTCCTGTGTCAATTTAAAACTTGAACAAGACAGTTCACAATTGTCCATTTAAAGAAATGTAGCCAATTTATTCATTACTACATTTAGCTAACATTAGATAGTTAATCCAGAGATTCTTACCTTTGCCTCGATTCGGTAGTCTCGTCCAGATCATCATGGCATTTGTAGTTCTTTATGATAGCCACATTAGCAGCTAATTAGCATTTCATTTTGAGGGGGTAAATACAGACGAATATATTGATAAAAGTCCCCTTGTCCTAGAAAGATTTAGACGGTATTCAAAACGTCACGCCAGGGTAAGCCTACACGAAACATAGCAATTATTTTAAGTGTTTCTAAAATATCCTATGAGAAAAAGGTTTTATGGGTATGACTCTGTTATTGTTACACAAAACACCAGTGTACATACAGGAATTATACAACCAAACAAACAACCAATTACAGATTATTCAAAAGGCCTTTAAAAGACAGGTATTGATTCCTTTTACAGCTTTCTTATTCGAAGAATGTAGAATAATCTAGAACGCCTTATAGAAAACAAGGAAGACTGGGTCTTTATTAGTGAATTTCCATGTATTAATGACTTTTTTCCCATTATTACAATTACATTAAAGAGTTTTTTGTTTTTTGTATATTATAGTTAATGAAACCAAGCAGCACATTACCCCATAATAAACAAAAGTATTCAAGACTATTATCAATTATAAATCTATAAATAGCTTGCAATAATTTCTTTACATTTACATTTACATTTAAGTCATTTAGCAGACGCTCTTATCCAGAGCGACTTACAAATCTTTACACGTAGACAATGCCAAAATGAATGCAAAACTTTTTCTGGATGCTTTTCCCAAAAAGTACAGTTAATGGTACTTTTTTGTTTGTTTCATCAGGTAATGATTCGCAGGGTTATACTTATGGATAATTCTGAAAGAGACCTCTTTGACCTTGTTAACAAGCAGATATTTGTGTGGTACAATAACCAAACCTTCCTAAATATATGATTAACAATGTATTCCAGGCAAGCAATGCGGGTTCCAGGCCAGCACTGCTTCGCTATTATTCTCCCACATCTTGCGCTCGAATTCATAGTCAAACTGTCAACCACCCAATTTAAACCTTTGCATTCATGGTCACACACCCCACACATACAAAGACTATATATTTGAGATCATTTTTCTACTGTAAATGCATGATGCATCACGTGGTTATGTTTACCTCAGGAAACAGTTTCGGAAAGGAAAGATTGATTGTCATTCCGTCCAATCAGCAGCAACAATCTGCTCGGGGGGGCGGGGGGTGCAGATAGAGGAAGCTCTACACAACACTCACATGAAGGAGCTGGCTAGCTAGGGATTATTGTTGACGTTCTGTTGTACTGACATGTTAAAGTAAAATAATAAAGTTGTTGCGATCATACGTATAGATAGCAATTTATTGTAATGTCCATATCATTCGCATATTTTTTCAACCAGAGGAAACTTCGGTCTGATTCAAAGGTAACTTTCCATGATCTAACGTTAGTTATCTAGCTAGCTAACTTGCATTTGTAGCTAGCGCTGATATAGCTAGCTGTTAGCAACGTCAAATACGCTGGTGTTTAGACTCGAGTCATGTCATGATGTTGCTATCAAGCATGGGAGTTGCAAAGCTGGCCTAATAATGGTATTTAGCTTGCTAATAATGGTAGCTTGCTCCATTGGGTATATTTAGAAGACGTGTAATAGCTTGTTAAACAGGTTTGGCACCTCTACAGCTGCCATATATTGTTAGTATCATAAAACCCGATTTACCACTTTTGCAGCTGTGTTTACATTAGTCGGTGGTCATGACTCTCAGTTCCACTACATTACACATAATAGTCATTGGACGGAGGCGTATTCTGTATGGGGGAGGTTATCCGCGACGCATCGCTTGCGGTACGGTTTTGGAAAACAAAAGGTTATATTGATGCACGCCTTTTTATAGGATTATGGTTCCCATATGGCCATATTTCCATGTTACAGTGCTTGTTTACAGGAAAACAGACGGGAGACCGAGTGGACTACTTGTGCTAATTGGCTATCTGCGTTTCCAAACACCTAAGTTACTGAATGTGTAAACAGAAGACATATGCCGCAAACGTGTTGTCTTGTCACTGAAAAATACTGTCGGCTGCTGTGTTAAAAGCGGTTAAAACAGTGTACAGTAAGTGTGTATTTTGCATTTGTGAAATGTTTGATGTGATATGAAAGTACAGGGATTTATTTTTTCTATAACTGTACCGCAATGGAGAATCGATTTACGTTTAGATGGGAGTATTTGGCTGTTTTGGCTTCCAGAGCCAATTCGCCCTTTAAACAGAACATGTAACGTTAGGCTCTTTAGTCCAATATTGGGCTAAGATTAAGTTAGCTAGCTAGATAGATGGGAGATTTGTGACAAGAATAATATTAGCTAGGAAGTTAGCTTGGCTAACTGAATAGGTTGTTATCCAAGTAGGCTATGTGGTTAAAGTCGCTATCTGTCATACTGCTGGGTAGTCACATTACATGGGACTACATTGCCACATGACTTTGACATCATCCTTCTTTTGCAACTAATACCATGACTTCTACTTTTAGGCTTTACTTTACGAAGATCATTACATCTGTAGCAGGTATCTCACAGCAAATGTCCCCATACATTTGAAAGGACCTACCTACTTGAAACTTGGAATTGTTTATTTGTGGCTTTACACACCTGTGCCACCTTGAAACATACAACATGTCATGTTTAAATGAATATTCAATATTTGGGGAGATATTTTGTGTTATTAGTAGCGCTTGGTGATGCTGTATGGCTATCTGATGTAGTCTAATGCATGTTAATTCCTCTCTGTCTGCATCTGTCATCACTGAGAAGCACAGGGCCCTAGTAGTAGGTTTACTCTTGATAAGCCTTTTATATATTTTCTTGACGACTCACACTGAATTTTAATTCTGCTGCTCTATTGATCGTAACACATTGTTCGAATCTGGCATCCTAGAAGTCGTTTGTGTGACTTCAAAAGGAGGGGTGTGGTCCAAAACAAATTCATCAGCGATTGGATCATCTCTAACAAATCTAACCAATCAGAATTTCAAAGTTGATTACTTCATCATGTAGGCTGGCTCTGGCTCAACTGTTGTTTTCTGGGACCATTCAGAACAGTCAGAATGTGTTTGGCCAGAGCAATGTGGATGGGTAGCCAGGGGTGCAACTTTCACTGCAGAGGGGGGGGGGGGGGGGTCATGGCCCCCCACATTCTGAAATTGCATTTTTGCTCCCCCCCAGTTTTATCATTGGAATGTGATCTGCAACAATGGGCTTTAGGACCATGAGGGCACCTCCGAGCAGTCGGTTATGCTGTTTGAAGCGTTCAGCCGGCTGGATTTAGGACCACGCAAACACCACAGAGCGTGTTGACAGGCTGTGTGAAGGCAAAGCTTTTGGAAGCCTGGCTGGACCAGCACGGGAGAGTTGAGCATAGTTCAGTGTCTGTGTTGCGCTCTTTCACCGAGTTGTAAAAGCAAGCAGAACAGAAACTGGCTACTCTTTAGCTGACTGATGTAGCTGGCGAGGTAACAGCAGTTTAACTTAACAGAAAAAAACGGATCCAGTGTTTGTTCACAGTGCTGAGCTAGTATTGTAACTGACATGTAACGTTAGCTAATGTTTCTTTCCCTCTCGACTGAGGTGAATGAATTAGCTACACTAGCTAGTAGCTACCATAGCCAGGCCAGCTCTTCGCAAGTTGATGTACCATTAGAGAGAGGGAGAGAGCTGACCAAAAGTTGGCTAAAGTTAGCTATTGTTTTTGCCTCAAGCACATTAGTCCTGAATCAAACGATGAAACCATCAGCCAAATGATTGAAGATTGATATTTAGTTTTTTCAGTACAATGTGAGTAAAAAAAAAAAATATATTAGTCAGTATGGCAATGAAATGTTATTGATCTGTCAGTTTCCCTAGCTAGTTCCCTACTTTTCTCACTGACACAGTAATAACACGACTCCCACCCGCTACCACAAGAACTGGTCCCAAACCCACCCGCAGTCCCACAATGTTATTTTAGGCTTATTTCACGCAGCTCATTTTCCAGCCGTGGTCCCAGCAATTTTGCGCCCTATATGCGCAAAAGTACATTTCAATTACCAGAGATTCTGACATGGCCCTTACATTGTATTACTAGGCTATATCAGCCACTATGCTAGATGTAGATTGAAGGGAGCAGAGCTGGAGAGACTTACTTTCGCTCAAACTTTTTTTTTTTATAGCTTACCTTTTTTTAGGAGTGGGAAGATTTTCAGACTGAGAAATATGGGCGATCAATATTTAGGCTTATTTCTAAGCAATGTAGTAAACTACTTAGGAAGTACATTTCCTTGGAAAGATAACTGCCCAGTGCTTCTCCACATAGGTTATATCCTACTCTATTTAAATGAGACCACACGTGCACCTGATTTCTCAGGTATGGCTACTGAACTTGAAACAGCAAGAATGAGGACAGCGACACTTGCTATGTTTTGCATAGACCTATAGGATATAGCCTACCTTTTAGGAGGACGATTTGCAGACAGAGACAAATAAATGGGTAACCAATACTTATTGAAATTGAAAATGTGCAACGCTTGCGCACCATTGTAGCCTTTTCCTTTTCAATGATTACATTTTTGGATTGCACTTCGACTCACGTTGTTTGAGCGTCCTCTACTTCTTTGCATTATCAATAGCCTATTTATTTACAGACATTGTAGTAAACTACAGGCTAATAATATTTAAGTTAATTTAATATTTAAGTTAACTGCCACGTGATTCTCCGACCATGTATGCAGCCTAGTCTATTTCAATGAGACTACACATACTAGGGACACTTGAACACTCACAGACTCACAGGGGTCTCAGCAGGGTCAGATAACCAGGGAAGACCTGTCTGTGACGGTGACAGGGGTCTCAGCAGGGTCAGGTAACCAGGGAAGACCTGTCTGTGACGGTGACAGGGGTCTCAGCAGGGTCAGGTAACCAGGGAAGACCAGTCTGTGACGGTGACAGGGGTCTCAGCAGGGTCAGGTAACCAGGGAAGACCTGTCTGTGACGGTGACAGGGGTCTCAGCAGGGTCAGGTAACCAGGGAAGACCTGTCTGTGACGGTGACAGGGGTCTCAGCAGGGTCAGGTAACCAGGGAAGACCTGTCTGTGACGGTGACAGGGGTCTCAGCAGGGTCAGGTAACCAGGGAAGACCAGTCTGACGGAGCTGAGGTAAATTTGTGCAGATACAACACTTTTTATTCTCTCTGTGCAGCAAACACTGGACAAGCAAGAAGCTTCAAAGATGTAAACTATTTTAAGGCAGTCTGACAAACCTCTAAAGTTGATTTCCAAACTGTATCAAGGGTTGATAGAGGCTTTTCCCGATGACACAAAACAAAAATGTGAGGAAGACCTGGTAGAAGCTATTGATGAATGGATACAGTTATGTTTGAATGTCCAGTCATGTTCATATAATCTCAGACATAAATGACTGCAGGTTAAGACCATCCATAGAACGTTCTATATGCCAGTGAAACTGAATATCATGCACTGAGAAATGTTATTCTTCTGCTGGAGGTGTTAACAACAAAAGGTGTATATTTGCATATGTTATGGTCTTGTGAAGGCTGGCTGAATTCTGGCAAAGAGTATGTTCTTTAATCTCAGCAGGTCTACAGGTTCTCCGTTCTCCCTTGTTTTTGTTTGGTTAGAAATGTTGATACTGGAGACTGTTATCTGAAGAAACTGTGTAACCTAGCATTTATAGTGGCTGAGAAATGCACTGCCATGAATTGGAAGATTGGTTATCCACCCACAATGTCAAGTTATGTATTGCTAGCTTGGATATATTACAAGATTAAGGGTATACTGGGGAACTTTCATTAGGCCTGGACGCCTTATATGGAATACAGTACGGTTAAAGGAGTCTGTATTGAAAACATGCCCTCGCCAGGGGAGATACCTATTTAGGCAAACCCTCGCTGCTGGGCTGCTCAGTCCTGTGGGTTGTCACTCTGGCCTTGGCCTAACACCACCAAAACCAATAAATTCATGTTTCACTAAGATCCTAAAGCTGAGTGGGGTGTGTTGGGTAGAGGTCGACCGATTATGATTTTTCAACGCCGGTACCGATTTATTAGAGGACCAAAAAAAGCTGATACCGATTAATCGGCCGATTTTTATATATATATTTGTTATAATGACAATTACAACAATACTGAATGAACACTTATTTTAACTTAATATAATCAATAAAATCAATTTAGTCTCAAATAAATAATGAAACATGTTCATTTTGGTTTAAATAATGCAAAAACAAAGTGTTGGAAAAGAAAGTAAAAGTGCAATATGTGTAAAAAAGCTAATGTTTAAGTTCCTTGCTCAGAACATATGAAAGCTGGTGGTTCCTTTTAACATGAGTCTTCAATATTCCCAGGTAAGAAGTTTTAGGTTGTAGTTATTATGGGACTATTTCTCTCTATACCATTTGTATTTCATATACCTTTGACTATTGGATGTTCCAGTAGGCACTTTAGTATTGCCAGCCTAATCTCGGGAGTTGATAGGCTTGAAGTCATAAACAGCGCAATGCTTGAAGCACAGCGAAGAGCTGCTGGCAAATGCAGGAAAGTGCTGTTTGAATGAATGCTTACGAGCCTGCTGCTGCCTACCACCGCTCGGTCAGACTGCTCTATCAAATCATAATATAATAACACACAGAAATACGAGCCTTAGGTCATTAATATGGTCAAATCCGGAAACTATAATTTCAGCGAAATACGGAACCGTTCTGTATTTTATCTAACGGGTGGCATCCATAAGTCTAAATATTGCTCTTACATTGCACAACCTTCAATGTTATGTCATAATTATGTACAATTCTGGCAAATTAATTACAGTCTTTGTTAGGAAGAAATGGTCTTCACACAGTTCGCAACGAGCCAGGCGGCCCAAACTGCTGCATATACCCTGACTCTGCTTGCACAGAACGCAAGAGAAGTGGCACAATTTCCCTAGTTAAAATAAATTCATGTTAGCAGGCAATATTAACTAAATATGCAGGTTTAAAAATATGTTTGTGTATTGATTTTAAGAAAGGCATTGATGTTTATGGTTAGGTACACATTGGTGCAACGACAGTGCTTTTTTCACGAATGCGCTTGTTAAATCACCCATTTGGCGAAGTGGGCTGTGATTCAATGATAAATTAACAGGGACCGCATTGATTATATGCAACGCAGGACAAGCTAGATAAACTAGTAATATCATCAACCAATGATAGTTAACTAGTGATTATGTTAAGATTGATTGTTTTTTATAAGATAAGTTTAATGCTAGCTAGCACCTTACCTTGGCTCCTTACTGCACTCACATAACAGGTAGTCCGCCTGCCATGCAGTCTCCTCGTGGAGTGCAATGTAATCGGCTATATAACGGTGTCCAAAAAAGCAGATTACCGATTGTTATGAAAACTTGAAATCGGATCTAATTAATCGGTCGACCTCTAGTGTTGTGTTGGGGCGCTGCAGGGTGGTGGACACCTAGGGGCAGGACGGGGTGACCCAGCTATATTGTGTGCAAGTAAAAAGAGCTCTACAGTACTATTAGTCCTATGAGATTCATTATATGGAGGATTTGCTGTTTCTGTGTGTTAATGTATATTTGAGGTGTATGTGTTTTTAATGTTTTTGTTTTCAAACCTTTCCCTTGGGAATTAAAAAAATGTAAGGTAGGAGGGAACTGGGAAGGAAATTGTGTTGGGAGAGAGTTGATATATATATTGACTAGACTGGTGGGGGTCGGGCGTGCAGGTTGCTCGGGCTGGCTGGGCGGTTTGGCTGAAATTTGATATAGAGGATGTCTTAATAAAGACAATCAAAAGTCTGTATTTTTTTCAAGTGTTGTTCATTTGTTAGTCTTGGTTAAAGGTGCAACACAATATTTATTATTGAACTAGATCAAAGATAATTCAGTCTTATTAATCACTTAAACATATTTAATAATGATCTCTTACCAAGTTGAATTACTTTTTTTGTTCTAAGTAGAGACGGCTCGTTGGATTGTGTAAAAATGTAGGAAGTTTGCTTTAGATGACCCCCAAAAACTCGAGGAGAGAACCTGACGGGGAATCTGGGGGTCATGTCCCCCTCACTTCTAAAACCAAAGTGGCACCCCTGTGGGGAGCCAGGTCATTTATATATGGGGCGTGGCCCCAGTACTGTTCAATTAAAGTAAATTCAGAAATAAACCCAATTCCAAATGTTCCTCATTGAAACAATTGCATGGTATTGGAATTTCAGTGTACTTCCAGAATTGAAATGGAATTAACCCCAACCCTGCTTTCAAGCTAGTAGGCTTAACTACTTCAATCTTGTGTGTGTGCGCAAGTGTGTTAGGCATGAATCAATGACAAATTCACTGTCTTATTTCAGAACCGAGCAGGGTCACACCAGATTTCATCTAGTGACATATATAATTACAGTTTTCCAGTGGAACTTTGGGGTGTTTGTTCTGTGGGAGGCTGGGAGCAGACGTAGGCCTACAGACATTAACAATCGTGTGTGTGTGTGTGTGTGTGTGTGTGTGTGTGTGTGTGTGTGTGTGTGTGTACGTACACTGCAGGTGTGAGAGCTGCCAGTGCTGGGACAGTCCGTCCGTGTGTGTGTGACTGCGCAGGTGTGTGTCAGTTGACTGGCACAGCGCGGAATGCAAGATGCTGCTCTCCCTTGGGATGCTGATGCTGTCCGCCACACAGATCTACACCATCTTCACCGTGCAGCTCTTCGCCTTCCTCAACCTGCTGCCCGTTGAGGCCGACATCTCTGCCGTGAGTCCCCAGAGACAGAGACGGGCGGGTGGACAGACACGCAGACAGACTGAATGACTGACTGACGAAGAACTATTAGTTATTAACACCACATGATGTGATTTGTATTCTTCTTTCTCTTTCAGTACACATTTGACAACAAAACAGGTAATTTTGATGACCTGCCTGCACGCTTTGGGTACCGGCTGCCCAGCGATGGACTCAAGGTGGGTACAACAAGGGTCATTTTCTCTCTGTCAAATGCAAATGTTTAATGACAGGCTTACAAATCCCTGCAGTTCATTACAAGGACTGTTACATATATCCTGTAATTTTTACAGCTATTGACACTAGTTAAAGTATAACCAATGATATACAGTATATACAGTATCTCTCTCTCTCTGGTCAAAATGTATGCACTGAATATGGTGCATTTTGGGATGCAGATTAGTAGTGGGCCCAGTTGTGGCCAAACTGGAACTACAGGAAAGTGCACTGTGTTGTGAATGTGCAGCAGCAAGATCACCACGGCTTTCTAGTGAGAATGAGGTCATGGGTTGTGAGGTGCCCACTCATTGTTGACCCACACACAGCTGGCAACAGGGCTGACTCATGTCTGTGCTTCTAAGCCAGGCCATAATCGCCATTGCACTGCACACTGCCCTATCCCATCTGGACAAGAGGGATAACGATGTAAGAATGCTGTTCATTGACTATAGTTCAGCCTTCAACACCATAGTACCCTCCAAGCTCTTCATTAAGCTCGGGGCCCTGGGTCGGAACCCCGCCCTGTGCAACTGGGTCCTGGACTTCCTGACAGGCCGCCCCCAGGTGGTAAAGGTAGACAACACCTCCACTACGCTGATCCTTAACACAGGGGCCCCACAAGGTTGCGTGCTCAGCCCCCTCATGTACTCCCTGTTTACTGAATCATCAAGTTTGCAGACAACAAACTGGGGGTGGGCTGGGACTGGGGGTGGGCTGGGACTGGGGGTGGGCTGGGACTGGGGGTGGGCTGGGACTGGGGGTGGGCTGGGGAAGAGCAGGGGTCACGTCTGTGTGCGCAGCCTGCCAGGCTTACTTTCGTAAGGCATCGGGTTATGAAAGCTGAGTGATTTAAAGGCCTACTCTCGTTCTCTTTTTCATCGTTTTTTCCTGTTTCGCTCTATCTCCAAGCAATCCATTTCCTTTTTTCTCTCTTTCTTATTTACTGTCTCACTCCACCTCTGTACTTCTCCTCCCTAGTGATGGAGAATACCTCATGATAAGCTGAGACCGTACTATTTACCAAGAATTTTCATCTATATTTTTTGTAGCTGTCTATTTACCACCACAAACCAATGCTGGCACTAAGACTGCACTCAACGAGCTGTATAGGGCCATAAGCAAAAAATAAAATGTACATCCAGAGGCGTCGCTCCTATTGGCCGGTGACTTTAATGCAGGGAAACTGAAATCCGTCTTACCTCATTTTAACCAGCATGTCACTTGTGCAACTAGAGGCGAAAAAACTAAACTCAATCACCTACACTCCACACACAGAAACGCATACGACGCTCTCCCTCGCCCTCCATTTGGCAAATATGACCGTAACTCAACACTCCTGATTTCTGCTTACAAGCAAAAACTTAAACGGGAAGTACCAGTGATGCGCTCAATACGGAAGTGGTCCGATGAAGCGGATGCTAAGTTACAGGACAGTTTCACTAGTACAGACTGGAATATGTTCTGTGACTCATCCGATAACATTAAGGAGTTTACCACATCAGTCACCGGCTTTATTAATAAGTGCATTGATGACATTGTCCCCACAGTGACCATACGTTTATATCCTAACCGGGTGCACTGAGCTAAAGGCTAGAACTGCTGCTTTCAAGGAGTGGGACACTAATCCGGACGGTTGTAAGAAATCCCACTACGACCTCCGACGTGCCATCAAACAGTCAAAACATCAATACAGGACTAAGATCGAATCATACTATGCCGGCTCTGATGCTCATCGGATGTGGCAGGGGTTGCAAACTATCACGGATTACAAAGGGAAACCCAGCCACGAGCCTACCAGATGAGCTAAATTCCTTCTATGATCGCTTTGAGGCAAGCAACACTGAACCATGCATGAGCGCACCAGCTGTTCCAGACGACTGTGTGATCTCGCTCTCTGTAGCAGATGTTAGAAATACCTTTTAAACAGGTTAACATTCACAAGGCCACGTGGCCAGACAGATTACCAGGACTCTTACTCGGGTAACCAGGATCAGCTTGCAAGTTCAACCTCTCCCTGACCGTCTGTAATACCTACATGTATCAAGCACCATATTCCCTGCGCCCAAGAACGCCAAGGTAACCTGTCTAAATTACTATTGCCCTGTAGCACTCATATCTGTAGCCATGAAGTGCTTTGAAAGGCTGGTCATGGCTCACATCAACACCATCATCCCAGACACCCTGGACCCACTCCAATTAGCATACCGCCCCAACAGATCTACAGATGATGCAATCTCTATTGCACTCCACACTGCCCTCTCCCACTTGGACAAGAGGAACACCTACGTGAGAATGCGGTTCATTGACGATAGTTCAGCATTCAACACCATAGTACCCTCCAAGCTCATCACTAAGCTCAAAACCCTGGGACTGAACACCTCCCTCTGCAACTGGATCCTGCACTTCCTGACTGGCCGCAACTACATCTGCCACGCTTACCCTCAACACGGGCCCCTCGGGTTCGTGCTTAGTCCCCTCCTGTACTCCCTATTCAATCATGACTGCGTGGCCACTCCAACACCATCATTAAGTTTGCTGACAACACAACGATGGGGGGGTATGCAGACCCGTGAGCAACTGCAGCCCCTCATGATTTCAGGTAATTTTTTTGGGCCCCACCCATGTCACAGTTGCCCATCTCTGGCCTAGAGGGAAGGGGTCAGTGACCTGGCAGTGTGGTGCCAGGACAACTTCTCCCTCAACATCATCAAGACAAAGGAGCTAATCGTTGACTACAGGAAACGTCGGGGCGAGTACGCCCCTATCCTCATCGACAGGGCTGTAGTGGAGCGGGTCGAAACTTCAAGTTCCTCGGTGTCCACATCACTAAGGACCTATCATGGTCCACACAGCACAGTCGTGAAGACGGCACGACTGTCAAGCACAAATAAAACATCACAAATCACCCAGAAAAACAGTTACATTTGTCCACAAATAAGTCACCAATCAATACTTTCAATAGCTTTCAACGGCACCAGAACAGCATACATTTTGTTCCAGCAATACTGTGCATTAAAACTAAAAGCAGATTTACCTAGCTCGGTGGAGAACCTTGAGTTAACCAATCCTGTGAACGGGTTAGACAAGCTCTGTTGTTGATTTAAAAGAAAATGTAAAATTCCCTCTGCGTTGTTGGGAAGGGCCCATAAGTGTTTCACTCTTAGTCTTCACCTGTTGTTTACGAAGCATGTGACAAATAACATTTGTTCTGAAAAATCGATACAGTTATAAAACTCCAGTATTGTTCAATATTCAGCTTGTTCTCCATCTTCTTTTTAAATAGTGAGCACTTTTTATTTCCATGACTGATTTTAACACTGTCTCGTCCCTCTGCAGCAGACAGAAGTATTGTGATATCGTATTGTGAGGTCCCTGGTAATTCCCAGCTCTACTTCTACCCTTCTACCCTCCCCCCCACCCCCACCCCCTCTGACTGGAGCTAAGCCCAGCCACTTCACCCACTCGTTTGAACTCTCTGCCAGCGTGTCTGTGTGGATGCACTGCGGCGCTTTGAGCAAGGCAGGCGTGGCAACCCACACCCTAGGGCTCATCGTCTCACTTTGACATCTTGTTCCATCTTGTAAAAACAATATGGTCTCCTACATGTTAGTTCGGCTGCCATTTGGCTTCAGCAGGTCGCCCTGCGACGGTTGCAGTCGTACCGGTGGCATGCTGTCAGTGTTTGGACAGTAACTTGTCCTGCTGTGTTAACAAACTGTTTGGTAAATGTGGCGTGTCGACCATGTTTCTGTCTACTGTCCAGTGATTATCTGTGCAGTCGGGTGCACTGACCCAGAACCCATTTCTTCTGTTTGGTGCTTAAAGGGGCAATCTGTAGTTTATACATCCATTTGGTATTTTTAAAGTAAAAGTCATTCTTGAAGAATATAACTTATAAATGCCTCATGAGCTTAGTTCAACTGTTGTCTCCCATCAGAACCTAAAGTATAGCTTGTTTTACTCCAATGTTTGTTTAAATTGACTTTGTTTACAAACACTTCATATAGCTTCAAAACATGGTTAAAACTATAGTTTTGATATAATGGATGGCCAGTCCTTACATCCATAGCTTGGTTATGAGTTTGAGTGGTTACATTTCTCCAGCACCAACCCTCAGCTTTAAAAAAAACTAAAACAGGGGCGGTGAGTTTGTTTTGTTATTGTTCCAACTGCTGATTGTAGCTTTATGGAACACCACTACTATTCCCTTATGGCTTCCACCTCTCCAGTCCCTGTGAAGGCTAGTGAACCATGGAAGAACTGAGGGAAGAAGGTTTAGGAATGAACTGCAGCAGCTTCCATGTCCCAAGGGATTGCAGTACTGATGGAACAAACCTTCCATCCTACAATGGAGCCTGCAGTTTGTCCCAGAATCACAAGACACTTACCAGCTTGCTTGTCTCCCATGATTTCCCAGTGGGCCTCAGTCTGGGCTTTCTTTCAGTGGAACCACACCCCTCCCATGCCCCGAAATGGCACAGTGTACGACTAGCCGTGCGTCCCAAATGGGACAACTGGGAACATTAATCTCTTACACACAAGGAAAGTGTGCGAAGCGCACGTGCGGCCAGCCATTCCCTCAAGGGTGAAATAGTACTAAAGGCAATGATAGTACTGACAAAAAATGTAGCCAAGGCCTGATGTTCTCTTATAGAACACAGTGTGTCATGGAGGTTTTCCCGCTAAATATTGTGTCTGTTCAAGAGGATGTAACAGAACTTTCTAATTGAAATGTATCATGTTGAAAAATGACTTGCTGTCTGTCAGCTTCATTCTATTTCTATCTACATCGGTAAGAATTCCCCTGAATACACCCCTTCCTCTTTTAATTTGGTCAACGGGTAGGCAATGGTTTTCATTTTGTGTTCCTCATGCGAAGCACAGGACTCTCACTTCCACTCTTCTTACAAAATACAGACTGAACATCGATACCAGCGTGACCTGGGGATGGTTTATGCTGCCAAGCAAAAGTTGCAAAAACTGGTATTAGATTAGGCCCTGGTTTACTTTGAAATATGTTATTCCTCCCTACTTTGGGGTCGTCTAATCGCTAATCTAACATGACTAGAATGTTGTAGGCTATTTGCTGAAACTGCTGATTTACCCATATCAAGTCATGTCCAATTAGTTAATCTGTGATTAGTTAAGGAAGGATAATAAAAAATGGTCTAAGTCTCTTCCCATTTTATTTGGGGTAAATAAATGCAGAGAGATTCCTATGGCTTTGTTCAATTAGTGATAGGGCAGCAGATAATTGCCCTGGGGGAACTTAACGGAACAGTGACTGGCTTTTAGCAGGGACAGGAAGCACTGTGTCATATCCTGTCACATATCTGGCTCGGGATGCAGGAGGGGGAGTGGCCTGGGAAGCTGAAGGGCAGCTGGATTCGGCCTGTGGCTTTGGAGATGGGAAGCGGCTATGTACACATCTTTAAAAGGGGAAAGATCATGCTGACTCATTTCCAGTCCATACAGCTACAGGGCCTCCAGAAAGTATTCACATCCCTTAACTGTTTCCACATTTAGTTGTTACAAAGTGGGATTCAAATGGATTTAATTGTTGTTTTTTTGTCAACAGTACACAAAATACTCTGTCAAAGTGGAAGGAAAATTTATGAAAAATTAAACACGGACATACTGTGTGTGTGTGTGTGTGTGTGTGTGTGTGTGTGTGTGTGTGTGTGTGTGTGTGTGTGTGTGTGTGTGTGTGTGTGTGTGTGTGTGTGTGTGTGTGGACACGGCTTCAAATTTGTGGATTCGGCTATTTCAGCCACACCCATTGGTGACAGGTTTATAAAATCGAGCACACAGCCACGCAATCTCCATAAACAAACACGGGCAGTAGAATGGCCTTACTGAAGAGCTTAGTGACTTTCAACGTGACACAGTCATAGAATGCCACCTTTTCAACAAGTTAGTTCGTCACATTTCTGCCCTGCTAGATCTGCTGGAGCATTTTAATCCCTGGTTGTTGTTTTTTTTAACTGCTGCTTGCGTTTGCAAAGGGAAATGTTTTGTTAGCCTTAACCTACTTAGAGATTGAAACCCATGCAGTCAGATCCTGGAGCCTGACTTTCATCTGAGTGTGTCCCAGTCTGCTATCTATACCACTGTGTTACAGTGGCCTGGCCTGGCACTCCTAGGATGCGCCACAAATGGCAGGGACCCTGGTCAAAAGTAAGGCACTACATATGGAATAGGGTGCCATAGGCCCTGGTCAAAAGTAGGGCACTGCATAGGGAATAGGGTGCCATAGGCCCTGGTCAAAAGTAGGGCACTGCTTAGGGAATAGGGTGCCATAGGCCCTGGTCAAAAGTAGGGCACTGCATAGGGAATAGGGTGCCATAGGCCCTGGTCAAAAGTAGGGCACTGCATAGGGAATAGGGTGCCATAGGCCCTGGTCAAAAGTAGGGCACTGCATAGGGAATAGGGTGCCATAGGCCCTGGTCAAAAGTAGGGCACTGCATAGGGAATAGGGTGCCATAGGCCCTGGTAATAAGTAGGGCACTGCTTAGGGAATAGGGTGCCATTTGGTGCCAAATACCACTTTATTGTTCTGTACTCTGTATCAAATATTACAACCCAGTTTTGGGCTGTAAAAATGTTCCACTTGATTCCTTATTTCATGCGACAGATCAACATTAAAATGGAGAAGTTGATATGTTTCTGGGTGCCGATATTACTTGGGTGCCGATATTACTTGGGTGCCGATATTACTTGGGTGCCGATATTACTTGATTTCCTAGATTAAAATGTTTGGCTCTGCTGGTTTAGTTCCCATTTTTTGTGCTGTCTACAATTACCCTTACATGTTAGATCCTTGTCATGTCAGCTGCTAAGTGTGTATGTGCTTAGTAGTTTCATTGTAACATATGAGATTGAGGGGTTTAGCCATTTTTCAATACAGTTGAATCCGTTGAGCTGCTCCTCTTTGTGTGCAGTGGTATCTATGAAACCTTCTATACTAATCTGATTTTTAGATTCATTCATTTTAATCTGCTTAAAACTGCGCAAACTGGAGGCTATTTAATAATTCCTCTGTTTTTCCTCTGTTATTACCGAGGCAAATCCGTAAACGGGGTCTGCGTTAGTGACATTTACGGACTGGGATTAGGTATAGACCTGGGTTCAAATACTGTCTTAATCTGTGTTTGATTGAGTTTGTTCCATGAAACCACATAATCAAAAAGTCTCAACATTGTAATATTCATAATCTGTCAGGCCAAAGAAAACACTCAAGTATTTTCCAAATAGTATTTGAATCAAAGTCTGATTTAGGTTTCACGACCGCTAGGCAATCCCTCAGTGCAGGAGGAGGAAGTGTTGTCTGTGAATGCCCTACAGATAGAAATGTGTAGTGAATACCCCATCCAATTGGGTTAGGGTAAGCATGATCCAGTCACGCTGTCCTCCAGTGTGGAAAGTCTCTCAGCACTGTGTCAAGTCAATGCTGAAAAGTCAGAGGAAACCCACCTCCGGGAACCAAAATGGTTCCTCTTTTATACGGTAAGGAAATTATTTACCAACATCGGCCCACGAATTCAAAACCTGAAACGAACAATCGGTTGTTAAACTTTAAAAAAAAAATAACGTTAAAAAATGGCAGGTGTTTTATTGTATTTTTCCCTCAAGTATACTGTGTTCTGTACAGAGGAGTGTTTAGGCATTTCCTTGTGGGTCCATTGCCAACAGGGGGCGCTATTGTAGCTTGTTCTGAGCCAGGTGAAAATGTGAGGCAGTGGCACAGTGATGTCATAGCAGGCTTTGCAGAAGGTATCCAGTGAGAATTCCAGTCTGTGTTCCTTTTTGAAACAGGATTCAATATAAAGTAGACCATCTATCAGCTTCCATTGCCAGTTCTTCACTACCTCCTTTGTATCAAATCAAGAATGGAACAATCTTTTGTAATTGACTTGACAACATAGAAGGAAACACTTGAGTAAATGAGGGATACAAAGCACATTGAAAGGCAGTTGCTTCCACACTGGTATGGTTCCTGAGTTAATTAAGAAATTAACAATCCCCATCATACTTACATGTATAAAAATGCCCAGTTGCCCTTTATTTTGGCTAGAAGAAGAGATCTTTGACTTTGAAAGAGGCGTCTCAGAGAACCGAAGGAGGTTTAAAGGGTGTGTATCAGTCACCTGATCTCAACCCAATTGAACACTAGCGGGATATTCTGGAGCTGGACCTGAGACGGGGTTTTCCACCAACATCAATAAAACACCAAATGATGGAATGTCTTGTGGAAGAATGATGTCGCATCCCTCCAACAGAGTTCCAGACACTTGTAGAATATAAAGGCGCATTGAAGCTGTTCCGGTCGGTTTGTGGTGGCCCAACGCCCTATTAAGACACTATGTTGGTGTTACCCTTTATTTTGACAGTTACCTGTACATATGAGTTGCTGTCCATCCTCTGGGGGAAGTTGATGGTTTGTTTCTATATGTTTTACTCTTTCATTGATCATCCTTTTTTATTTGGAGAGATTGACCTCAATGTGGCAGCTTGCAAGAGCTGTATCGCTGCCATTCAGAAAACACACACACACAGTCGTAGCAGTGTAAGGTGTATACACACACACACACACACACACACACACACACACACAGTCTTAGCAGTGTAAGGTGTACATACACACACAGTCTTAGCAGTGTAAGGTGTACATACACACACAGTCTTAGCAGTGTAAGGTGTACATACACACACAGTCTTAGTAGTGTAGGGTGTGCATACACAGAGAAAAGTACTGGCAATTCAGGAAGTCTGGGTCTGTTTTGAAGTTCTAGGCACTGGCATGTCTCCTGAGACTGAATTCAAGCTCCTCCACTAAAACTTTCACCGCTGGCTGTAGCTGGTGCTGAGTCAAGGCCCCACCCCCACCCAATCCCACAGCAATTTACAGCTCAGCTGCGTCCCAGATCGCACCCTATTGCCGACATGGTGTACTACTTCTGACCGGGCCTTATAGGCCTCTGTGTATATGGGGAATAGGGTGGGTGCCATTTTATCTCCCGAGTGGCGCAGCGGTCTAAGACCCTGCATCTCAGTACTACAGACCCTGGTTCCATTCCAGGCTGTATAACAGCGGTCTAAGACCCTGCATCTCAGTACTACAGACCCCGGTTCCATTCCAGGCTGTATCACAGCAGTCTAAGGCACTGCATCTCAGTGCTGGAGGTGTCACTACAGACCCCGGTTCCGTTCCAGGCTGTATCACAACCGGCCGCGATTGGGAGTCCCAAAGAGCGGCTCACAATTGGCCCAGTGTCGTCCGGGTTTGGCCGGTGTAGGCCGTCATTGTAAATAAGAATTTGTTCTTAACTGACTTGCCTAGTTAAAAAAAGGTAAAATAAATAACAATTTGGGACACAACCCTCTCTCTCTCAGCCTGTCACCCCGGGCAACCATCTGATAGGATGTGCAATTACACTGGTTTTAAGATGCGCTGTGCAGAAATCGCTCTGCCGTTTCCTGGTTGCTAAAATTCAAATGGTTCATCTAATTTCAGTTTGTGATAAAACAAGCAAGTAGAGAGTCATTGTACCATATAAACCGCTGAGAAATATCATTTACATAACCAAATAATACTGTTTTTTTCAATTGTTTTTTTTAAGCTGGTGTACAAAAACTGAAAGTAAACGATTCAACTAAACTTAAGAACGTGTCTTCAATGAGAATTACATATCTATAACACATTTCTATGTGAATTTGGTCTGGTCGCCCATAAAGTTACATATTGCAGCCTTTAATAGTGCAAGGAAATGGGACAGATATTACCAAATCAATAAATCTGGTTCAATGTGAAACCAGCTGGCGTGAGGTTACTGTGAAACCAGCTGGCGTGAGGTTACTGTGAAACCAGCTGGCGTGTGGTTACTGTGAAGCCAGTAGGCGTGTGGTTACTGTGAAGCCAGCTGGCGTGTGGTTACTGTGAAGCCAGCTGGCGTGTGGTTACTGTGAAGCCAGCTGGCGTGAGGTTACTGTGAAGCCAGCTGGCGTGTGGTTACTGTGAAGCCAGCTGGCGTGTGGTTACTGTGAAGCCAGCTGGCGTGTGGTTACTGTGAAGCCAGCTGGCGTGAGGTTACTGTGAAGCCAGTAGGCGTGTGGTTACTGTGAAGCCAGCTGGCGTGTGGTTACTGTGAAGCCAGCTGGCGTGTGGTTACTGTGAAGCCAGCTGGCGTGAGGTTACTGTGAAGCCAGCTGGCGTGTGGTTACTGTGAAGCCAGTAGGCGTGAGGTTACTGTGAAGCCAGCTGGCGTGAGGTTACTGTGAAGCCAGCTGGCGTGTGGTTACTGTGAAGCCAGCTGGCGTGTGGTTACTGTGAAGCCAGCTGGCGTGAGGTTACTGTGAAGCCAGTGGTACAAAACACTGGAGAGCAGCAATTTGTTCAGGAGGGCACAACATTACAGAATATTCAGATAGAAATAGAATGTGCAGAACAGATACGATTATCTGTCTTGTAGAAGAGAATTGTGTCATTCGGCTCTATTCATTACATTTCTGTCTGCAATGTAATGAACGTTTCACTCACTGAAGAAACCCCAGGACACCTCTCCCTGAATGGAAACACTTGAACAGTACCTCAGTGTAATTGGACAGCATCAGGCCCTGAAATTAGGCCTGCCTCTCTCTGGCTGTGTTCTGACAGGCTGAGTCATGCCCGAGGCGGGTCCGAGACTCCAGAGCTGCAGGACCTGCTGGGTTTCATTAGCACAGTGCTCTGTGCATCACACCCTGTGGAGTCTGACTCACTGGGGGTATAGATGTTACCATTTTGGCCAATGTTGGCACCGATATTCCCTTGAAAATGGCATTATAACTCAAGGACTGCCAATATGGCTACCCATCTCACACCAAGTTTACCAGCCAAACTCACTTTCACTCTTTTTCCCCCTCTCTCTCTCTCTCTCCCTCTCCCTCCTCCTCTCGTTCTCTCCCTCCTCCTCCCTCCTCCTCTCGTTCTCTCCCTCCTCCTCTCGTTCTCTCCCTCCTCTCGTTCTCTCCCTCCCTCTCTCGTTCTCTCCCTCCCCCCTCTCTCGTTCTCTCCCTCCCCCATCTCTCGTTCTCTCCCTCCCCCCTCTCTCGTTCTCTCCCTCCCCCCTCTCTCGTTCTCTCCCTCCCCCCTCTCTCGTTCTCTCCCTCCCCCTTCTCTCGTTCTCCCCCCCCCTCTCTCTCCCTCCCCCTCTCTCTCGATCTCTCTCCCTCCCCCCTCTCTCTCGTTCTCTCTCCCTCCCCCCTCTCTCTCGTTCTCTCTCTCCCCCCCTCTCTCGTTCTCTCTCTCCCTCCCCCCTCTCTCTCGTTCTCTCTCTCCCTCCCCCCTCTCTCTCGTTCTCTCTCTCCCTCCCCCCTCTCTCTCGTTCTCTCTCTCTCTCTTCCTCCTCTCTGGTGCTCCCTCCCTCCTGCTCTCTCTCCCTTCCTCTCTGGTGCTCTCTCTCTCCCTCCCTCCCCCCTCTCTGGTGCTCCCTCCCCCCTCTCTGGTGCTCCCTCCCCCCTCTCTGGTGCTCTCTCTCTCCCTCCCTCCCTCCCCCCTCTCTGGTGCTCTCGCTCTCCCTCCCTCCCCCATCTCCGGTGCTCTCGCTCTCCCTCCCTCCCCCATCTCTGGTGCTCTCTCTCTCCCTCCCTCCCCCATCTCTGGTGCTCTCTCTCTCCCTCCCTCCCTCCCCCATCTCTGGTGCTCTCTCTCTCTCTCCCTCCCTCCCCCATCTCTGGTGCTCTCTCTCTCCCTCCCTCCCTCCCCCATCTCTGGTGCTCTCTCTCTCTCTCTCCCTCCCCCCCCCCATCTCTGGTGCTCTCTCTCTCTCTCCCTCCCCCCATCTCTGGTGCTCTCTCTCTCCCTCCCTCCCCCCTCTCTGGTGCTCTCTCTCCCTCCCTCCCCCATTTCTCATGTTCTCTCTATCTCTCGCACCCCTCTCTGGTGCTCTCTCTCTCTCTCTCCCCCGCCCCCCTCTCTGGTGCTTTCTCTCTCCCTCCCTCTCCCCTTTCGTTCTCTCCCTCCCTCCCTCTCTGGTGCTCTCTCTCTCCCTCCCTCCCTCCCCCCTCTCTGGTGCTCTCCCTCCCTCCCCCCTCTCTGGTGCTCTCCCTCCCTCCCCCCTCTCTGGTGCTCTCCCTCCCTCCCCCCTCTCTGGTGCTCTCCTCCCTCCCCCCTCTCTGGTGCTCTCCTCCCTCCCCCCTCTCTGGTGCTCTCCTCCCTCCCCCCTCTCTGGTGCTCTCCTCCCTCCCCCCTCTCTGGTGCTCTCCCTCCCTCCCCCCTCTCTGGTACTCTCTCTCTCCCTCCCTCCTCCCCCCTCTCTGGTACTCTCTCTCTCCCTCCCTCCCCCCTCTCTCTGGTGCTCTCTCTCTCCCCCCTCCCCCCTCTCTCTGGTGCTCTCTCTCTCCCTCCCTCCCCCCTCTGGTGCTCTCTCTCTCCCTCCCTCCCCCCTCTCTCTGGTGCTCTCTCCCTCCCTCCCCCCTCTGGTGCTCTCTCTCTCTCTCTCCCTCCCTCCCCCTCTCTCTGGTGCTCTCTCTCTCCCTCCCTCCCCCCTCTGGTGCTCTCTCTCTCCCTCCCTCCCCCCTCTCTCTGGTGCTCTCTCTCTCCCTCCCTCCCCCTCTCTCTGGTGCTCTCTCTCTCCCTCCCCCCCCCCTCTCTGGTGCTCTCTCTCTCCCTCCCTCCCCCCTCTCTGGTGCTCTCTCTCTCCCTCTCGCCCCCCTCTCTGGTGCTCTCTCTCTCCCTCCCTCCCCCCTCTCTCTGGTGCTCTCTCTCTCTCCCTCCCTCCCTCCCCCCTCTCTCTGGTGCTCTCTCTCTCCCTCCCTCCCCCCTCTCTCTGGTGCTCTCTCTCTCCCTCCCTCCCCTCTCTGGTGCTCGCTCTCTCCCTCCCTCCCCCCTCTCTCTGGTGCTCTCTCTCCCTCCCTCCCCCTCTCTCTGGTGCTCTCTCCCTCCCTCCCCCTCTCTCTGGTGCTCTCTCTCCCCCCCCTTTTCTGGTGCTCTCTCTCTCCCCCCCCCTTTTCTGGTGCTCTCTCTCTCTCTCCCTCCCGCCCCCCCCCTCTCTGGTGCTCTCTCGCCCCCCTCTCTGGTGCTCTCTCTCTCCCTCCCTCCCCCTCTCTCTGGTGCTCTCTCTCTCCCTCCCTCCCCCTCTCTCTGGTGCTCTCTCTCTCTCTCTCCCTCCCGCCCCCCCCCCTCTCTGGTGCTCTCTCTCTCGCCCCCCTCTCTGGTGCTCTCTCTCTCCCTCTCGCCCCCCTCTCTCTGGTGCTCTCTCTCTCCCTACCTCCCCCCTCTCTCTGGTGCTCTCTCTCTCCCTCCCTCCCCCTCTCTGGTGCTCTCTCTCTCCCTCCCTCCCCCTCTCTCTGGTGCTCTCTCTCTCTCTCCCCTCCCTCCCCCCTCTCTCTGCTGCTCTCTCTCTCTCTCCCTCCCTCCCCCCTCTCTCTGGTGCTCTCTCTCTCCCCCCCCCTTTTCTGGTGCTCTCTCTCTCGCCCCCCTCTCTGGTGCTCTCTCTCTCCCTCTCGCCCCCCTCTCTGGTGCTCTCCCCCCCCCCCTCTCTGGTGCTCTCTCCCTCCCCCCTCTTTCAAAAAGTTAAATATTGCAGCTTTAATTAAAACAAAATTCAGGACCCATATTGACTGTTACTTTAGCAATTTACATTTTTTTATTTAATTGAATTGTTATGTCATTTCTGTTATCTTAGTTTAGTACGTGTCTCACCATTTCTCTCTAGTCTAATTGATCTAATTTTAGATGTTTGATCTTCCAGTGAATATTTATTATAGAATCCAGTGAATATTTATTTCCAGCAAATGTTTCTGTTGAGGAGAGCAAAGATAAAAATGGACACCACCGCAATTTTCTGTTTTTGGTATTTGAACGTAAAGTTACTTAGTCGACAGAATCCATCACACGCTGTTTGGTCGTGTTGACCATGTTCCTTAAACAGCTAATAACTGATGCTCTAACTGTACTGTGATGTCACACCAACAGGGCTTTCTGATTGGTGCACGGCCCGCAAATGCCTGCGAGCCCATCGACCCACCCCCTATCCGGGACAACCTCACTGGCGCCTTCATCGTGCTCATCAAGCGCTTCGACTGTAACTTTGACATCAAGGTAAGGTGCATCGCACTCACAAAAACCTCCCCATATGATGTATTATTGGTTTCTCCTAAGTGTCCCCTAGCCACTTATACAACATCAGATATTTTAGCATCCCCCTCATGGTTAATGTTACGATTGGGGTTAGGATATTCTGATCCTAGATATGTGTTTTAATTCTACCTCAAGGCCCCCTTATGGTCTACGATGAAGTTACCACTTAGCACTGATCCAGAGTCAGTTTCCTCTTGTACCTCCTGATGGGATTGGGAAAGCTGATCCTAAGGCACAACTTCTGCCTCGAGCCCCTCTTACATGCAGCACAGTACACAGGAAATGGCTGTTGCCCAGTCAGGACTTCCTGTTCTGGCACTGTACCCATCCCTCCCTCCCTCCACTCATCCCCTGCTTCTCTCGTGTTCCATTAACTTGGTGCCCTCAACGACCCTCTGCAGAAATACAAAGCTGTAAACAAAGGAATTGTCGTCATTTTAACATGGTATTTTTTTTATATATTTTTTTTATTTCAGCTTTATTTAGAACAAGTTCTCAATTATAACTGCGACCTGGCCAAGATAAAGCAAAGCAGTGCGACCAAAACAACAACACAGTTACACATAAACAAATGTACAGTCAATAACACAATAGAAAAATCTATGTACAGTGTGTGCAAATGTAGAAGATTAGGGAGGTAGGCAATAAATAGGTCATAGTGGCGAAATAAGTACAATTTAGTATTAATACTGGAGTGATATATATGTGCAGATGATGATGTGCAATTAGAGATACTGGGGTGCAAAAGAGCAAGAGGGTAAGTAATAATATGGGGATGAGATAGTCGGGTGTGCTATTCACAGATTGGCTGTGTACAGGTACAGCGATCGGTAAGCTGCTCTGACAGCTGATGCTTAAAGTTAGAGAGGGAGATATAAGACTCCAGCTTCAGTGATTTTTGCAATTCGTTCCAGTCATTGGCAGCAGAGAACTGTAAGGAAAGGCGACCAAAGGAAGTGTTTGCTTTGGGGGTGACCAGTGAAATATACCTGCTGGAGCGCTGCTACGGGTGGGTGTTGCTATGGTGACCAGTGAGCTGAGATAAGGCGGGACTTTACCTAGCAAAGACTTACAGATGACCTGGAGCCAGTGGGTTTGGCGTCGAGTATGAAGCGAGGGCCAGCCAACGAGAGCATACAGGTTGCAGTGGTGGGTAGTATATGGGGCTTTGGTGACAAAACGGATGGCACTGTGATAGACTACATCCAGTTTTCTGAGTAGAGTGTTGGAGGCTATTTTGTAAATGACATCGCCGAAGTCAAGGATCGGTAGGATAGTCAGTTTTACAAGGGTATGTTTGGCAGCATGAGTGAAGGATGCTTTGTTGCGAAATAGGAAGCCGATTCTAGATTTCATTTTGGATTGGAGGTGCTTAATGTGAGTGTGGAAGGAGAGTTTACAGTCCAACCAGACACCTAGGTATTTGTCCACATATTCTAATTCAGAACCGTCCAGAGTAGTGATGCTAATCGGGCGGGAGTGTGTGGGCAGCAATCGGTTGAAGAGCATGCACTTAGTTTTACTAGCATTTAAAAGCAGTTGGAGGCCACGGAAGGAGTGTTGTATGGCGTTGAAGCTCGTTTGAAGGTTTATTAGCACAGTGTCCAAAGAAGGGCCAGATGTAAACAGAATGGTGTCGTCTGCGTAGAGGTGGATCAGAGAATCACCAGCAGCAAGATCGACATCAATGATGTATACAGAGAAAAGAGTCGGCCCGAGAAGTGAACTCTGTGGCACTCCCATAGAGACTGCCAGAGGTCCGGACAACAGGCCCTCCGATTTGACACACTGAACTCTGTCTGAGAAGTAGTTGGTGAACCAGGCGAGGCAGTCATTTGAGAAGCCAAGGCTGTTGAGTCTGCCAATAAGAATGTGGTGATTGACAGAGTCAAAAGCCTTGGCCAGGTTGATGAAGACGGCTGCACAGTTACTGTCTTTTATCGATGGCGTTTATGATATCGTTTAGGACCTTGAGCGTGGCTGAGGTGCAACCATGACCAGCTCGGAAACCAGATTGCATATTGGAGAAGGTACGGTGGGATTCGAAATGGTCGGTGATCTGTTTGTTAACTTGGCTTTCGAAGATTTTAGAAAGGCA
Source organism: Salvelinus alpinus (assembly GCF_045679555.1). Classification (NCBI taxonomy): domain Eukaryota; kingdom Metazoa; phylum Chordata; class Actinopteri; order Salmoniformes; family Salmonidae; genus Salvelinus; species Salvelinus alpinus. Next base: position 9,665,921 of record NC_092100.1, on the reverse strand, counting down.
GGGTGGATATAGGTCTATAACAGTTTGGGTCTAGAGTGTCTCCCCCTTTGTAGAGGGGGATGACCGTGGCAATTTTTGGGGATCTCAGACGATACAAAAGAGAGGATAGGCTAGTAATAGGGGTTGCAACAATTTTGGCGGAAAGTTTTAGAAAGAGAGGGTCTAGATTGTCTAGCCCAGCTGATTTGTAGGGGTCCAGATTTTGCAGCTCTTTCAGAACATCAGCTGTCTGGATTTGGGTGAAGGAGAAGCACGGGGGGGGCGGGCTTGGGCAAATTGCTGCAGGGGGTGCTGAGATGTTGGCCGGGGTAGGGGTAGCCAGGTGGAAAGCATGGCCAGCCGTAGAAAAATGCTTATTGAAACTATTGATTATTGTGGATTTATTGGTGGTGACGGTGTTTCCTATCCTCAGTGCAGTGGGCAGCTGGGAGGAGGTGCTCTTATTCTCCATGGACTTTACAGTGTCCCAAAACTTTTGGGAATTAGTGCTACAGGATGCAAATTTCTGTTTGAAAAAGCTAGCCTTAGCTTTCCTAACTGACTTTGTATATTGGTTCCTGACTTCCCTGAAAAGTTGCATATAGCGGGGGCTATTCGATGCTAATGCAGAACGCCACAGGATGTTTTTGTGCTGGACAAGGGCAGTTAAGTCTGTGGTGAACCAAGGGCTATATCTGTTTTAGGGAGCGTTTGACAGTGATGAGGGTTGGTTGTTTGACCGCAGACCCATTACGCACGCAGGCAATGAGGCAGTGATCGCTGAGATCTGGTTGAAGACAGCAGAGGTGTATTTAGAGAGAAAGTTGGTCAGGATGATATTTAAGAGGGTGCCCATGGTTACGGATTTAGGGTTGTACCTGGTAGGTTTCTTGATAATTTGTGTGAGATTGAGGGCATCTAGCTTAGATTGTAGGACGGCCGGGGTGTTAAGCATGTCCCAGTTTAGGTCACCTAACAGTACGAACTCTGAAGATGGATGGGGGCGATCAAGTCATATATGGTGTCCAGGGCAGAGCTGGGGGCTGAAGGGGGTCTATAACAAACGGCAATGGTGAGAGTCTTGTTTCTGAAAAGGTGGATTTTTAAAAGTAGAAGCTCGAATTTTTGGGGCACAGACCTGGATAGTATGACAGAACTCTGCAGACTATCTCTGCAGTAGATTGCAACTCCGCCCCCTTTGTCAGTTCTATCTTGTCGGAAAATGTTATAGTTAGGGATGGAAATTTCAGGATTTTTGGTGGCCTTCCTAAGCCAGGATTCAGACACGGCTAGGACATCTGGGTTGGCGGAGTGTGCTAAAGCAGTGAATAAAACAAACTTAGGGAGGAAGCTTCTAATGTTAACATGCATGAAACCAAGGCTTTTACGGTTACAAAAGTCAACAAATGAGAGCGTCTGGGGAATGGGAGTGATGCTGGGGACTGCAAGGCCTGGATTAACCTCCACATCACCAGAGGAACAGAGGAGGAGTAGGATAAGTGTACGGCTAAAGGCTATAAGAACTGGTCGTCTAGTGCATTTGGAACAGAGAGTAAAAGGAGCAGACATCTGGGCGCGGAAGAATAGATTCAAGGCATAATGTACAGACAAAGGTATGGTAGGATGTGAATACAGTGGAGGTAAACCTAGGCATTGAGTGATGATGAGAGAGGTTTTGTCTCTAGAGGCACCATTTAAGCCAGGTTAGGTCACCGCATGTGTGGGGGGTGGAACAAAAGGGCTAGCTAAGGCATATTGAGCAGGGCTGGAGGCTCTACAGTGAAATAAGACAATAATCACTAACCAAAACAGCAGTAGACAAGGCATATTGACATTTAGGGAGAGGCATGCATAGCTGAGTGATCATAGGGTCCAGTGAGTAGCTAGGCGAGCTGGAGACACGGTGATTCAGACAGCTAGCAGGCCGGAGCTAGCAGATGGAAAAGACACCTTTACTTTACGCCAACGTCTCAACGCAATCGAGCTCCAACCAAAGAGAGACAGAGACTTGTTTTTTTAAGGACAGTCGAAAGCATCGTTTCTTATACCGAGTTAAAACCCTTTTTTAATAAGTGGAAAATCCACAAGACTTTAGTGTAGCAGCATAGTAGGCCTAATTTTCTTCTCCGCAACAAAGGAGCCGTTTTTAATGTTTGCGGCACTCCGAACCGTCTCGCTTCGAGTCTGCGGGAAAAAGTGTGTGTGTTTGTGTGGGGCGCGCAGAATGTATAGAAGTTGTGTTTTCCTAATAAGTCCCAGGAACTGTGGAGAACACCACTCCATCCGCCCCATTACTCACCAGAGAGAGAGACCGGGAGGGAGGAGGAGTGGGGGAGGCGATATGTGAGGAGAGAGGAGGAGTGGGGGAGGCGATATGTGAGGAGAGAGAGACCAAGAGAGACCGGGAGAGAGGAGGAGTGGGTGAGGCGATATGTGAGGAGAGAGAGACCAAGAGAGACCGGGAGAGAGGAGGAGTGGGGGAGGCGATATGTGAGGAGAGAGAGACCAAGAGAGACCGGGAGGAGTGGGGGAGGCGATATGTGAGGAGAGAGAGACCAAGAGAGACCGAGAGAGAGGAGGAGTGGGGGAGGCGATATGTGAGGAGGGGTCAAGGAGTGAAAAGGTCGGGAGAGAGGAGGAGTGGGGGAGGCGACATGTGAGGAGAGACGGAATGAAAAGCTCTGATTTTGATCATTTGAGCCGTAGCATCATAGATTGTCTGCCTCTCAGATGACAACGTATGATACATGCTTCAAATGAACAATACTGAGGATGAAGGTGAAAACACACAGTCGTGCACAAGGAAGCACAGTTCCTCACAAGAGAGTAAAGAAGAGGGAGAGAACACAGTTTTATTGTGTCTGTGAAATCAGAGCAGGAGTAAAGAGAGGATGAGAGGAGACAGAATCACACAGAGATGGTAGGAAGTGAGATGGGACAGAATCACACAGAGATGGTAGGAAGTGAGAGGGGACAGAATCACACAGAGATGGTAGGAAGTGAGAGGAGACAGAATCACACAGAGATGGTAGGAAGTGAGAGGAGACAGAATCACACAGAGATGGTAGGAAGTGAGAGGAGACAGAATCACACAGAGATGGTAGGAAGTGAGAGGAGACAGAATCACACAGAGATGGTAGGAAGTGAGAGGAGACAGAATCACACAGAGATGGTAGGAAGTGAGAGGGGACAGAATCACACAGAGATGGTAGGAAGTGAGAGGAGACAGAATCACACAGAGATGGTAGGAAGTGAGAGGAGACAGAATCACACAGAGATGGTAGGAAGTGAGAGGAGACAGAATCACACAGAGATGGTAGGAAGTGAGAGGAGACAGAATCACACAGAGATGGTAGGAAGTGAGAGGAGACAGAATCACACAGAGATGGTAGGAAGTGAGAGGAGACAGAATCACACAGAGATGGTAGGAAGTGAGAGGAGACAGAATCACACAGAGATGGTAGGAAGTGAGAGGGGACAGAATCACACAGAGATGGTAGGAAGTGAGAGGAGACAGAATCACACAGAGATGGTAGGAAGTGAGAGGAGACAGAATCACACAGAGATGGTAGGAAGTGAGAGGAGACAGAATCACACAGAGATGGTAGGAAGTGAGAGGAGACAGAATCACACAGAGATGGTAGGAAGTGAGAGGAGACAGAATCACACAGAGATGGTAGGAAGTGAGAGGAGACAGAATCACACAGAGATGGTAGGAAGTGAGAGGAGAAAGAATCACACAGAGATGGTAGGAAGTGAGAGGAGACAGAATCACACAGAGATGGTAGGAAGTGAGAGGAGACAGAATCACACAGAGATGGTAGGAAGTGAGAGGAGACAGAATCACACAGAGATGGTAGGAAGTGAGATGGGACAGAATCACACAGAGATGGTAGGAAGTGAGAGGAGACAGAATCACACAGAGATGGTAGGAAGTGAGAGGAGACAGAATCACACAGAGATGGTAGGAAGTGAGAGGAGACAGAATCACACAGAGATGGTAGGAAGTGAGAGGGGACAGAATCACACAGAGATGGTAGGAAGTGAGAGGAGACAGAATCACACAGAGATGGTAGGAAGTGAGAGGAGACAGAATCACACAGAGATGGTAGGAAGTGAGAGGAGACAGAATCACACAGAGATGGTAGGAAGTGAGAGGAGACAGAATCACACAGAGATGGTAGGAAGTGAGAGGAGACAGAATCACACAGAGATGGTAGGAAGTGAGAGGAGACAGAATCACACAGAGATGGTAGGAAGTGAGAGGAGACAGAATCACACAGAGATGGTAGGAAGTGAGAGGAGACAGAATCACACAGAGATGGTAGGAAGTGAGAGGAGACAGAATCACACAGAGATGGTAAGAAGTGAGAGGAGACAGAATCACACAGAGATGGTAGGAAGTGAGAGGAGACAGAATCACACAGAGATGGTAGGAAGTGAGAGGAGACAGAATCACACAGAGATGGTAGGAAGTGAGAGGAGACAGAATCACACAGAGATGGTAGGAAGTGAGAGGAGACAGAATCACACAGAGATGGTAGGAAGTGAGAGGGGACAGAATCACACAGAGATGGTAGGAAGTGAGAGGAGACAGAATCACACAGAGATGGTAGGAAGTGAGAGGAGACAGAATCACACAGAGATGGTAGGAAGTGAGAGGAGACAGAATCACACAGAGATGGTAGGAAGTGAGAGGAGACAGAATCACACAGAGATGGTAGGAAGTGAGAGGAGACAGAATCACACAGAGATGGTAGGAAGTGAGAGGAGAAAGAATCACACAGAGATGGTAGGAAGTGAGAGGAGACAGAATCACACAGAGATGGTAGGAAGTGAGAGGAGACAGAATCACACAGAGATGGTAGGAAGTGAGATGGGAGTGAGTCAAAAAGTGAGTCAAAAACAACGGTTTCTTGCTAGGTGCACAATTGTATTTAAAGGGCAACCCCAAAGTGTGATTTTGAGAGTAGAAACTAATGGGGAAAAACCCAGAAAAACTCAACCGAAAAATAGAATATAAGCAAAAGATAATACTGATTTTATAGGGCCCTACAACTGTAGCCTGCTGATTGGTCAAAATCACCTAACAATAACACCCTTTTTGAGATTGCATAAAGTTTCATTTTTCCCCCAATAAATATAAATAATAAATAAAAAAATGAAGGGTAGGTTATTATAGGCTAGTTTGGTCAGTCCGATTTTAATTAAAGATAAAATCACCTGATATTGAAATGATACACACATCATCCACTACCCTGTGAGATATTGGCCCGGGCCAATAGGGTTGAGCCAAATGCCACTGACAAATTGACCTGAATGTCAAGCCTTGTTTTAGAACAGCAGCCTCTTGGGGTAGAGCTCACAGCTAAAGGAGAAGTGGGGGTGAAGAGGGAGGGGTGTGTGTGCAAGGTTAGCACTTCCTGCATGCTGGGCCTCTGAAATGAGGGGAGATGAAGGGGGGGGGGGCTGGTTGGTGACCCATTTGACCCCAGCTGTGGGGGAAGGAAACCCGACACTACACTACACCGCCCCACTTTCTCTCCCCCCCCTTCCGTGTCCGCCTGTGTGAAGAGGCCCTCCTCCTCTCTTCCCCCCCCTCCTTACCAAGCTTCGCCTGGGACAGAAAGCGGAAAGCCGGTGAATCGACCCTTTTCCTGCCCCTCTCACCACGAAACGCACTCTTAATATAGAGGCACAAAATGGCCGTGTTGTGTAACGCACATGCTCTGTGTAAAGGCGTCAAAATGCTTCAGTTCGGCTGGCCCCTATCCGAACTCGGCTAGCCGAACCAAATGAGTGTGCTCGCATACTCCCTTACAAGACCGTTGCTTGAAAAAACGAGAAAAAAGCGTCAATAGTACTGTTTGTCCATTTTGAAAGTGAGTGGTCCCTCTTTGAATTAATCCTTACTGTTGACCAATCACAGATGAAGGGGGGGCGTAGACTTCGGCTTAAAACTGACTTGCCTCCAGAAAAAAAAATGCCCGAACAACAAACAACAGAACTTGCCAATGAACAAAAACGTATTTTTACATTGCCAAAGCAAATAGAATAGACAAACTTATATTTCGTTTTTTTGCCATAAACATATAAAAGTGACAAGTTCTGTTTATAATACCTGACTGACTGACAGTACGGTTTAGTAGTCACTGACCTTAGCTTTCAGCCCCTGGTGTTCCCAGGTCACCTCCCATCCAAACCAGCCCGACCCTGCTTAGGTTCAGTCACTGACCTTATGACTATTACTGCTTTCACTTTGGATGAATGGTATTTTGTCTGTAAAACAAATTGGGTAATGTTTATTTGACACCCTTTACAAACAGGCCTATTTTTACCACAGTCTTGTGATGTGGGTGGGCATCTATTGTAATAAGTCCATTGAAAGGAAAGGGGGATACCTAGTCAGTTGTACAACTGAACGCATTCAACTGAAAAGTGTCTTCTGCATTTAACCCAACCCCTCTGAATCAGAGAGGTGCGGGGGGCTGCCTTAATCGACATCCACGTCTTCGGCGCCCGGGAAACAGTGGGTTATCTGCCTTGCTCAATGGCAGAACAGTAGATGTTTACCTTGTCAATATACACCATCAAAAATAGTCCATAATTGATTCGTTTAGGCAGGTCCTAAGCAACATAAGACTAATGATTTTTTTTTTTTTTTTTAACAATGGAATGTTTGTTACATCCAAATGAATGAAATCAATAGTTCATTTATTTTGTTAATTAAACAGACAAGACACACCTACCCCGAACACAGTCAACACACATATTTTGTAGTAAGAATATAATTAAATATAACAGAATAAAATACAAATATTTTTCTCACACAACTTGCATCGTGGCATACGTGTGGAACCGCTGTCATATAGTAAAAAGCTGTATTTTGAAACCGAAGCAGAGACAAGCCCATGCTCTTTTGATCCACGTTTCATCTCTTTCATACCCTCACTCCCCTTTTATTAGGGGAGCAGGTGTAAGGGGCTTATATTGTGAAGGTTTCTTCATCATGATACTTATTAGAAAATAACAGCAATCTATATTTATAGTCTCGTGTTCTTATTTCACAACATCCGCAGGATTTTGGAGTTGCCTTTACACGATCGAGCAAAATAATAGACCTATTATTGCATGCTAAATGTTTCTGATTAGTGATAGATGAGCAAACAAATATATCAGTGACACCCCCTCCACTTATTACCCAAATGTACCGACGGAGATTCAGTGACACCCCCTCCACTTATTACCCAAATGTACCGACGGAGATTCAGTGACACCACCTCCACTTATTACCCAAATGTACCGACGGAGATTCAGTGAAACCAACTTCATTTATTACCAAAATGTACCGACGGAGATTCAGTGAAACCAACTTCACTTATTACCCAAATGTACCGACAGAGATTCTGTGAAAAGAAATCCCATGGATTTATCAAGTCACAGGCGTTTGGTTGGGAGTAGTAAGCAGAGGCTATTAAGCAACTACTAGTGAAAATAATCCACTTGTTAAACTACATTTTAAAATTGTATTTATTGAACCTATATTTAACTTCTTTGGGGTACCCCCCCTTCTTCTCAATTCCCGCCTAAAGACATACCTTAATCTAACTGCCTGTAGCTCAGGCACAGAAGCAAGGATATGCATATTCTTGGTATCATTTGAAAGGAAACACTCTGAATTGTGTGGAAATGTGAATTGAATGTAGGAGAATATAACACAATAGATCTGGTAGAAGAAAATACAAGGAAATAAACATACGTTTTCTGTTTTTTATTGTTGCTGCATCATCTTTCAAATGACCAAGAACAGCCAAACATACAGATAGGATGCTGTGGATGATTTGAATGGAGAACATAAGATGGCAACAATAGCTGAGCAAAGTTTTAGACAGATAACTTCAAAAATGAGCGAGCTACATGACATTGAGCATGAAGTCACCCAGGTGTCCCACACAAATGTACCCAAATGTACCCAAGTGGCCGAATTGGTACAGTGATACATTTTGAAGGAAATAACTATATACAAAATACATAAATGCTATTCTAACACACCCCCAAAATAAATATATATATATGGGGGGGGGGAATAATAAACAAACAAATAACAAGGGTAACTATTTACACATTTTCTATTTACAATATTGTATATTTTATAAATAAATAAATAGATAAATATTGTGAAGACCCTCAGTCCTGGTGCCATGGCCCATAGCAGTCTCTTTCTGCTGTAAAGCAGAGGCTTACTGAACAGGTGGTGCAGGTGATGGGGCATTTCCTGTGACAAAGGGCACAACGTCGCCTCCCCACTGTGCCCTTTTTGCCCTGAGGCACATTCATGCCTGCAGAGATGAATCTGGGCAGGTGAACACCACTGGTTGACGGAGCAGAAGGTGCTGCAGTGGACTTTCCTGGATGAGCAGCTCCCTGAAGGCTAGCTGTGAGATGGGGGGCTGTCTCTATCAATTTCCTCTATAATTTGGGTTAAATCTGTATACCTAGACTTTGTTTTAGCTTTTCCTGATTTATTCGCCATAATTTAAATATATAAACTTGTTGAAAATGCTATTGAATATGTACTGCTATGCGTAACACTTGTGGCTCCGTCAAGTAGGATTTGCAATGGCGAATGAACCTCTTTTACGCCAGAGTTTACGACAAAGGCTGGTCTTCAAACGTATAACCATTACATGTTGCCGTTTACCTCAGCTCATTGGCTATCTTCCAAGCTAGATTTCAAGATGATCAGTGGTCATTGGGCCAAAATACAGTCAATCAACGATAGACCGGTCCTACCATTGGTGCGCAATGAGGTCATTGATTGGTGTCTTCAAATCGGTTTGTTTCGGTCAATACGTCCCGGGAAAAGAGCCATCATGTATGGTTGTGTTAGTAACAACCAGAGGATTGCAATGAAACCAACCATGACTGGATAAACGTTTGTTTAGTGTGTGTAATTACCACGAACGCTTCGTCCAAAGTTGAATGAGAGGGAAATCACGACGCAACCAGTTTACAAATGTTTCGTGTTAGGCTATAAAAATAGATTTTATCAAACAAAACGAACATTCACTGTGTAGTTAGGACACTTGGCATTGCCACCAGAGGAAGATCTTCAATGGTAAGCAATTTATTTTATTGTTATTTCTGACTTTCGTGATGCTAATGCTTGGTTGGAAAATGCTAGTAATACTTGTGTGTGTGTGTGGGGCGCCGTCCTCAGAAAATCGCATGTTTGCTTTTGCAGTAAACCTTTTTGAAATCTGACACAGCGGCTGGATTAATAACAAGACGTTCATCTTTTAAATGATGTAAGATACATGTATTTACAAGAATGCTTAATTCAACGAATGGTGTGTATTTAAAATGTTAGCTCTCTGCAGTTTCACCGGATGTTGGCCTGGTGGGACGTTAGCGTCTCACCTACCCTAGAGAAGTTAACATGGCAAGTCAGTTAAGAACAAATTCTTATTTACAATGACGGCCTACCCCGGCCAAACCCGGACGACACTGGGCCAATTGTGCGCCACCCTATGGGACTTCGCATAGCGCAACATTTTACGTGGCGTCATTACGTCATCGTCATTATGTTTTCTGTACAGCACTTTGAGATATCAGCTGATGTACGAAGGGCTATATAAATACATTTGATTTGATTTGATTTACCTATGTTATATAGGTATGCACGTCAGCTTTGACATCGGTTTTGCACATCGGGCGTTAAACTAGACATTGGCCGATACCGATGTTGGCATTTTTAGCTAATGTCGTCCGATTCAAATATGTTCACCAATATATCCCTAATCCTATGTGTATGACTCGTCTGGGTCAGGATGTGTCCTATGTGTATGACTCGTCTGGGTCAGGATGTGTCCTATGTGTATGACTCGTCTGGGTCACGATGTGTCCTATGTGTATGACTCGTCTGGGTCAGGATGTGTCCTATGTGTATGACTCGTCTGGGTCACGATGTGTCCTATGTGTATGACTCGTCTGGGTCACGATGTGTCCTATGTGTATGACTCGTCTGGGTCACGATGTGTCCTATGTGTATGACTCGTCTGGGTCACGATGTGTCCTATGTGTATGACTCGTCTGGGTCACGATGTGTACTATGTGTATGACTCGTCTGGGTCACGATGTGTCCTATGTGTATGACTCGTCTGGGTCAGGATGTGTCCTATGTGTATGACTCGTCTGGGTCAGGATGTGTCCTATGTGTATGACTCGTCTGGGTCAGGATGTGTCCTATGTGTATGACTCGTCTGGGTCACGATGTGTCCTATGTGTATGACTCGTCTGGGTCACGATGTGTCCTATGTGTATGACTCGTCTGGGTCACGATGTGTCCTATGTGTATGACTCGTCTGGGTCACGATGTGTCCTATGTGTATGACTCGTCTGGGTCACGATGTGTCCTATGTGTATGACTCGTCTGGGTCACGATGTGTCCTATGTGTATGACTCGTCTGGGTCACGATGTGTCCTATGTGTATGACTCGTCTGGGTCACGATGTGTCCTATGTGTATGACTCGTCTGGGTCACGATGTGTCCTATGTGTATGACTCGTCTGGGTCACGATGTGTCCTATGTGTATGACTCGTCTGGGTCACGATGTGTCCTATGTGTATGACTCGTCTGGGTCACGATGTGTCCTATGTGTATGACTCGTCTGGGTCACGATGTGTCCTATGTGTATGACTCGTCTGGGTCACGATGTGTCCTATGTGTATGACTCGTCTGGGTCACGATGTGTCCTATGTGTATGACTCGTCTGGGTCACGATGTGTCCTATGTGTATGACTCGTCTGGGTCACGATGTGTCCTATGTGTATGACTCGTCTGGGTCACGATGTGTCCTATGTGTATGACTCGTCTGGGTCAGGATGTGTCCTATGTGTATGACTCGTCTGGGTCATGATGTGTCTTATCTCCTGTTGTTATGTCTCTGTGCTGTTGTGGTATCAACACAGTCCGTGCTGCTCTGCTCCCCTGACCTTAATGCCATGTGGCCTGGTGATCTCATCTCCAGGGAGTGGCACACACACACGCACACATACACATACACACACATACATACACACACACACACACACACACACACACACACACACACACACACACACACACACACACACACACACACACACACACACACACACACACACACACACACACACACACACACACACACACACACACATTGTTTCAGTGCTATAGTGCAGCTGTGCAGTATTATCAGTTGCAAAGCCCCTCCCTGCAGTTTCAATAGCTCTTATCTAATCAGAAGTCTGAACCTTGAAACAGCCCCACTTTGCAGCAGATTCTTTCCAAAAGCAAGAGGGGGAGGGAGAGAGGTTGATGCAGGGAAAGGGGGGGAGAACAAGAGAAGGAAAGAGAGACAGTGAGAGACAGCAGACTTAGTAAATGCGAGAGATGGAGGGAGAGAGATCAAGGTGTGTGAATCAAGCCTAGGGAAGAGAGGAGAGGAGGGGGGAACTGATGTGCAGCTACTGTATAAACAGTAGAGGGAGGGAGGGAGAACGGCGAGAGCCTCAGTTGGCCAGGAGAGGAAAGGCTGACAACTCCAGGTCAGGAGACGTTGGTTGTTGGCTGCACCACCGTTTTGAGGAGCCCTGATTCTGCAGTGCTGACTGACAACGCAGCAACACACACATTGACGCTGCAGTAATTACTGATGCTATCAGCTGTCTCTGTCATCACCGACAAGGCTATGGATCCCACTGTTGTGAAATGGTTTCATCAGTAGAGGAATACAGTACTTAAACATTTCATAATCTTTATTTACTTCACTCTGAGAGTATTTAGATTTCATTATACAGCTTTCTCCACTCCCTGTCCTGCCCATACACTTTCAAATCAAATTTCATTAGTCACATGCGCCGAATACAACAGGTGTAGTAGACCTTACAGTGAAATGCTTACGAGCCCTTAACCAACAATGCAGTTAAAAAAAAAAAAAAAACGGATAAGAAATAAAAGTAACAAGTAATTACTCCCAAGTGTTAACAGTTGCAGTACAGTTTGTCCACCTCTCTGCCCATAGACTAACTATCAGGCAGTCCACAGGTTTACAGTACTGTACTAGTTAATCATACATCTCCAGATGGTTCCATTTAAACAGCTCTATCCATGACCAATGAGTTTCCTCTTAACTCCTGCCTTCCACATTACCCAGCTGTCCCGTACTGGACATGTTTTCAGAACATGTTGTAGTGTCACACACACACTACCACCAATGCAAGTTCTTCCCGGTTACTCTTCGGCCATTCAAAAGGGATACGAGATCACCTCCTCTATGTTCACCTTTCACATTGTTTGGTTCCTGGTTAGTGTTTTTGTTTTTTTACCATGACATAACCAGGTTCATATAGGATACTGTTTTGTAGCCACATGCTAATTAAGTCATACGAGTCTACATTTGGAAATTGAATTGCTAGTGTTCCCTCTTTTTTTTATTTTTATATTCCCTTTCTGACATTGACTTGTGTATTTTCATATGAGGGAGAACATAGAGCACTGAGACACAGGTAATGAAATTAGCTTAATTAACAGAACTGTTGTATTTAGCACTATCTAGTAAACCATGACTCAGCGATATGACGTAGGTGCACAAAGTCAACAGCATAGTGGGGTCAATTTCCACAACTAAGAGCGTTAAAGCGTGAGGCTCAACTTCTCAGCTGTTTTTGTCCCATACCTACCCCACGCTCTAACAGTGTGAAGTGAACCCATGCACATGTGCAGATACTGTGTGTGACTGGTAGAGCGAAATCTTTCATATCTCGCTCATCTCAATATCTGCGGTGCTGCTCGTAGCCATGTAATTTCTCTTGAGTCTACTTTTTAAGTTCAAAAGGGTGATGGGATGAAAAGCACTGAAGAAAATAACAATTCTTGTTTGAATTTGTCATTTATCATCAACAATCCTCACTATACCTGAATGTTTGCACATAAGAGGTAGCTAACATCTTTCCTTGGTGACTGACGCTGACCAGTGACCACCAATAAACATTCCTTGGTTGACCCAGTTGCTTTGAGAGACATAAATTCAAACACATCCATGCTGATACTGAGCAGAACTGCAGACGCCTGAAAGCTCACATTGCACCCCACTCTGTCACCAACACATCAGGACGCTAGAGAGTCTAGCTCTGCTACACAGATGGTCCAGTCTAGGGCTGTTACGGTGACCGTATTACCGGCAGTCTCCTCTTATGCACTCTAGACATGCGTTGGTATGGTCTGGTACACTCAGGGCTCTACTGTCCCTCCATCAGGTCCTAATGGTCTGGTACTCAGGGCTCTACTGTCCCTCCATCAGGTCCTAATGGTCTGGTACTCAGGGCTCTATTGTCCCTCCATCAGGCCCTAATGGCCTGGTACTCAGGGCTCTACTGTCCCTCCATCAGGTCCTAATGGTCTGGTACTCAGGGCTCTATTGTCCCTCCATCAGGCCCTAATGGCCTGGTACTCAGGGCTCTATTGTCCCTCCATCAGGTCCTAATGGCCTGGTACTCAGGGCTCTACTGTCCCTCCATCAGGTCCTAATGGTCTGGTACTCAGGGCTCTACTGTCCCTCCATCAGGTCCTAATGGTCTGGTACTCAGGGCTCTACTGCCCCTCCATCAGGTCCTAATGGTCTGGTACTCAGGGCTCTACTGTCCCTCCATCAGGTCCTAATGGTCTGGTACTCAGGGCTCTATTGTCCCTCCATCAGGCCCTAAGGGCCTGGTACTCAGGGCTCTATTGTCCCTCCATCAGGTCCTAATGGTCTGGTACTCAGGGCTCTACTGCCCCTCCATCAGGTCCTAATGGTCTGGTACTCAGGGCTCTACTGTCCCTCCATCAGGTCCTAATGGTCTGGTACTCAGGGCTCTATTGTCCCTCCATCAGGTCCTAATGGCCTAGTACTCAGGGCTCTATTGTCCCTCCATCAGGTCCTAATGGCCTGGTACTCAGGGCTCTACTGTCCCTCCATCAGGTCCTAATGGCCTGGTACTCAGAGCTCTATTGTCCCTCCGTCAGGTCCTAATGGTCTGGTACTCAGGGCTCTACTGTCCCTCCATCAGGTCCTAATGGTCTGGTACTCAGGGCTCTACTGTCCCTCCATCAGGTCCTAATGGTCTGGTACTCAGGGCTCTACTGTCCCTCCATCAGGTCCTAATGGCCTGGTACTCAGGGCTCTATTGTCCCTCCATCAGGTCCTAATGGCCTGGTACTCAGGGCGCTATTGTATCTCTAACCACTTTGACATCAATGCAAATGCAATCCATCAAACACTCATCATCAAAACAGTATCATGCTTTTAAAACTCACCGTTAGGCAACAATATGGTGTTTGTGGATGTTGTTTCAAACCCAAACACAACGAAGTGGACATCATTTTGTCACGTTCCTGACCTGTTTTCTGTTTAGTTTTGTGTGTTAGTTGGTCAGGACGTGAGTTTGGGTGGGCATTCTATGTTATCTGTTTCTATGTTGGTTTAGGGTTGCCTGGTATGGCTCTCAATTGGAGGCAGGTGTTTGGCGTTCCTCTAATTGAGAGTCATATTTAGGTAGGCTGTTCACAGTGTTTGTTTGTGGGTGGTTGTCTCCTGTGTCTGTGTTATGTCTTACACCATACGGGATTGTTTCGGTTGTTCGTTTCGTTTCGATGTAGTATGTTTCCTGTCCGTAAGTGTTACGTGTTAGTTATGTAAGTTTATGTTCAGGTTTCGTATACGTCGTTTTCTTGTTTTGTAAATTTGAAAGTGTTTGTGTTTTCGTGTTGCCATCGTCGTATTTATAATAAAGATGGCTTATTTCCCTCAAGCTGCATTTTGGTCTGAAGATCCTTCTCTCCTCACCTCATCCGAGGATGAGGAGAGCGTCACCCGTTACAGAACCACCCACCAATCCAGAGCCAAGCAGCGTAATTTGGAGCAACGGGCAAGTATACAGGACTTGTGGAGTTGGGAGCAAATATTTAACGGAGAAGGACCATGGGCTAAAGTAAATCACCGTCCATGGGAACGGCTGGAGGCAGCTCGGAGAGCGGAGGAAAATAGAGAGAGGAACCGGCGTTATGAGGGGACGCGTCTTGCACGGAAGCCCGAAAAGCCCGTGAGTAACTCCCAAAAATTTCTTGGGGGGGGGGCTAAGGGGTAGTGGGCCTAGGGCAGGTAGGAGACCTGCGCCCACTTCCCAGGCTAACCGTGGAGAGCGGGAGTACGGGCAGACACCGTGTTACGCAGTAGAGCGCACGGTGTCTCCTGTACGTGTGCATAGCCCGGTGCGGGTTATTCCACCTCCCCGCACTGGTAGGGCTAGATTGGGCATTGAGCCAGGTGTCATGAGGCCGGCTCAACGCGTCTGGTCTCCAGTGCGTCTCCTCGGGCCGGCATACATGGCACCTGCCTTACGCATGGTTTCCCCGGTTCGCCTACACAGCCCGGTGCGGGTTATTCCACCTCCCCGCACTGGGCGGGCGACCGGGAGCATTCAACCAGGTAAGGTTGGGCAGGCTCAATGCTCAAGAGAGCCAGTACGCCTGCACGGTCCGGTATTTCCGGTGCCACCTCCCCGCCCCAGCCTAGTACCTACAGTGCCTACACTACGCACTAGGCTACCAGGGCATTTCCAGAGCCCTGTTCCTCCTCCACGCACTCTCCCTATAGTGCGTGTATCCAGTTCGGTGCCTCCAGTTCCGGCCCCACGCACTAAGCCACCTGTGCGTCTCCTAAGTCCTGTACACACTGTCACTTCTCCCCGTACTAGTCCTGAGGTGCCACCAGTGCCGGTACCACGCACCAGGTATAGAGTACGCTTTGAGAGTTCAGTGTGCCCTGTCCCTGCTCCCCGCACTAGTATGAAGGTGCGTGTCCTTAGCCCGGTGCCTCCAGTTCCGGCACCACGCACCAGGTCTACAGTGCGCCTTATCCTATCTGAGCCATCCGTCTCCCGAGCGCCATCTGAGCCATCCGTCTCCCCAGCGCCGTCTGAGCCATCCGTCTACCCAGCGCCATCTGAGCCATCCGTCTCCCCAGCGCCATCTGAGCCATCCGTCTCCCCAGCGCCGTCTGAGCCATCCGTCTGCAATGAGCCTGCAAAGCCGCCCGTCTGCCATGAGCCTGCAAAGCCGCCCGTCTGCCATGAGCCTACAGAGCCGTCCGCCAGACAGGAGCCGCTAGAGCCGTCCGCCAGACAGGAGCCGCTAGAGCCGTCCGCCAGACAGGATCTGCCAGAGCCGCCAACCAGACAGGATCTGCCAGAGCCGCCAACCAGACAGGATCTGCCAGAGCCGCCAATCAGACAGGATCTGCCAGAGCCGCCAATCAGACAGGATCTGCCAGAGCCGCCAGCCAGACAGGATCTGCCAGAGCCGCCAGCCAGACAGGATCTGCCAGAGCCGCCAACCAGACAGGATCTGCCAGAGCCGTCAGCGAGCCATGAGCAGCCAGAGCCGTCAACCTGCCATGAGCGTCCAGAGCCGTCAGCGAGCCATGAGCAGCCAGAGCCGTCAGAGAGCCATGAGCAGCCAGAGCCGTCAGAGAGCCATGAGCAGCCAGAGCCGTCAGAGAGCCATGAGCAGCCAGAGCCGTCAGAGAGCCATGAGCAGCCAGAGCCGTCAGCCAGCCATGAGCGTCCAGAGCCGTCAGCCTGCCATGAGCGTCCAGAGCCGTCAGCCTGCCATGAGCGTCCAGAGCCGTCAGCCTGCCATGAGCGTCCAGAGCCGTCAGCCTGCCATGAGCGTCCAGAGCCGTCAGCCTGCCATGAGCGTCCAGAGCCGTCAGTCAGCCATGAGCTGTCCCTCAGCCAGAAGCGGCTAGTAATTCAGAACTACCTCTCTCTCCTAAGCTATCCCTCTGTCCTGAGCTATCCCTATGTCCTGAGCTACCTTGTCCCAGAGCTGTCCTTGATTCTGGTGTTGCCCCTAAATTTAGGTGGGGTTATTTGGAGGGTGGTCATTGTGGGGAGGATAGGGAAGCGGGGATTGATTATGGTGGGGTGGGAACCACGCCCGGAGCCTAAGCCACCACCGTGGTCAGATGCCCACCCAGACCCTCCCCTGGACTTTTTGGTGATGCGTTCGGAGTACGCATCTTGAGGGGGGGGTTATGTCACGTTCCTGACCTGTTTTCTGTTTAGTTTTGTGTGTTAGTTGGTCAGGACGTGAGTTTGGGTGGGCATTCTATGTTATCTGTTTCTATGTTGGTTTAGGGTTGCCTGGTATGGCTCTCAATTGGAGGCAGGTGTTTGGCGTTCCTCTAATTGAGAGTCATATTTAGGTAGGCTGTTCACAGTGTTTGTTTGTGGGTGGTTGTCTCCTGTGTCTGTGTTATGTCTTACACCATACGGGATTGTTTCGGTTGTTCGTTTCGTTTCGATGTAGTATGTTTCCTGTCCGTAAGTGTTACGTGTTAGTTATGTAAGTTTATGTTCAGGTTTCGTATACGTCGTTTTCTTGTTTTGTAAATTTGAAAGTGTTTGTGTTTTCGTGTTGCCATCGTCGTATTTATAATAAAGATGGCTTATTTCCCTCAAGCTGCATTTTGGTCTGAAGATCCTTCTCTCCTCACCTCATCCGAGGATGAGGAGAGCGACAGCCGTTACACATTTTCTAAGGTATTGATTAATTCAAAGCGTTTAAGACGTTGAATTTAGAACAACCATACGCATATTAGAGCAGCTGCATACGCCGATATGAGTCCCCCCCCCTCCAACCGCATATTAAGCATAGCAGATTTTCATATTTTTTATATATATATATATATATATATTTAAAATGAGTTTGGTACATAAGTGGTCTAGTCTATACTAGTCTATAGTCTATATAACAAGTAATCATAATCACCTTTGAGTGTGGACTGTATTACTATGCATACTGGATGGACTGGCTACCTTATGTTACGCTCCAAACGTTCTATCCATGAGTCTGGGAGAGAACGTATAGGCCTAGGTGATGCTGTTGGTTCTTTGATTGTGCAGGGCGACTTACAGAGTTAGCCTACAATTATAGTGAATCTGTATTTGATTTTGAATAGCCTAGTAATAGGGCATTTTTTTTTTTAAATAAAAAAAACTTTCATAATTAATAGGCTGACACATTACCTTTTTCGCTATAGAATATCTCACCATCGTGAGTTTCCATCTCCTCGTTCTCCTTAATTCCTTTCTCAAGCGCGCAGAGATAGGGGCTGTCAACAGTTTTAATGAACTTCCAAGGTTGTTTATCATTCGCAACTAAATTAGCCAAATATCTCTAAATCTAGCATATAGGACCTGTTTCAAGTGATCATTGAAATGCTCAACATAGCTACTTCATATGCACACTCACTCTAGAATGGGGGAAAAATATCCTATCCATTTTAGTCAGCTAAATTCATTTGTATTAGTCTTATAAAAGAATGGCACAGGACTTGTGCATATCTTGTCAGCTACACTGAACAAAAATATAAACGCAATAATTTCAAAGATTTGACTGAGTTACAGTTCAAATAGGAAATTAGTCAATATAAATAAATGTATTCAACCCTAATCTATGGATTTCACATGACTGGGAAATAAATGTATTCAACCCTAATCTATGGATTTCACATGACTGGGAAATAAATGTATTCAACCCTAATCTATGGATTTCACATGACTCGGAAATAAATGTATTCAACCCTAATCTATGGATTTCACATGACTGGGAAATAAATGTATTCAACCCTAATCTATGGATTTCACATGACTGGGAATACAGATATGCATCTGTTGGTCACAAATACCTTAAAAAAAAGATATGGATCAGAAAACCAGTCAGTATCTGGTGTGACCACCAGTTGCCTCATGCAGCGTGACACCTCTCCTTTGCATTCGAGTTGATCAGGCTGTTGATTGTGGCCTGTGGAATGTTGTCCCACTCCTTTTCAATGGCTGTACGAAGTTGCTGGATATTGGCAGGAACTGGAACATGCTGTCGTACACGTCGATCCAGAGCATCCCACACATGCTCAATGGGTGACATGTCTGAGTATGCAGACCATGGAAGAACTGGGACATTTTCAGCTTCCAGGAATTGTGTACAGATCCTTGCTACATTGCCATCAATAAAATGCAATTGTGTTAGTTGTCCGTAGCGTATGCCTGCCCATACCGTAACCCCACCGCCACCATGGGGCACTCGGTTCAAAACGTTGACATCAGCAAACCGCTCGTCCAAACGATGCCATACATGCTACGCTGTCTGCCATCTACCCAGTACAGTTGAAACCGTAATTCATCCATGAAGAGAACACTTCTCTCGTGTGCCGGTGGCCATCGAAGGTGAGCATTTGCCCACTGAAGTCAGATCAAGACCCTGGTGAGGACAACGAACACGCAGATGAGCTTCTCCGAGACGATTTCTGACAGTTTTTGCAGAAATTCTTCGGTTGTGCAAACCCACAGTTTCATCAGCTGTCCGGGTGGCTGGTCTCAGATGATCCCGCAGGAGAAGAAGCCGGATGTGGAGGTCCTGGGCTGCGCATGTGAGGCCGGTTGGACATTCTCACAAACAACGTTGGAGACGGTTTATGGTAGATAAATTAACATTAAATTCTCTGGCAACAGCTCTGGTGGAGATTCCTGCAGTCAGTATGACAATTGCACGCTCCCTCAAACTTGAGAGATCTGTGGCATTGTGTTGTGTGTCAAAACTGTACATTTTAGTGGCCTTTTATTGTCCCCAGCACAAGGTGCACCTGTGTAATGATCGTGCTGTTTTAACCAGCTTCTTGATATGCCACACCTGTCAGGTGGATGTATTATCTTGGCAAAGGAGAAATGTTCACTAACAGGGATGTAAACAGATTTGTGCACCACAGAAATAAGCTTTTTGTGCATATGGAAAATTTCTGTGATCTTTTATTTCAGCTCATGAAGCATAGGACCAACACTTTACATGTTGCGTTTTTATAATGTTTTGTTCAGTATAAATGAACTGGCCTACAGCCTATGGCATGGTGCATAGCCAGGTAACATAGTGTAGGCTGACTCCGATTCTGTTCTTCTGAAATACATTTTCTTCATATCATGTTTTTTTGTGTTGTTGACCTAACTAAAACTATATATTTATTATGATGATTTATATTAAATGGACTTATTCGATAAAAAATAAATAATCTATATATATATCTTCCCGAAGGGATCAGAAGATTGTATGTTTGAAGGCCTGGAGATGCTAAGTGTTTATGTTAATTAATGGTCAATAGCCGTGAGACCGGCAGTCATTTGCATGATAATAACCGGCTGACAAAATGCAATGACTGCCAAAGCCCTAGTTGAGTCTCTCTATAATTCGTCATACACAGGTTATTAACCCTTCACAAAGGCTTCACGAAGATGTTATGTTCATTCGGTGGTTGTAGTTATCCTTTAGCTAACCTTGGGCTTAGCTAATGGGATAGTGAAACATTTTTGTTTCTTACCGTGGACCTCAGTTTAGAGGTTTAGACTTCAATAAAGACTCTGTCAAGCTAACGGTAAAGGAAATGCATCATTAAAGTGCTTTTGTTTTATTGTCACACAGGAATTACAGTAACTAACAATAATGGCTGTTCAATTCTGATCGAGGATGTTGTTACTCTGGTGCTTGTTTGCAGACATTTGGTGCCTTCAGGCTGGGATTAAGAAAAGAGCTTTGTGTGTGTGTGTGTGTGTCCGTCCATCCAAGCATGCGTGTGTATGTGTGCTATCGATTTCTCATTGTGAGGTTTCATGTCTCGGTAGGCTCTGATTTGCACCTTTTTTTCTTTGCATTCTCTCTCTCTCTGTCTCTCTGTCTCTCTGTCTCTCTGTCTCTCTCTCTCTCTCTCTCTCTCTCTCGCGCTCTCTCGCTCTCTCGCTCTCATTCCGCAGTGAGGAATGCACTGAATGTCCTTATCTCTGCCCATGCAAACATTCTGTGAGCCAGTAGAGGTTGAATTCCTCTCAAATTCCAGGCAGACTACACACTGGCATTAGAGGAGAAGCAGCTTGAGTGTCCTCTCACCAGTACACGAGGACCCTTCAAAACCGCTTAAATAACATGAAAAAACCCTTAATAACATGAAAAAAGCCAAACGCTTATAGAATACTTTACAAAATCCCCAAAGGATGCTTATTTGCAGTGCGGCTGGTGGCAACGTCATTTAGCTGAGTCTACCTTTTAAGAACACTGAACAACATTTGAACAACATAAATGCTAAGTCTAGCTCCTCACTTCAACCACCATCATAGCGTTGTCAAGGATTTTCCCCCAAAACCATCCCAATTAAGGGGCTCCCGAGTGGTGCAGCAGTCTAAGGCTCTGCATCTCAGTGATAGAGGCTTTACTACAGACACCCTGGTTCAGCGGTCTAAGGCACTGCATCTCAGTGCTAGAGGCTTTACTACAGACACCCTGGTTCAGCAGTCTAAGGCTCTGCATCTCAGTGATAGAGGCATCACTACAGACACCCTGGTTCAGCGGTCTAAGGCTCTGCATCTCAGTGCTAGAGGCTTTACTACAGACACCCTGGTTCAGTGGTCTAAGGCACTGCATCTCAGTGCTAGAGGCTTTACTACAGACACCCTGGTTCAGCGGTCTAAGGCACTGCATCTCAGTGCTAGAGGCTTTACTACAGACACCCTGGTTCAGCGGTCTAAGGCTCTGCATCTCAGTGCTAGAGGCTTTACTACAGACACCCTGGTTCAGCGGTCTAAGGCTCTGCATCTCAGTGCTAGAGGCTTTACTACAGACACCCTGGTTCAGCGGTCTAAGGCTCTGCATCTCAGTGGTAGAGGCTTTACTACAGACACCCTGGTTCAGCGGTCTAAGGCACTGCATCTCAGTGCTAGAGGCTTTACTACAGACACCCTGGTTCAGCAGTCTAAGGCTCTGCATCTCAGTGATAGAGGCATCACTACAGACACCCTGGTTCAGTGGTCTAAGGCACTGCATCTCAGTGCTAGAGGCTTTACTACAGACACCCTGGTTCAGCGGTCTAAGGCTCTGCATCTCAGTGCTAGAGGCTTTACTACAGACACCCTGGTTCAGCGGTCTAAGGCACTGCATCTCAGTGCTAGAGGCTTTACTACAGACACCCTGGTTCAGTGGTCTAAGGCACTGCATCTCAGTGCTAGAGGCTTTACTACAGACACCCTGGTTCAGCGGTCTAAGGCACTGCAGCTCAGTGCTAGAGGCTTTACTACAGACACCCTGGTTCAGCGGTCTAAGGCTCTGCATCTCAGTGCTAGAGGCTTTACTACAGACACCCTGGTTCAGTGGTCTAAGGCACTGCATCTCAGTGGTAGAGGCTTTACTACAGACACCCTGGTTCAGCGGTCTAAGGCTCTGCATCTCAGTGCTAGAGGCTTTACTACAGACACCCTGGTTCAGTGGTCTAAGGCACTGCATCTCAGTGCTAGAGGCTTTACTACAGACACCCTGGTTCAGCGGTCTAAGGCACTGCATCTCAGTGCTAGAGGCTTTACTACAGACACCCTGGTTCAGCGGTCTAAGGCACTGCATCTCAGTGATAGAGGCGTCACTACAGACACCCTGGTTCAGTGGTCTAAGGCACTGCATCTCAGTGCTAGAGGCTTTACTACAGACACCCTGGTTCAGCGGTCTAAGGCACTGCATCTCAGTGATAGAGGCGTCACTACAGACACCCTGGTTCAGTGGTCTAAGGCACTGCATCTCAGTGGTAGAGGCTTTACTACAGACACCCTGGTTCAGCGGTCTAAGGCTCTGCATCTCAGTGCTAGAGGCTTTACTACAGACACCCTGGTTCAGCGGTCTAAGGCTCTGCATCTCAGTGCTAGAGGCTTTACTACAGACACCCTGGTTCAGTGGTCTAAGGCACTGCATCTCAGTGCTAGAGGCTTTACTACAGACACCCTGGTTCAGCGGTCTAAGGCACTGCATCTCAGTGCTAGAGGCTTTACTACAGACACCCTGGTTCAGCGGTCTAAGGCACTGCATCTCAGTGATAGAGGCATCACTACAGACACCCTGGTTCAGTGGTCTAAGGCACTGCATCTCAGTGCTAGAGGCTTTACTACAGACACCCTGGTTCAGTGGTCTAAGGCACTGCATCTCAGTGCTAGAGGCTTTACTACAGACACCCTGGTTCAGCGGTCTAAGGCTCTGCATCTCAGTGCTAGAGGCTTTACTACAGACACCCTGGTTCAGTGGTCTAAGGCACTGCATCTCAGTGGTAGAGGCTTTACTACAGACACCCTGGTTCAGCGGTCTAAGGCTCTGCATCTCAGTGGTAGAGGCTTTACTACAGACACCCTGGTTCAGCGGTCTAAGGCTCTGCATCTCAGTGCTAGAGGCTTTACTACAGACACCCTGGTTCAGTGGTCTAAGGCTCTGCATCTCAGTGCTAGAGGCTTTACTACAGACACCCTGGTTCAGCGGTCTAAGGCTCTGCATCTCAGTGCTAGAGGCTTTACTACAGACACCCTGGTTCAGCGGTCTAAGGCTCTGCATCTCAGTGCTAGAGGCTTTACTACAGACACCCTGGTTCAGTGGTCTAAGGCACTGCATCTCAGTGCTAGAGGCTTTACTACAGACACCTTGGTTCAGCGGTCTAAGGCAAGGGGCGTCACTACAGACCCTGGTTCCATTCCAGGTTGTATCACAGCGGTCTAAGGCACTGCATCTCAGTGCTAGAGGCGTCACTACAGACACCCTTGTTCGATTCCAGGGTGTATCACAACCGGCCGTGATTGGGCACACAATTGGCCCAGTGTTGTCCGGGTTTGGCCGGTGTAGGCCGTCATTGTAAATAAGAATTTGTTCTTAACTAACTTGCCTAGTTAAATAAAGGTTAAATAAAACATGTAAAAAATGTAATGAGCGGTAACATGATGATTTGTATCAATCGCGGGGCGTTTGTTTTGCCAACTCTGCCATCACATGTAGCCTACACTGTACATTGTGCTGTACAAAACCACCACAACGGTCTCTTGTACTGTACAAAACCACCACAACGGTCTCTTGTACTGTACAAAACCACCACAACGGTCTCTTGTACTGTATAAAACCACCACAACGGTCTCTTGTACTGTACAAAACCACCACAACGGTCTCTTGTACTGTACAAAACCACCACAACGGTCTCTTGTACTGTATAAAACCACCACAACGGTCTCTTGTACTGTACAAAACCACCACAACGGTCTCTTGTACTGTACAAAACCACCACAACGGTCTCTTGTACTGTACAAAACCACCACAACGGTCTCTTGTACTGTACAAAACCACCACACAACGGTCTCTTGTACTGTACAAAACCACCACACAACGGTCTCTTGTACTGTACAAAACCACCACACAACGGTCTCTTGCAATTGAATCAACGGGCAACTACACCCTCCATTTTTTTTGTAGGGAGGGATTGTTCCCAGACATATCCTGATATGCTTTAAGCGTTTTTGTGAACTTAGAACTTCTAATTCTTTGTTTTTCTATAAAAAGTGAGTGAAAACCTGAAAATGAACAGGAAAACTCGGAAACCAGGAAAAATAAAAAACGTAATTGATCAATCTGATTTTATAAGGTTGTTCTCTAACAATAACACCCCTTTTTGAGATAGTGCAACGGCTTACATTTTTTCCCTTCAAACAGTCAATGTAAGTATGATATTGTAACGTTAAAGTGTAATTATTTGTGAGGGTAGGTCATTGTAGACTACTTGCTCAGCCCGCAAATTCAAAGATAACATTTAAATGTTGAGCATCCTCCACTTTCCCGGGCCAATATTATTTTAATTCGGGGCCAGTAGGTTTCGGCTGGTAATGGCCTGGTGTGCCGCTGGGAAATGTACCTGAATGTCAAGCTCTGCAAGGGCCATGCTAATTTTAAAATATGGCTAGTTATTATTAGCCTGGTTCTCGATGGAATGCAGGTACATTGTGGGGAATGGTTTCCCAAAAGCATCTTAATAAGGCGAAGTTCATCTTCAGAACCGTAGTAGGAGCATCGCTAAATATCTGCGCTATTTCACAAAACCATCGTTGTTAACGTTGCACTTGAAAATGCTTGGAATCTTACCGCCTGCCTCAGACTAGTCGTAGAACAGCCTAGTGCATCGTTAGATGGCCCCCCCTCTCTCCCGTGTCACTTTATACAAAGAAGATCTCTGTTAAACATAATCACATGGTTTTCTTCTCTCTGTGACCTCCGATAACTTTAAAATTATTATTTTTCATTTTATTTAACCTTTTATTTAACGAGGCAAGTCAGTTAAGAACAAATTCTTACTTACAATGACGGCCTACACCGACCAAACCCGGACGACGCTGGGCCAATTGTGCGCCGCCGCCTATGTCTTTGCAATTGATACAGGGCGTGTATAAAACGCTTCAAATGAAAACTGAGATGACTGCATTCAAATATAAACAGTAGGCAAAAGGCTTATTTCAATCATATTGAAATATATTTAATGTGCAATCAATTGTTCCATTATGTTTCTTGTAGGATACGGTCTGTAATTTGTCTCCAATATATTTCATGATGTGTAGTCTAATGATGTACCAAATCTGTGATTTCAGTCCATTTTTATTGGAAAAGCATTAGAATAATCCAGCCGTAGGTGCTCATATCTCTGTAGGTGCTGATCCGTCATCGGTATTGTGAAATATTTCTTATGTTAAGGTAAGATTTGAATGTAGAAAGCTGATCTGGGAGCAGCGCTCCCTTTCTTTTGATACTGTCAGTATCGACAAATGCTCCAACGACGCACTTTCCGTCGCTGTCGGAAAACCAAGCACAGGTCATTCTCGCCGTGCAGCTGCAACAAAAAACAAAATTGGTGTGACCAAATCATGTGCTGGTGCCATCAACTGAAAAAGTCGGTAGCACCAGTGGGAAAAGTTAGTCGAGAACTCTTGCCTCATTGGGTTGGAATTATCTCCTCTGTTTCTGTGTGTAAGCTTTTTATGCAGTGGGAATGAAGGGGGTGGGTTGAGACAGCATCAGGGCTGTTAGACTTCACAAGAATTATCTGCTGGCTTTCTCTGTCTCTCTTCAAAGGCAGCCTCCTTAAGGAGACACACAAAGAAGCACGCACACACACACACGCATAGACGCGCACACACGTTCACACACAAATACACCCACACGAATCAGAGCGCAGAAAATGACAGTGACTAACAAAAGGCTGCGCTAATGTCTGCTATCATCTTGATTCAGTCAAACAACTCTTTGCTCATCTGCTTTGTCTGAATGAACAATTACATTTTGTTATCTTAGCATAGCAACAGAAAATGATACCAGAATATTGGGTACAATGTGGGGAGTGAAAGCCTAGAATAACCTATAGGCTCAGGGCTTAAACAAGCTATCGCTAGGCTACTTTGGTGCAGTCAGTGGATGGGGGGGTTCTGTATACAACACAGCATCTCTGAAAGCCACTGAGAGAGCCACACATCCATTATTTATCTCAACAGATGAGGTTCGCCGCTCCGGCTATCTGGGCTCACAGCGAGTTCCGTGTGACTGAGAGAACCTGATTTCTCAGCTCTCTTCATGGTTTATTTTGTTACAGTATTTCCCTGTGCCTCACTCTCACTTGCAATTTACACCAAGGATAACACATCTTTACCCCCAAAACATTTATGAGGGGACTTCTTAGAAGGATTTGATTCCTTTTTATGTTTTGTTTTTGTAAGTGAAGTTGGACGCATGTGGTTATAACATCTATAGTGATTCGAGCGTCTAATATGAAATTTTTCCCCCTGTTTTGCAATTGTAGCATCCTTGCACACTACACTTACATCCTTTCACTTACACACTATACTTACACACTATACTTACACACTATACTTACACACTACACCTACACACTACACTTACATCCTTTCACTTACACACTACACTTACATCCTTTCACTTACACACTTCACTTACACACCACACTTACATCCTTTCACTTACACACTACACTTACACACTTCACTTACACACTACACTTACACACTTCACTTACACACTACACTTAGACACTTCACTTACATCCTTTCACTTACACACTATACTTACACACTTCACTTACACACTACACTTACACACTACACTTACACACTACACTTACACACTACACTTACACACTACACTTACACACTACACTTACACACTACACTTACACACTTCACTTACATCCTTTCACTTACATCCTTTCACTTACATCCTTTCACTTACACACTATACTTACATCATTTCACTTAGTGTAATTGTACATTTAAGTATTTGATTTGGTCTTGATTGGATTTAAAGCCTTGGATCTATGTAGTTAGGGGAGGGTGTGGGGTTTTGGCATCTCCATTAACTGGACGTTTAAAAACCGTAAGACCTTGGTGTGTTTATGCAATAATTTGGCTGTAGCTAAAAGGTGCGTGCGCACGTGCGTGTTCGGACGAGAGAGAGAAACTAGTACAGACCACAGCAGGGTGGAAGGGGGAAAAAAACTCCCTGTAGTTTACCACACTTACTGTGACAGTCTGTTTGGCTGTCTACTCTGTGAGTAAAGGAAACAGGCTATTGCCTTTTTACACAAGCACACACACACACACACACACACACACACACACACCACAATATCACAGGCTTCCTCAACAATTTCAACCATGACTTAAACTGGAATTCTGCATCAACCATAACAGGTTGCCTTGCCAACCCAGCCTGCGTGCGTATAGGCCATGATGATCCACACAGAGAAAGACCATGCAGGTCTGAACAAAATGGCTGCCAAACAGGAAATACCTCAACTAAGCATGAAAGTATGCATATACAGCGCATTCGGAAAGTATTCAGACCCCTTAACTTTTTCCACATTTTGTTACGTTACAGCCTTATTCGAAAATGTATTTTAATCTACACACAATACCCCATAATGACATCACAATACCCATGATGCCACTCAAGGACATTCAGAGACTTGTCCCGAAGCCACTCTTGCATTTGTCTTGGCTGTGTGCTTAGTAGGGTTGCACATTTTGGGGAATATTCAGAGGTGTAAACTTTCCTTTGAAATTAACGGGAATAAATGGGAATTAACGGAAATATATGCAAATTAATACCATAATACTATAGATGTTTTTTTGCATTGGTTATATTTTACCATATCATATGGAGACAGAAACAAACATTTCAACATATAATATGTAGACATAATTGCAAATGATTAAATCATTCCAATAGATTTTTTTTTTTTTTTTTTTTATGAATTGAACTTTAATTCAATTAGTTGACTCTTCACATGGGATGATTTCACTGAACATCAAAAGAAAGGGAATATTGAATGATCCCCAATGATCCATCGCATCTCCCAAAAACGTTTTCAACATACATCTGTAAAATTAAAACTTTGGTTGTCTTCTTCTCAGGCTTCCATGTCTTCACCCTGGACCTCCAATGTCCACCTCTTAAACATCAGACTCTGAGGCCTCATCTTCACTGTCACTTTCCAACCTTGTTGAGGATGGCTCATTGTCAGGCTCAAAAAGCCTCAAATTTGCCCGGATGGACACCAATTTTTCAACCCCTGTATTGGTCAGCCTATTGCGTACTTTGGTGTGTGTGTTCCCAAACAAGGACCAGTTGCGCTCTGAGGTGGCTGATGTCGGTGGGATTTGGAGTATGATGAAGGCAACAGGAGAAAGAGCTTCAGATCCACAAAGTCCCTTCCACCAGGTGGCTGATGAGATATGTTGACACGACTGCCATATTACATCTCCATCCCAAAGCTCTTGCTTGGAAGTGTACTTCACCAGACTGCCAAGAACCTTGCCTTCATCCAGGCCAAGGTGGCGAGACACGGTAGTGATGACACCAAAAGCCTTGTTGATCTCTGCACCAGAGAGGATGCTCTTGCCAGCATACTTGGGGTCCAACATGTACGCTGCGGCGTGTATGGGCATCAGGCAGAAGTCTTCACGCTTTTTGATGTATTTCAGAACTGCAGTTGCATCTGCTTGGAGCAACAGTAAAGTGGGCAGGGCAGTACGGATTTCTTCTCTTACGTCTGCAAGCAGAGACTGAACATCAGACAGGATGGCATTGTCTCCCTCAATCCATGCAATGGCTACTGCTATAGGTTTCTGGAGTTTCAGGCTGCTTACCACTCTCTGCCAAAATACATAATCCAGGAGGATCCTCTTGATGGGGCTGTCCATATCAGCAGACTGTGATATGGCCATTTCTTGGAGAGACTCCTTTCCCTCCAGGAGACCGTCAAACATGATTGACAACACCACCCCAACAGGTGTTGCTGGGCAGCTTCAATGTGGTGCTCTTATTCTTCTCATTTTGCTTGGTGAGGTAGATTGCTGCTATAACTTGATGACCCTTCACATACCTAACCATTTCCTTGGCTCTCTTGTAGAGCGTATCCATTGTTTTCAGTGCCATGATGTCCTTGAGGAGCAGATTCAATGCATGAGCAGCACAGCCAATGGTTGTGATGTGAGGGTAGGACTCCTCCACTTTAGACCAAGCAGCCTTCATGTTCGCAGCATTGTCTGTCACCAGTGCAAATACCTTCTGTGGTCCAAGGTCATTGATGACTGCCTTCAGATCATCTGCAATGTAAAGACCGGTGTGTCTGTGCTCTCGTAGAATACTGGTTGAGGGGTGGTGATGTAGTTAATTATTACTTTCCCACGAAAATTCGACCATCCATCAGAGATGATTGCAATACAGTCTGCTTTCTCTATGATTTGCTTGACCTTCACTTGAACTCTGCATCCAGCAAATGAGTAGATAAAGCATGTCTGGTTGGAGGGGTGTATTCTGGGCGAAGAACATTCAGAAATCCCTTCCAATACACATTGCCTGTGAGCATCAGAGGTGAACCAATTGCATACACAGCTCGAGCAAGACATTCATCAGCATTTCTCTGATTACATTCCTCCATTGAGTAAAAAAAAACTTCTGATTCCAGGAGGACCATGAGCTGTTGCTATCGATAAGGTGTCTGATTCATCGTTTTCACCTCGAATAGAAGTAGAGGGACTTTTGTCAGAGGTAGCTTGTTGTGAGCGCTGAGGGAACTTTATGCACTTGGCCAGATGATTCTGCATCTTTGTTACATTCTTCACATATGATTTGCCACAGTATTTTCAAATGTACACAGCTTTTCCTTCTACATTAGCTGCAGTGAAATGTCTCCACACATCAGATAGTGCCCGTGGCATTTTCCTGTAAAGATTAGGGGGGAATAAAAAAAATAAAAATAAAAAATACAATCCCATGTACAGATAAATAGTTAAGCAGTTAGATTAAACAACTCCTTTGTAAGATAAATATTTTAAAAGGAAACGTATGGAAACAGGTGAATTAATACTCCTCAGTTAGCAGGCTCAAGCAAGCTAAAACCCACATGGTAGCAAAAACTAACTAGCAGAAATTGTTAGAAATGTTTTAAACACACTTTGCTGTAGGCTACTATTTACTAAATATATTCACCCCACCCAGTATTGTAATCAAAACTTACCAGAAAGCATGTAGTCCTTGGCTCAGACAGTGAAGTAGTGTGGGCTCAATAGCATCTCATTAGTGTGCAAGATCTTGAGAATCAGCTGTACATGTGATGGAAGAATGCACTGTGCATGTAGAGGGTTGCAATTCCATTGAATTGGGGATAGTTTAACCAAAATATGGCACAACACCTAGTATTGCCTTGTGTATCCTACAGAAAGGTTCACTGTTATAAACTAACTTTTTTTGATGAATTTAAGCAGAGTTCCCCAAAATCCAGAGCTTAGTTTCCATGGAAAATTTCTGGGGAAATTCTGGAAATTTACTGGAAAGTTTCTGACCCTTTGCAACCCTAGTGCTTAGGGTCGTTGTCCTGTTGGAAGGTGAACCTTTGCCCCAGTCTGAGGTCTTGAGCGCTCTAGAGCAGGTTTTCATCAAGGATGTCTCTGTACTTTGCTCCGTTCATCTTTCCCTCACATCCTGACTAGTCTCCCAGTCCCTGCCACTGGAAAAACCTCCCCACAGCATGATGCTGCCACCATGCTTCACCGTAGGGATGGTTTCCTCCAGAAGTGATGCTTGGCATTCAGGCCAAAGAGTTCAATCTTGGTTTCATCAGACCATAGAATCTTGTTTCTCATGGTCTGAGAGTCGTTTAGGTGCCTTTTTGGCAAACTCCAAGCAGGCGGTCATGTGTCTTTTGCCGAGGAGTGGCTCCCGTCTGGTCACTCTACCATAAAGGACTGATTGGCGGAGTGCAGCAGAGATGGTTGTCCCTCTGGAGGGTTCTCCCATTTCCACAGAGGAACTCTGGAGCTCTGGCAGAGTGACCATCGGGTTCTTGGTCACCTCCCTGACCAAGGACCTTCAGAAATGTTTTGGTACCCTTCCCCAGATCTGTGCCTCAACACAATCCTGTTTCAAAGCGCTACGGACAATTCCTTCGACCTGACATGCACTGTCAACTGTGGGACCTTATATAGACAGGTGTGTGCCTTTCCAAATCATGTCCAATTAATTGAATTTACCACAGGTGGACTCCAAGTTGTAGAATCACCTCAATGATGATCAATGGAAACAGGATGCACCTGAGCTCAATTTCAGGGCTCATTCTGTTTTTTATGTTTAATACATTTGCAAAAAAATTCAAAAAATCTTTTTTGAGAAAAAAAAGAAGATTTAATCAATTTTAGGATAAGGTTGTAAAGTAACAAAATGTGGAAAAATTCAAGGGGTCTGAATACGTCCCCTTTTTTCATCCATAGCCTAGTGGCAGTTTGTGAATATAAATGAAGGCTGTAAAGCTTAATTCATGGGGTTTCCCATGAGGGGCATCAAGTTTTTCCTGTTTTGGAGCCTCTGTTGTAGCAGGGACACAGTTACATGAGGGAGAGGAGCCAATGTTTACCACTGCAGGGGAAGCTGTTGTATTTTAAACTCAAGCCTGTTGTCTTTTTCTTTTCTTCTCCGGAGAGTACTTTCTGGGAAGAAGGTCCTAAACAGATGAGTTGTTAGTAGTGAAATGTCAAAACAGTTTTCGACATGGAGCCGTAGCACACTCCCAGGTTCCATGACTACATGTCAACAGTGTTAACCTGTAGGGCACATTGTTATTACTGGAGTCTGCCAGTACATGTCATAACTTTACATACCCTCTATAAGTTAATGCATACCATCGACTCTATGAAGTAAGTTATTTTAGCCTTTATATTTCTTTCGGGAATGCTATGTGTTTAGCCACATTACATGCTATGCTAATTATGTCGATTAAGGCAGCCCCCCCCGCACCTCTCTGATTCAAGAGGTGTTGGGTTAATTCATAAGACACATTTTCAGTTGAAGGCATTCAGTTGTACAACTGACTAGGTATCCTCCCTATTTTCATTCTATCCTCGTTGTCCTTCGTGTTTTGGTGTGGCCATATAGCATGTCATTGTCATTATACACACAGTGCACCTATGGACAAGACGTCTGAGCGGCCATTGACACGTATTTAACCACACACTCACTCCCTGCCCCGAAGGGATGTCAGTTACAGTAGAGTTCAATCCCTCCCCTTAAGCCAGAAGGCCTATCACAGGGCCCACAGAGTATGGGTGATGGAGTTGGAATGAGGGCTTGGCAGAGGCGTTGGGGACCGTACGGAGATGGTTACTGCAGTATAGATACAGTATAGAGATAGTTACTACAGCATAGAGATAGTTACCGCAGTATGGATACAGTATAGAGATAGTTACTGCAGTATGGATACCGTATGGAGATAGTTACTGCAGTATAGATACAGTATGGAGATAGTTACTGCAGTATGGATACAGTATGGAGATAGTTACTACAGTATGGAGATAGTTACTGCAGTATGGATACAGTATGGGGATAGTTACTGCAGTATGGATACAGTATGGAGATAGTTACTGCAGTATGGATACAGTATGGAGATAGTTACTGCAGTATGGATACAGTATGGAGATAGTTACTGCAGTATGGATACAGTATGGAGATAGTTACTGCAGTATGGATACAGTATGGAGATAGTTACTGCAGTATGGAGATAGTTACTACAGTATGGATACAGTATAGAGATAGTTACCGCAGCATAGAGATAGTTACTACAGTATGGGGATAGTTACTACAGTATGGATACAGTATGGGGATAGTTACTACAGTATGGATACAGTATAGAGATAGTTACTGCAGTATGGATACAGTATATAGATAGTTACTACAGTATGGATACAGTATAGAGATAGTTACTGCAGTATGGATACAGTATAGAGATAGTTACTACAGTATGGATACAGTATAGAGATATTTACTACAGTATGGGGATAGTTACTACAGTATGGATACAGCATAGAGATAGTTACTACAGTATGGATACAGTATGGATACAGTATAGAGATAGTTACTGCAGTATGGATACAGTATAGGGATAGTTACTGCAGTATGGATACAGTGTAGAGATAGTTACTACAATATGGGGATAGTTACTACAGTATGGATACAGCATAGAGATAGTTACTACAGTATGGATACAGTATGGATACAGTATAGAGATAGTTACTACAGTATGGATACAGTATAGGGATAGTTACTGCAGTATGGATACAGTATAGGGATAGTTACTGCAGTATGGATACAGTATAGGGATTGTTACTACAGTATGGATACAGTATAGAGATAGTTACTACAGTATGGATACAGTATAGAGATAGTTACTGCAGTATAGGGATAGTTACTGCAGTATGGATACAGTATAGGGATAGTTACTGCAGTATGGATACAGTATGGGGATAGTTACTACAGTATGGATACAGTAGAGAGATAGTTACTACAGTATGGATACAGTATAGAGATAGTTACTGCGGTATGGGGATAGTTACTACAGTATGGGGATAGTTACTACAGTATGGGGATAGTTACTACAGTATGGATACAGTATGGGGATAGTTACTACAGTATGGATACAGCATGGGGATAGTTACTACAGTATGGATACAGTATAGAGATAGTTACTGCAGTATGGATACAGTATAGAGATAGTTACTGCAGTATAGGGATAGTTACTACAGTATGGATACAGTATATAGATAATTACTACAGTATGGATACAGTATAGAGATAGTTACTACAGTATGGATACAGTATATAGATAGTTACTGCAGTATGGAAACAGTATGGGGATAGTTACTACAGTATGGGGATAGCTACTGTCTGATCCTGTGAATATAAGAGTCGATGTGTGTTTAGGTGAGCTGGCTGAACACACACTGATCCATAGGAACCACACACACACTGAACACAAATATTTTGTCTCCCG
This sequence comes from Salvelinus alpinus, assembly GCF_045679555.1. NCBI lineage: Eukaryota > Metazoa > Chordata > Actinopteri > Salmoniformes > Salmonidae > Salvelinus > Salvelinus alpinus. The sequence continues at coordinate 9,631,650 of NC_092100.1, read as the reverse complement.
CAGGTGCTTAATGCCCAGAAGGCCGGGTACAAGTCGGCCATTGTTCACAACGTGGACTCTGATGACTTAATCAGCATGGGATCCAATGACAGTAAGTCCCCCCCTCTTGACAATCCTCCTCCTCTGCACAAACACACAAACAAACATGCAGCAGCACTACACACAGTCGTCTGTTCATTTGGGGAGTAGAGGGGTAGTGGAGTAGAGGGTTAGTGGAGTAGAGGGGTAGTGGAGTAGAGTAGAGTAGAGGTAGAGGGGTAGTGGAGGTAGAGGGGTAGTGGAGGTAGAGGGGTAGTGGAGGTAGAGGGGTAGTGGAGTAGAGGGGGAGTGGAGGGGGAGTGGAGGGGTAGAGGAGTAGAGGAGTAGTGGAGTAGAGGGGTAGTATAGTAGAGGTAGAGTAGAGGGGTAGTGGAGTAGAGGAGTAGTAGAGTAGAGGTAGTGGAGTAGAGGGGTAGTAGAGTAGAGGTAGAGTAGAGGGGTAGTATAGTAGAGGTAGAGTAGAGGGGTAGAGGGGTAGAGGGGTAGTGGAGTGGAGGGGTAGTGTAGTAGTGGAGTGGAGGGGTAGTGTAGTAGTGGAGTGGAGGGGTAGTGTAGTGGAGTGGAGGGGTAGTGTAGTAGTGGAGTGGAGGGGTAGTGTAGTAGTGGAGTGGAGGGTAGTGTAGTAGTGGAGTGGAGGGATAGTATAGTAGTGGAGGGGTAGTGTAGTAGTGGAGTGGAGGGGTAGTGTAGTAGTGGAGTGGAGGGGTAGTGTAGTAGTGGAGTGGAGGGGTAGTAGTGGAGTGGAGGGGTAGTATAGTAGTGGAGTGGAGGGGTAGTATTGTTGTGGAGTAGAGGGGTAGTATTGTTGTGGAGTAGAGGGGTAGTATAGTAGTGGAGGGGTAGTGTAGTATAGTAGTGGAGGGGTAGTGTAGTATAGTAGTGGAGGGGTAGTGTAGTATAGTAGTGGAGGGGTAGTGTAGTAGTGGAGGGGTAGTGTAGTAGTGGAGTGGAGGGGTAGTGTCGTAGTGGAGTGGAGGGGTAGTGTAGTAGTGGAGTGGAGGGGTAGTATAGTAGTGGAGGGGTAGTATAGTAGTGGAGGGGTAGTATAGTAGTGGAGGGGTAGTATAGTAGTGGAGGGGTAGTGTAGTAGTGGAGTGGAGGGGTAGTGTAGTAGTGGAGTGGAGGAGTAGTGTAGTAGTGGAGTGGAGGGGTAGTATAGTAGTGGAGGGGTAGTATAGTAGTGGAGTGGAGGGGTAGTATAGTAGTGGAGTGGAGGGGTAGTGTAGTAGTGGAGTGGAGGGGTAGTGTAGTAGTGGAGTGGAGGGGTAGTGTAGTAGTGGAGTGGAGGGGTAGTGTAGTAGTGGAGTGGAGGGGTAGTATAGTAGTGGAGTGGAGGGGTAGTATAGTAGTGGAGGGGTAGTGTAGTAGTGGAGTGGAGGGGTAGTGTAGTAGTGGAGTGGAGGGGTAGTGGAGTGGAGGGGTAGTGTAGGAGTGGAGTGGAGGGGTAGTGTAGGAGTGGAGTGGAGGGGTAGTGTAGGAGTGGAGTGGAGGGGTAGTGTAGGAGTGGAGTGGAGGGGTAGTGTATTGGTGGAGTGGAGGGGTAGTGTAGTAGTGGAGTGGAGGGGTAGTGTAGTAGTGGAGTGGAGGGGTAGTGTAGTAGTGGAGTGGAGGGGTAGTGTAGTAGTGGAGTGGAGGGGTAGTGTAGTAGTGGAGGGGTAGTATAGTAGTGGAGTGGAGGGGTAGTATAGTAGTGGAGTGGAGGGGTAGTATAGTAGTGGAGTGGAGGGGTAGTATAGTAGTGGAGTGGAGGGGTAGTATAGTAGTGGAGTAGAGGGGTAGTATTGTTGTGGAGTGGAAGGGATAGTAGTGGAGTAGAGGGGTAGTATAGTAGTGGAGTGGAGGGGTAGTATAGTAGTGGAGTGGAGGGGTAGTATAGTAGTGGAGTGGAGGGGTAGTATAGTAGTGGAGTGGAGGGGTAGTATAGTAGTGGAGTGGAGGGGTAGTATTGTTGTGGAGTGGAGGGGTAGTGTAGTAGTGGAGTGGAGGGGTAGTGTAGTAGTGGAGTGGAGGGGTAGTATAGTAGTGGAGTGGAGGGGTAGTATAGTAGTGGAGTGGAGGGGTAGTATTGTTGTGGAGTGGAGGGGTAGTATTGTTGTGGAGTAGAGGGGTAGTATTGTTGTGGAGTGGAAGGGATAGTAGTGGAGTGGAGGGGTAGTATAGTAGTGGAGTGGAGGGGTAGTATAGTAGTGGAGTGGAGGGGTAGTATAGTAGTGGAGTGGAGGGGTAGTATTGTTGTGGAGTGGAAGGGATAGTAGTGGAGTGGAGGGGTAGTATAGTAGTGGAGTGGAGGGGTAGTATAGTGGTGGAGTGGAGGGGTAGTATAGTAGTGGAGTGGAGGGGTAGTATAGTAGTGGAGTGGAGGGGTAGTATAGTAGTGGAGTGGAGGGGTAGTATAGTAGTGGAGTGGAGGGGTAGTATAGTAGTGGAGTGGAGGGGTAGTATAGTAGTGGAGGGGTAGTATAGTAGTGGAGGGGTAGTATAGTAGTGGAGGGGAGGGGTAGTATAGTAGTGGAGTGGAGGGATAGTATAGTGGTGGAGTAGAGGGGTAGTATAGTAGTGGAGTGGAGGGGTAGTATAGTAGTGGAGTGGAGGGGTAGTATAGTAGTAGAGGGGTAGTATAGTATAGTGGTGGAGTAGAGGGGTAGTATAGTAGTGGAGTGGAGGGGTAGTAGTGGAGTGAGTAGATGTACCTTTGATTCCCAAACCTCTGGGTCTAGAGGAGCATTAGGGAGCTAGAGCTGCTGCATCCGTAGCACCAAGTCCGACTCGTAATGTCGTCGTGGAGGTATGTAGTGCCGTAGTTTGCAGTACGTCTCCAAACGGTTCAACCCCGTCCAAGTTGATCGCTCGGCCTCGTCCAAGTTGATCGCTCGGCCCCGTCCAAGTTGATCGCTCGGCCCCGTCCAAGTTGATCGCTCGGCCCCGTCCAAGTTGATCGCTCGGCCCCGTCCAAGTTGATCGCTCGGCCCCGTCCAAGTTGATCGCTCGGCCCCGTCCAAGTTGATCGCTCGGCCCCGTCCAAGTTGATCGCTCGGCCCCGTCCAAGTTGATCGCTCGGCCTTAGCCACCATCACATGAACAAGTTTGGGAGGAGGGATGGATATCTGTTTCTCTTTTCTCAACTGCTTTTTCTTCACATCATTTGCTGCTTGTCTCCTCCGTCTCTCACTCCTCCCCCGTATCTCACTCCTCCCCTGTCCCTCACTTCTCCCCCCGTATCTCACTTCTCCCCCGTATCTCACTCCTCCCCCGTCTCTCACTCCTCCCCCGTCTCTCACTCCTCCCCCGTCTCTCACTTCTCCCCCGTCTCTCACTCCTCCCCCGTCTCTCACTCCTCCCCCGTCTCTCACTCCTCCCCCGTCTCTCACTTCTCCCCCGTCTCTCACTTCTCCCCCGTCTCTCACTCCTCCCCCGTCTCTCACTCCTCCCCCGTCCCTCACTCCTCCCCCGTCTCTCACTTCTCCCCCGTCCCTCACTCCTCCCCCGTCTCTCACTTCTCCCCCGTCTCTCACTTCTCCCCCGTCTCTCACTTCTCCCCCGTCTCTCACTTCTCCCCCGTCTCTCACTTCTCCCCCGTCGCTCACTTCTCCCCCGTCTCTCACTCCTCCCCCGTTTCTCACTTCTCCCCCGTATCTCACTTCTCCCCCGTATCTCACTTCTCCCCCGTCTCTCACTTCTCCCCCGTCCCTCACCTCTCCCCCGTCTCTCACTTCTCCCCCGTCCCTCACTCCTCCCCGTCCCTCACTTCTCCCCCGTCTCTCACTCCTCCCCCCGTCTCTCACTCCTCCCCCGTCTCTCACTCCTCCCCCGTCTCTCACTTCTCCTCCGTCTCTCACTCCAGGGCGTATACAACATATCATGAGTAACGGTGACAGCTCCTCATGCTGGTAACTGTCTAGAACGGATCATCCGGTCGGATGGCTTCTTTTCAAACGTTGGGCAGTGAGCCATTTCTTAACTTATCAGCCGGGGTTCGGTGGGCCTTAACAACTGTCGCGCATGAGCAGAATACTGAATACTAAATGACAGTGGCACAAGTGGGCATCAGCCTGGATCCCATAGACACTGAAAACTACCTAATCTGAAAACTACCTCATCTGAAAACTACCTCACCTGAAAACTACCTCACCTGAAAACTACCTCATCTGACAGCTTTAAAGATCTGGGGTTCGCCATGGTTATGGTCTATCTAAGTAAATGTTTTCAGAAAAGGCCAGACATTGAACTGTAGTGACTTGATGTAAATGTTTTCAGATAAGGCCAGACGTTGAACTGTAGTGACTTGATGTAAATGTTTTCAGATAAGGCCAGACGTTGAACTGTAGTGACTTGATGTAAATGTTTTCAGATAAGGCCAGACGTTGAACTGTAGTGACTTGATGTAAATGTTTTCAGATAAGGCCAGACGTTGAACTGTAGTGACTTGATGTAAATGTTTTCAGATAAGGCCAGATGTTGAACTGTAGTGACTTGATGTAAATGTTTTCAGATAAGGCCAGACGTTGAACTGTAGTGACTTGATGTAAATGTTTTCAGAAAAGGCCAGACATTGAACTGTATTGATATACAGCAAACAGGCCCTTCTTTCTGTTCCAGTATTTTTCCCCAATAGCTGACTCGTATCTTGGCGTTTCCTTCAAAATGTAATGTTATTTCATGATGGTCTAGTGTTATTTCATGATGGACATCAATATGTAGCCACTCCACATGTGTATAAATAACTTCCCTCCTCCTTTCCCATTTTAGTGGATATTTTGAAGCAAATCGACATTCCATCAGTGTTTGTTAGTGAAGAGACTGCCAACTCCTTGAAAGAAGACTACACATACGACAAGGGGTGAGTCGGGGAGCTAAATCTAATTTCCATGTCTATCAACATCAAGGCTAATTCAAGCCTCGGACATTACATGCACCTTAACTGGCATGGGCTCTCTAACAACGATGTCCACATAAATCTGCCAGTGTCATGTTGTTAAATAATATATTCCTTTATTCAATGAATTCAGTGGAAAGACAACAAAACGGATTGTCCATCTTTATGACGTAATAATGTAACACGATGTGTTGACTTGCCGGCGTCATAAAGCAGATAATCTGCCTCACGGCGTGTCATCACTTTCCCAGCACTCTGCACGAGATCGATGGATAATCTGGGAATTTTAAAATGTCTCGAGTTCCTCAAAAATAGCTGACTATATAGGCAGACTGCCATGTTGTCACTAATGGACCTCTTTCTCCTCCTTGATATCAATCCTACATTCAGGTTAGTATCTCTGTTAACCAGGTATACTATAAATGTACATGAGTGGGCCAATCCTCAGTCTGTTTGTCTGGAAATATTGCGTTGTTCTCGAGCAACGTTAACTGAATTAGCCTACTATGTATGTGGGCAACAACGACGACAGTGAGAAAAGTAAATGTGTCTTATAGCCCCATAACCCATTATTTCAGTGTGAAATCACATTAGACAGATGGACGGAGTTGTTATTTATTTTTTTTCAGTGTAAAATGTAAATGAGTCGCCTCAAGATGGCGGGCTGTGTCGAAACGCTCCAATCATAACGACTCCTTTTTTAGGTCACTATGGATGCTTTCCAGATAGCGTCCTATTCTTTTATATAGTGCACTATATAAGGAAGTGTACTTTATAGGTTAAAGGGGGAGCCCTTTGGGATGCAGATTATTATTTGGAGTGTGTTATTGTCAATTCTTACCACTCTTGAATATCTCTCCATAATGGTGCTGTTGTTGATCCCCAGGGGTCATGTGGTCCTCATGCCAGACTTCAGCCTGCCTCTGGAATACTACCTGATTCCCTTCCTCATCACCGTGGGAATCTGCCTCATCCTCATCGTTGTTTTCATGGTAGGCAAATACACTTGAGAGTTCATTCATTTAATGTGATTGAGTCAATGGTGGCATGGCAGATCTGTCCCAGTAGTAGGGAGTTTTCTAGGATGTTCTGGTCTGAGGGCACTAGGAATAGGCCTGGTGACGATATCATCAAGCTAGGACAAATAACAGAGCGCGTGCTCATTCGATTCTTTTTTCTAGATAACTCAAACATTATTACTAGAAGAAGAACCAGTTACCCAAGTCATCCCATTTCCTACAGAATTGACACAATAATGTTGATTAATGTAATTCTGTTAAATGTCCATACAAATATTTCTTTAGTATTGGTTGTGGAATTTTTCAACTGCAGAAAATTCTTATAATTTGAAAAATAACTGTCAATCAAATGGTGCCGTTAGACTTTTGGCAAGAGGGTGCGTGGTTCGATGTACAAGGGCGTTGTGAGGTTCAGAAAAACTCTTGTGGAGTATCCATCAGGATATTCGGTGAGATTAAGGGGCTTAAAACTCCCTAACTGACTTTTCCCTCCTCGCTCAGATCACCAAGTTTGTCCAGGACAGACACAGGGCTCGGAGAAGCCGTTTGCGCAAGGACCAACTGAAGAAACTACCCATTCACAAGTACAAGAAAGGTATGGAGGGATATAGCTATCAACATGGTAATCTGGACAGTTTTGTGTTAAGCATTGATGGCACTCCCCTCATGTTGTGTAATGCCCTGATCTTTTTACATCTGTGAATTGTAGTAATGTCTGTTAGGGATGTGTGTTACCTCTTATGTTTTTCTCACTTTGCGTTAATGTAAAACTGCTTCAACACAGGTTCAGGTCGCCACTGCTGAGGGAGCACCTGTGTACATGGGGATTTGACATGGGAGAACAAAGAGTCTTAAAATAGTTTTGTGTTTGTTTGCCTGCCTTTTGTATGCGTCAACAACACAAAGATTGAAATCTGGCTTTATGATCGGAAAGCACACTTACCCTTGTATGAGGGCATTAATCTATCGACCTTTGTCCTCAACGAACAGTTGACCGTAAACGCAGATCTAGCAGGTCATCCTAGATGAGAACCACAAACTGATCTTAGATCTCAACCGGAGTGGGCCACGCTACGCCTTGTGTCATGTGACTGGGCCACGATGACGGTGACGTTAAGAACGACTTATGAGATTAGCCAGGCCGTCATTGGAAATAAGAATTGGTTCTTAAGTGACCTTTCTGGTCAAATAAAGGTAAAAAAATAAATATAAAAAATACAGCTTGATTTTCCAAAAAGCCAACCCCACAGATTAAGGCTCCTTACTCTTGAGACTAAATACAGGGCTGAAGGTGAGTAATGCCACTATCTCAATATATAAATACATCTTCTGTTTACCTTGACGGAGGTATTATAAACTCCTGAATTGAAACTCCTGGACTTGAGAGGTTTTCCTCCATTTTGCGCTTGTCTCTTCTCAGTGCAGGAGGAATTTATAGTCCATGCTTTTGCATTGCTAATATGGTTTGTCCAAGATATTCTGCGAATGTCAGTCCTGAGTAGCATGTTGGCTGCATTCAGTCCTCTTTTCACACTGGGAAGGAGTTTAGATGCCCCTGCCGGATTTGTGGTGGGAAGCCATTAGAAATCTGCTGTGCAGGGAACACTGAGGAGATTTTGTCTGAGTCTGGCTGGCGCATACTAAGTAGCCCCCTCGCAGAGCTTATAATGGGGGTATGGCAAGACTCCTCCCTCTGGCTGGCAGTAGCATGTGCTCTGAGGATAGGCAAACGGGCAACACACAGAAACTGTGTGTGTGTGTGTGGCTGTGCGACAGCCCTTGTCTGACTGACAGTTTCCGCGGGCGTTCCAGAGAGTTCAGACGTCCCAGGGAATGGATCCATCAGTTAGCTGGGCTTCTGCTCGCTCTGCCAGTGTTGTGGCGATACAAAGCGGGGACACCAAACCTCTACCTAATCACCCTTTTAAGCCCTGAACTCCGGATCCCTGCAATCATCGCACAGAATGGGTCTCTGGGGACTCCGGAAGGCCTATACCTCGCCGTTTTTATAGAGCGTTTAAGTAGTGGCAGGTAAGGGGATAGAATTGAGTGTTATCAACGACAGAGATTAGACTGTTTTGTACTTAAAACTATGATCTGAGGGTTTTCTCGCTGCTGATTGGCCTGTTAGAACTGAAGGGGAGTATTCCAATATTGTTAGTTGTTCCTAATAGGCCGGAGTGGGTTTGCCAGCTTGGCGCCATTTCAACATGGAAGCTGAGTAGCTGGATAACTAGTCTAGCAGAGCGCTGTTCCGGGATGGAATGGCATCCCAGATTCACACTCGTCCGTGGCCAAACCAAACCTTCTCTCTACATGGGGAGGCTGATGAATCACAGAGCCTTTTAAAATTGCTCGTCTGACTCGTTCTGTGCTCATTGTTTACACGGACGGGCTGCTCTTTATACCTTTTTATACACAACTCAGCGCTCCCATTCTCCAGCCTGGGGTATTTTTAGCCATCCCTAACACCACTCTGCGACAGCATGGTTCTTCTGTCTTGGCTGGCTTTCTGGCTTCTGCTACGATGTGGTAATGATGTCTAATGGTGCCCTCAGCTACCCGCCTCCTCACCCTCAGCTAAACCTTGATGCCTGCTGAGTCTGGTCTCTAGGGATTTCTTATAGCAGGCGGTATGATACTGTGATGCCGTCTGTCTGTTTTGAATGGTTTTGTGGGCCTGGTCCTCATTGGCTGTGTGTGGGGTGTGTGGACAACTGAAAGAGAAGGCCTGTCACTAAGGGCTGTGGATTGGAACCAGTCTGTGCACACTGCAAAATGAAAATGTTAATTGAAGATGGGAACCACGCGCCACAATGATTTAATCGCATCATCTCCCACAAGTGCCTACAAGTCAGACAATTCAAATCAACTTCTCTCTGCACTAGCCTCTACGTCCTGTGCTGATAACACATCTAACCTACAGCCAGTGTTAACAATGCTAATCTAATCGTATCACCACAGATAAAAGGGGAAACCCAGATAGTTCATAGGGGGGGTATAAATCCGAAGCATCCGTTTTTAGAACTTCCAGTCACCACCAAATATGGTGATGAGAGGAAGTCCAGTGGCGGGAAGATGGAGCTAGATGAAACTGGGCCGACCTTTTTAACACATTTTCTCATCGAAGAAATATTCTGTTTCCAAAACTAATATCTGTCACGAACAGAGTGTATATACGTTTTGTAGACGACCCTTTGCCAAAGCTTCCAAAAACTGCATTGTTTAGGGCGAATAGAGTTATTGCGCACACGCACTTCAGAGTAGGCGTTCCTTAACGGAAATATGCAGATACATGTTAAAAACACACCAATAAGGATCTCGCTCGTTCGTGCTTGGCCTCTACCCACCTCCTTACTTGTTCTACCCACTGTGTTCATATGCTCCCTTTGGAAACGACGCAGATGGAACTATCTTCCGTTAGTTACCAGTATCTTTGATATCACACTGGAGTGTTAGCACGCTAGGTCTTTTTTAGTTGTTTTCCCTGTCAATCCAGGGGCTGTTTGGGGCTGCGAGACTCAGATCCCAGAGAAGCACAGTGTGCACTGATGCAATTATACCTCCAGTGGTGTGAATAAAGCGAGTATTAATTCCCTTAACTGAGCGATGCAGGCTTCTACGGGCAGCGGGATGACATGTGGGCGAGATGCTAGCTGATTAGCCGGCCTAGCGTATTGTCTGTGCCGTTGCAGAGCGTCTAGTCTAGCCTGCAGCGGTAATGGGGAATTTGGTGTGTGTGTGTGTGTGTGTGTGTGTGTGTGTGTGTGTGTGTGTGTGTGTGTGTGTGTGTGTGTGTGTGTGTGTGTGTGTGTGTGTGTGTGTGTGTGAGAGAGAGAGAAGGGCGTGGGATGATGTCAGACTTGCATGTCTGGAGATGAGACTCACAGGCAGAACACACTGTACATAGAGCACAATGGGAGGGGCTCTGAATAGACCGGTACCTGTGTCAATGCCATGTACAATAGCAGCGTAATTACCACACAATACTAGTCTGAGGAGTATTATGTAAAGCATACAATAATACTAGGCTAGTAAACATGATGTAATACTAACATTAGCTAATTCTGGAGCATAGGGCCTATGTAACAGTTTAACTTTAAACCGTCCCCTCGCCCCGACACGGGCGCGAACCTGGGACCTTCTGCACACATCAACAACTGACACCCACGAAGCGTCGTTACCCATCGCTCCACAAAAGCCGCGGCCCTTGCAGAGCAAGGGGCAACACTACTTCTAGGTTTCAGAGCGAGTGACGTAACTGATTGAAACGCTACTAGCGCGCACCACCGCTAACTAGCTAGCCATTTCACATCCGTTACACCTAGTACCACTGTGCTGTGCCGATTTTGTACATTGTGTTGACGATAACTGTTTGCTAGCCTTGTTGTTAGCTCTTGATTAGCTTTTGAATTAGCTTTGATGCCATCCCTAGTTTTAGTTCCTGTGGTCTTCCTAGGAGGCTAATGCCGTTTTATAGCTCCTCGAGTATTGACTTTGGTGTAGCCTTATTGCTAGCCCGTGCATCATCCATATAAGCTTACCGTGTTGACTGTGTGCTTTTTGACTGTCTTTCCGGCTCTGGTTAAGGCGGAGGGTGTGTGTCTGGTGTCGCCACCAGATGAGGAGCAGACACAACAACCTCCATACCAGAGGAAGCCAGGGAGATTCATTTCCCCTCGCTCTAGTTCACTCTTCTAAAGCCACTCAACCCAAGATGGTACCTCATTGCTCCATGTCTGAGAGGGACCGGGCTCTCCCTCTGACCCCTGCCCTCTGCGTCTCTCCCCGGGGCTCTCTGACTGATGAGTCACTGTGTGTGCTCCTCCCCTCCCCTGTTCCAGCCCTGGGCTGAATATATACACTCTGAGGCTTTGTGAACGAACAGTGAGGCAAGAAGATGGTGATACAGCCCTTCTATCTGTAGGTAGCTGTGCAGATCTGTGCCCGTCACACAAAAGTCACAAGTGTACACACACAAACACATTGTTGTCTCCTCGCTCTGATTAGTTCAGTAGGGGAGTATGATTCTTCCTAAGACCGAGGAATGCTGGCTGGTTGACTGGCTGGAGCAAAATGGAGGACTTGCATTGACATTCTGGCTCTTTTTAAACTACTGGCCCACAAAACCCCTTAGGGGCCTCTTCAACGCGATGTCAGTTGAGGGTAGTGTTGAAAAGAGCCTGTCGCAATCAGCGATAATAACGTGTTAATCAAACTGTATACAGAGTCTGATTAACATTATTGGCTAAACAGAGACTCTTCCAAATGGTTGAAGGTTTAATGCTTCTATAATTCTTTTTTTTTCTTTTTTATGCTGCTGTGTTAAAAAACATTATTGAATCCTTCGTTCCCACATATGTTGTTGACGTGTGATGTATCTCATGTAAATAGTGATATCATCACTACTAACAGTACTCAGTACATTGAGTGTAAAGTTCCAGGGAATGTGAGTAATATAATCACATCAGCTCCTCTGATCAGCCGGAGGAGTTTCATCCCTTTTGTGAGAAGGGATGACCAGAAAGTGAATTTTGCTCAACCAGATAATTCTGCCGCCATGCTTCTCTCTGACCGACACAAACTTGAACTGCTTGATAGGGACAGTGGCCTTGAAAAATATACTGATATCGGACCAATCAGATAAGGCCCTCGTAGATGTAGAAATGATGTAGAAATCATCAAATGAAGACTGTAAAATGAACTTGAATTGAGGCGAGTTTGGACTCCCGAGTGGCGCAAGGCACTGCATCTCTGTGCTAGAGGTGTCACTACCAGACCCTTGTTTTGAGTCCAGGCTGTATCACAACCGGCCGTGATTGGGAGTCCCATAGGGCGGCGTACAATTGGCCCACCATCATTCCGGGTTTGGCCCGGGGTAGGCAGTCATTGTAAATAAGAATTTTGTTCTTAACTGATTTTCCTAGTTAAATAAAGGTTTAAAAAAAAATTTTTTTTAAATAAAAGCTGAATGGGGTACTTGACCATAAGGCACACGTGTTGTTTACTTTGCTATATCAGGTTGTTAAACTGGGCTGTTACGCTGCGGAGCAGGTCTTAGATGTCACTGTGTTTGTGCCTTTTGTGTTATTCACTATGTCTTACTGAATACAACTAATAATACTAAGCAGTGCACCACTGAGTTTGTGGTGTTTGAAAGTATTTTTCTGCTTAGTGCTAAACTTCACTCAGAATAGCCCAGTGACACAGTTCAGCATTTCCTGAGTGTGCTAGACCCATGGCTTTTATAAAACGCTCCCTTTCTCTCACCCCTCTGTCCAGCACTGGGTTACAGAGAGCGAGGGAGAGAGAAGGAAGAGAGACTTGGGGAATTATAAAAAGAGAGGAAGTGTGACAAACAGAGAGTTGGAGAAAGGCAACAGAGACAGTCTGAGAAGAAAAAGTGAACGAGACAGAGGCAAGGGGGGGGGGGGGGCAGAGGAAAGGCACAAAAAAAAGAGGGAGAGTGACGTTATTGAAGGGGGGAGTGGCCGTGACTCCTCATCCTTATACGGTCACATGCAGTCCTGGCACGGATACTGGGGAACAGCCAAAACATGCTCATTTAAAGCTCGCATAAACACCGGCTCCTCCACAGCACTGCACATCCTCCTCCCCACAAGCAAAGTGGCAGGGAAGAATGCTGTGGAATTTCGAACGGGAATTTCTGGGCTTTTAGAGGGGGCCCAGCGTTTTTTCTGACTTGACCCGAGCCAAGAAGTCCTCCGGAACGTCAGGACTGAAAAAGGAAATACGCCTAGGCCCTATTCAGCAGCCGCCTACCTGGCAGCCATTTTGGAAAGAGTGAGAACTTAGTACGAAACGAATGTAGAGGAATGACCGGTGTGGGAATGTAGAGGAATGACCGGTGTGGTGTCAGAATATAGAGGAATGATTCAGTTGTCAGTAGTCTGACTCAGCTCGTCATTTAAATAAATGCAGGCAACACAATGTCTTTATAAGGAGGATGTTTCTGTATATTGTCCTGCCATTGATCTTTGTCTTTTTGACCCAGGCGACGTCTACGATGTGTGCGCCATCTGCCTCGACGAGTATGAGGATGGAGACAAGCTCCGGGTCCTTCCCTGCTCCCACGGTGAGCCTGACCTGCCATGCCCCCCAACACACCCCCCCAACAACCTACTGCCCTCTACCACAACAACCTACTGTCCTCTACCCCCAACAACCTACTGTCCTCTACCCCCAACAACCTACTGTCCTCTACCCCCAACAACCTACTGTCCTCTACCCCCAACAACCTACTGTCCTCTACCCCCAACAACCTACTGTCCTCTACCCCCAACACCCTACTGTCCTCTACCCCCAACACCCTACTGTCCTCTACCCCCAACAACCTACTGTCCTCTACCCCCAACACCCTACTGTCCTCTACCCCCAACACCCTACTGTCCTCTACCCCCAACAACCTACTGTCCTCTACCCCCAACAACCTACTGTCCTCTACCCCCAACACCCTACTGTCCTCTACCCCCAACAGACACACCCACTAGGTCATGTGAACGTGATATCTCAGTGGGAACGTGAGATCACTTTTCTGCTTCTAATAGGAGGCTGGTCTAAGCTCTAAACCACACTAGGCTCCTGGACATCGGGGGCTGCTCAGCTTTAGGGAACGTCTTGAATAGAATTCAATGTCACGTCCGTATTTTGAGTTTTGTGAACTTGAATTAATTAATGACTTATTGGGAGGAAATTAACAGATTTACATTTGAACTCAGGATTACCTTGTGATTTCTAACCCTAGTGATCTGTATCCAGGACAAAACACCTACATGATGCTGCCTATGATTGTAATGACCTGGGTCGTTTCTCCTCTCCCTCCCTGTAGCTTACCACAGCAAATGTGTGGACCCCTGGCTAACCAAGACCAAGAAGACATGTCCCGTGTGCAAGCAGAAGGTGGTCCCCTCTGCAGGCGACTCCGACTCCGACTCGGAGGGCGACAGCGGGGCCGAGGAGAACGAGGTGTCTGAGAGCACCCCACTGCTGCGTTCCCTGGCCTCCACCAGCGGCCACTCCTTCGGCACCATGTCAGGGGCCTCGCGCTCCGAGCCTGATCAGGAGTCCTCAGAGTACGAAGACACCAGCGACGACAGTGAGGAGGACGTCACCGTGGAGACTGAGACGGTGGTGGTCCAGCTGCAGGAGCCTCGTCCCGATGACCATGACGCGCCTGATTGGTTGGCCTGAGTTGACGGACAGGTCACCGGTTCCCCCGCCTCTCCCTCCCCACTCACCCTACAGGCTTGCAGCAGCAGAGACTCATGCTGGATGTGCAACCGAGACTGTGTGTTTAATTTTGAAGTCCCCGTTTAATAAAAATTTATTTTATCTCTAAGTTTAGAATGCAAATCACCATAATAATCAGTTTGTTGTATGTTTAACCTGATTTACTGAGCAGTGTCATCGCGTGTTTTGGGCTAACCAACAACATTGATTTCACAGGAACATTGCAGTAGACTGCACTGTATTGGTACTGTGGTTAAGTCTGTATGGGGTGGTAGAACACCGCAGACATCCTCTTGACTGCGGTTATACTCGTCACTGTGAGAAAGGGCTCGACACCAACTACAAAGGAATGCGTTGTGTGTGTGTGTGTATAATGTATAGATCACCATCCGTAACATCTTAAAACATTATTTTGGTAGCCTGCATATCTGTATGCCTCTGTATCAGAAGGTGAGGAGTTCTAATATTGTATATATTCTTACTGTTTGTATAGAAATATATATACATTTATAAATTGATTGAACTGACCTTTTCCATAAGACTATATAGAAACGAGGCCATGGGAACAGGGTTTTGTCAATCGGTCTCGAGCCAGAGATAATGGAGTCAAGAGGAGTACGATTTGGATGCGACTGATCTGGTGCGTTGATAATACAAAACAAACTGTTTGTGGTGCTGCATTCAGCCAAAGGATGTTATGCGTTTCCTCTCAGAAGTCACATGTAATACAAGCAGAATGGGGCGGGGAGACCGTTCTGTTCAGATAATACCCACGTCTAGACTGCTACAAGCAGCCTGTTTGGCTTAATCTAGACATATCAGAGAGATCATTTCCCTGAAATACAAGACACCATTGGTGGATAGGTCTTGCAACATGTATTTGGTGTCATATATCATTTTAATACTGTAAGTAGGTAGTTCTACAAGTATACAGAACTAAAATATAAAACGCAACGTGTTGGTCCCATGTTTCGTGAGCTGAAATAAACAAATCCCAGAAATGTTTCATGCACATTTGTTTACATACCTGTGAGTGAGCATTTCTCCTCTGCCAAAATCATCCATCAACCCACCTGACAGGTGTGGCATATCAAGAAGCATGATCATTACACATTATCTGAGGACAATAAAAGGCCACTCTAAAATGTGCAGTTTTGTCACAACACAATGTCACATGTCTCAAGTTTGAGGGAGCGTGCAACTGGCATGCTGACTGCAGGAATGTCCTCCAGAGCTGTTGCAAGATAATTTCATGTTAATTTCTCTACAATAAGATGCCTCCAACTTCATTTTAGAGAATTTTGCAGTACGTCCTCCACATTACTTCTTCACCTGAAGGATCGGCAGGTCTGTCATAAAGCCCTTTTGTTGGGGAAAAACTCATTCCGATTGGCTGAGCCCGGCCATGTGAAATGAATATTTCAATTTGAACCAAGTCAGTAAAATCTTTGAAATTGTTGCATGTTGGGTTTATATTTTTTCCCCCCTAACATGAAGTGTTTTATGTTAAGTCCTGTTGCCTTTCCTTTTTATTTGATGTCTTGTAAAATGTCTCACCAGTGTCTACATTCACTTCAATAAACAAAAACATGTTAAGTATGCTGATGCCCTCCATCCATTTCAAGAGTTCTAATTATGACACACAGCATTCAGTGATTGTGTTCATTGTGACGAGTCCTGTTCTCACCTGATTCTAACTTGGATCCTTTGTCCTGATCTTGTCCATATTCTGTTTGACAAATACATTGTGAGCAGATCATTCTGAACACCTCGAGAGGGTAGTCAAAACACACATTGTGTCTGGATATCTTACCAGTGTAGACAGATCTGGACAGAGAAATCATTTATTAATCCACCCTCTAATCATTGACAGGTGGCACCAGTGACAGATTACAATGGGTCTTAAAATAAATATTTTGAAAGAATAGCTGTTTAAAAAGTGCATTAAAGAGCCCAGGAAATCTAGTCACAGTGCAGACAAAACATTTGAATACCATGTGTATACAATCAGAATGTAGACAAGACCAGGACAAAGGACTCATGTTAGCACTAGGTATAAACAGGGCTAAGGTTGTACAGAATTTGAATGATTGATCAGGACAGGTATTGACAGAGGATCATTAAAAATCGTCAATGTTACAGCGCACACTGCAGCGAGGACAATGGTTTCTGAAACCCCGTCTCTTTGATCAGACTCGTAGGTAACAGGCTACATGTTGGCCTAGATCTCTCCCCATGATGAGACAAATTACTTCGACGTCAGCTTGGAGGAAAAAAATCTGTTGTATTGTGTCCAATTGATGCAGGTTACATGAGGGGGAAAAGCCTGTTCCAATTGTCTGATACTTGCCAAGTCGTGGACTACACCCTTTATGAGAAAGCTGTATTATTAAAATGGGAGACGCTGAAGTCGAATCACATGTAATGTTACTGCAACAACTTGACTCTATATTCCTAGTTTGGTTACTTCGATCAAAAACACATTAATTAGATAATCAAGTCATCAAAAATAAAAAGGTTGTAATATATAGGGAACTATCTGTACAGTGAAGAGGAACATGTGCCCTACCATGAATTAGAGATTCACTCACAACCTGTGGTTGAGAGTGAGTCTTTGAAAAGGCAATGTGTACCCCCCCTTTCACAGAGATCACATTGCCTTTAAAACCCGCAGTCGGATTGCGTCACAACCCTGTTCAATGGGTCTACATTGCTACACTAATTCTATGCTGATACACAAGGGTCAGACCAAAGCTTCAGTTTAGTCTAGTCTATATAAAAATACATTAAACACCCAAAGTCAAAGAAACTAACAGTTATTCTGTACTTTGCAGCTGATGGCCACGTATATTTGGGGGGGGGGGGGGTTCCCAGGCGTAACTGTGCCACCCCCCCCCTCATGCCTCTACTAAGGAACATTTCCTCCATGTTTCCCAACAACTTTTTTTGGGGGGGGTTAACAAAGAGCATCTCAGTTGAACTATTGAGCTCCAGGCTAGGATGGTAAAAACCGCCTGATCAATTACATACACCCTTCTGAAAACTGCTGCTCTGGCTCAAAAATCCTTCCCCCAGAGCAAAGGTCCCCCGCCGAAGACAGGGTACAGTTGGTACAACTGGAAAAACAAAAAAAACACTTAAAAGCAATCTGGTTGGAATTTATTTATTTGATCTGTCTGTAAACAAGGTGATAAATTAATTTATGGCATTTCTTGGTTTATGCATATGAAGTGTTAAAGAGACTGTATCCCAAGTGTAAAGAAAAGGAGTGTCGGGAAAGAAAGTCAGTAAATGAAGGTTTTAATTAGTACACACATGCCACAAGGCCTGAACATTGGCACTGATGCAACAACAACAAAAACAAAAAAAGTGCCAATGAAATGACTCCTTCCTGGGCAGCTGTTAAAAATCCTTCATCGTACAATAGAAACCGATGTTTCAACATTATGGTACAGGATACACAGCTTTGGTATGCAAGTTTCCACAAGACAATCAAAGAGTTCTTAATCCAACCAATCCCGTCTCCCATTTCAATTGTGTAATTTCTACTTTATATATTTTTTATTTTCTTTAAAGTTCTTTTCAAATTGGACCTTACATTAAGTACAGAGCTTGAAAAGAAAGTTTGACACCATATCTTAGTTGAACACGAGTACAAGGCCATTTATTCCACAGTCGTTTCTTCACACAGCATGGGTTTAGAAATGCCGTAATTCATTTCTTTAATAAAAAATAATCTGAAGTTGTCAAATTATGACTGCTCGATTTCATCCACCGCAAACCCTCCCTTTTGGCTTCAACAGAAAGATGTGGTTTTACATTAGTGTTGTTTTGCCTTCAGCGGGAAAGATGAGGCTAGAAGGCATCCTTCACAATGATTTAGAGCAATTGTATATATACCCAAAGCTGTCACTAACATTGGTCCTATGTCAAACTGGATGTATCTACTGTCCAAAATGGCAGCCAAAAAAAAAAGAAAAAAAAGGGGAAATGTATTACAGGAGCTGGCAAACAGTTTTAAGTGTCTGAGCCATTGTAACGATGGAATGTCCATGATGGGGTTCATGTAGTCATGAAGAGGACATGGAAGAGATTCTGCCTGCATCAACCATGTCGATTTTGCCTTCTGACTCAATCAATACCAGAACTGATAGCCTGCCATGACTGCATTGAAGCGCAACCCCCCCCCCCCCCCCCCCACAAAAAAAAACCCATCCGGTACAGAGTAGTGTGGCTCAGAGAGGGAGATACAGGGGACTTTAGGGTGTAGTGATTGGTTAATGGAGGAGTGTTCCTCCCGTGTACTGATGTAGTGTCACCTATGGACAAACAGGAAGAGGGGGAAGGAGCTACAGACATTTGGCAGGAGTTACAGGGAGGGGGGCAGAGGGAACAACAGTATTTCAGTAGGCTCAAAGATATGCATGCGGTTTCCCCCCCTCCCCCCAAAACATGCTCTAGAAAAGGAAGACAATGAGCTTGGTTACAGCTCAAGTGCTCCAAAGGCATCGGCTGCTCAAGAGTGAACTTCCGGGGCACCATCATACGAAATCTCAGTTCATCAATTTAGGTTTCCTTCACTTTATTAGTTTTTTTTCTTCCACTGAGCATTGGCCAGAATGGTGCAAGTTTTTTCTTTCTTTTTTTAAACAAGTATAGATTTGTCACAATGTCCTGTTAACATGCTCTTTTTTTTTTTTCAACTATGGTGCAACAGTGCTAGAATGGGATTGAGTACACAGTGTGAATGCATCAAGATGACTGGGAAAGAAGAGAAAAGGGGAATCAAACAACAACAAAAAAAAAGAAGGGGGACAATAGGAGGGTTTGGGGAGAAAAGTAAGCAACTAGCAACTAGAACTGGAAGAGCGTGTTATGGGTGAGCTGCTAGGTGGCTGGGCCGATGCTGCTTTAGTATCCAGACTTCCTCAGGTAGTCAGCCATTGTATACGCTTTCTTGTTGAGCTGTCCTCCATGGACACCTTCCTTTCCCATGACTAAAACCAACGCTGAAGTACACAAGATAGGGGAAAAAACAAGAGCAGAAATGAACAGATGTGTTGGGGAGGGGGGGGTTACATTGTTGACGTCAGGGTCTTAACCATGTGACCCTGTACTGCTACCAACCCTCCCAGGACATATTTTAAATAGGACTGCTTGAAAATAACGTTCCCTCAACTACAACACTAAGGCTAAGTAAAGACTAGAACCCTGAATCACTCAAATATTTAGCCATTACACATGCCTTCTTATCCAATCCACCTCCATGGACCACTTTGCCTATTATAAGGGAAATTTAGAGAATGTGAAGTTGGGAGATCTTACAAAAATAAAAAATAAAAGTTCAAAGGTTCAAGAGAAGTCCAATGAAAACAAGCAGGTGTTTATAGTATGAAGGAAGACAGGAAGAGGCTCCCACCCATAGCCAATATGCAAGCATTCACTTTATTAAAGCTTCTGGCCTTGGACGGGGAGAAGAAAAACATGCAACGCGGTCACTAAATGATGCAATAGCGCTGACGATTTTTTTTAAGAAAAAAAAAGTCCATTAGCCTATTTTACTGTACGCTAACATTAACCTTCCTACTCTTCTGAGCTAATAAATGGAATGTCCGAATCATTCCCTTATGTTAACAAAGTCCATAAATGGTGTCTTTACCCATTTGGAAACCAAGCCCCTAACTGCAGTAAGCAACAGCTGACCACAAATGGCTCAGTTCCTAAACTGAGGAAGAGGCACTTTTTTTTTTAAGTGTAAAAAAGGGGGGAGGCAGCAATGACAACTTTTGTAAATTAGAAAGAAAACGCCCTGGTCTTAAGCCTTTCCTTTATCCTCTACTTAGCGAACAGAGTCTACATGGCATGCCAGCAGTAAGGAGGAATGAGAAAGGGAATGCTTTAACTCACTAACACCTACATTAACGCAATACGGCATGCTTGCAGTACCTCAATACATATGAACAGAAGCAAAATCCTTCAGTACCACTATCTGAAGGGGACTAGGCTTACCATGTGATGGGGGGGGGGGGGGGGGGAAACTTGAACTGGACACTGAAGAGTTGATGTGAGGAGAAAGGTGCGTCAATTAGAGGGATAAGGAATACACATGCAATTCAAAAAAGGGGAGTCTATCAGGAGGAAGACCGAAACCAGAAGAGAAAGGTTGCCCAGAAAACCTCCCACCTGTGTATTTCAAGTTGGGGGAGTTATAGACTTAATCCTGCTAGGGGGCGTGGGAGAATAGAGACCAGAAAAGGCCCAACTCACAGGCATATTGTTTTTCAAATGACCATCTCGCCTTCAAAATTAGGCAGACCAACATGGAACGGGTGGATAATTTGACTGGCTAGCAGTTAATCAGTGTGCTCCAATCAGATCCGATACAAAGCTAACACTTATTTCTAACATTTGTACTTGATTGGCTTTTCTGACCTAAAAAAATAATAATAAAGACTTGAAATTGAACTTTCCCCTCTAAAAGAAACCCTCCCTGGACAAGTTAAAAACCATTATACTGCATGAACCTTAATGCCCCCCCCCACACAATAGTTGGAGATAATACATTAAAAGGTAGGCTATGTGCTTCACAGAATGACATCAATATATCAAGACTAAGTAAGCTTTCCACATTTCAGTTAGTTCATCATTTATACAATTTTAAGCCCATCTAGGGAATGATGCAGCAAATTGGCACAAGCATCCAACTGTTGATGATTTAATGTGTCAAGTTTTAATTGCACAAGTCTCTTAAAACACACATATCCACACATACAGAGAGAGGAAATGTGAATACCAGTATATTGTACACGCACAGCAAACTACAGCGTTTAATGTTTGAGTGAGCAGTGAAGAAATGGGATGGACACTACCTTTGCCGGCTTTGCCTATGGAAACGTTGTATGTGGGCTCTCCTCCTTGACTCTTTGTCCTGATGTCCATTGTCCAGTCCCCGTCGGCGTGGAGGCTGTCTCTGATGACAGAGCATTTCTTTTGGCCGAGGGTCAGCCCGCCGCAGAAGAACCCTTCTCGGTCCTTTCCTACAATGATGTCGATTTCGTCAACCTACGGATGACCATGTGAAGTTTGAAAGCCATTCATTTTCATTAGCATAAAAAATAATATTCATTATTCCACTACCGATAAGATGAGGGCCAATGTTACGGCCTGATTTTCTCTAATACATTGTCTAAAATAGCAGGACTCTCAGCTAAATAAAAATAGGCAAAGTTCCTGAGAGCATTATTTGGCAGTCAAATGCAGGCTGACTTTGGAAATAAATTAGGAAATGTTTTGGAGTCGCTGTTGTCCAGTTCATTTCATAAGTATTGCAGGTCACATTTGTCCTACCAGGCACAAAGAAAAATGCCAAATGATTTGTTCAGGGTACCTTGTGCTAGAGATTGATACAGCGTAACCATCTCACTCAGCTCTGATAGGACAGTGTCCAGATTCCTCATGTGGGTTGTTGAATATTTATGCACTCAGTAGACCATACCTTGGCACAGCTAGTAAGTAGCTCTAGCTGGTCAGAAGACTAGATTTCAACGCTAATACAGTACTAAGGAAAAGCGGGATACCTAGTCAGTTGTAGAACAATGCATTCAACTGAAATGTTTCTTCCACATTTAACCCAACCCCTCTGAATCGGAGAGGTGTGGGGGGCTGCCATAATCGTCATCCACATCTTCGGGGGCTGGGGAACAGTCGGTTAACTACAATGCTTAGGGGCAGAATGGAAGATTTTTACTGTCAGCTCTCAGGGATTCGACCCAGCAACCTTTCGTTACTGGCCCAAAGCTACTACCTGCCAACTGTTAAGACTATGCAACCCCTTCGTTTTGTATGTTTGATAAATCGAATTTTAGGAGATTAGATTAGCCCTAGCTGGCCGCCTCCTGTAAATCAGTCTAAAACACTAGAGGTTATTTTTTGTATTACCTTTAACTAGGCAAGTAAGTTAAGAACAAATTCTTATTTACAATGGCGGCCTTGTGGTTAGCTGAAACCATAGCAACGCTGTCCACCGAGGCAATATACAGTAGGACAACTTCACAGTTGACAACTTGACCGGACAGCTTGCCTACAACCTGTAACATTGGACCATAAGACTAACAGAGCAAGTGCCAACGCGTTCATTTCACATCCATGAGAATGTTCCCAGGGTACCAAACAGCTAATGATTAACTGTCTAGCCATAGCTTAGTAAAG
This sequence comes from Salvelinus alpinus, assembly GCF_045679555.1. NCBI lineage: Eukaryota > Metazoa > Chordata > Actinopteri > Salmoniformes > Salmonidae > Salvelinus > Salvelinus alpinus. The sequence continues at coordinate 9,609,261 of NC_092100.1, read as the reverse complement.
CAGCTAACTAGAATACTGACAAGGAAGCAGCTCACTGAAAAATAACCCCCATTACACACGGATATCGATACAGGACACGCAATTTCAATTGGAGTGTGGTATCATACATCCTGCCGCAGTCCCATCCTAACTAGAAAGATAGTCAAAGGTTTGGAAGCTAAAAACATGTTTTTATAGAGCTAGCATGTATCCAACTATGAGCCTGACGGAAACTACCGAAGAAATGTCCTACACGCGCGTGAATTTAAATGCTGCAATCTGGAAATTGACAACACAAGCAATCCTTGCTAAATAGTTCATTTCCATGCTTGCTAACTAACAAAATGGAGGGTTCATGAATGACCAGGATTGATGCAATATGTTAGCTTAATACACTTCCAAGCTAATTGTATGGTATATTATTGTACAACGACCAATGTGCTTCGAGCTGGTGCATATAATTTAAGTTCCCATACGATTACTTGCGTAGACTGGAAGGGTACAAATGAATAAAAGCAGGCAGAGGCGGCGCCATCTTGGGAAATTAAAAGGGGCGGCAGTATTGCAGCGAAGGCCTGATTCACAAATGCATTTACGAACTTCGCGGAGTCTACAATTGTACATTTAACGTATACATGCAGCGTAATGATCCGCCAACTTTGCCTAATTATATTCGAATCTGGATGACCTGAGATAGTGCCATTTTTCGCCGCCGCTCCTCCCAAAGCCCGCATTGCCGGCTAGACATAAATTGAAACCAGTTTCCTGTTAACATTTGTGGTAACAAGTTTCTGAACGCACGCTTTAACGATTAATGTGGGGAGTTACCTTACTAATAGAAGCCAAATAGCCTGGCTAATGTGTTGATAACTAGTTTAAATTTGTCAGTCAGCTGGTTAAAGTTAACAGTAGCTAGCTAGACCACAACTAATTTAACGTAGTCCTAAACCTATTCACTAATATTTCAAATAACCATTTGAAAAGTCTTAATAGCTGTACCGAAGAACACCGGATACCATGTGTTAGTTAACTCGCTAGCGTAACTAGCTAACACATGCTGCCTGTCTAGAGCCTGCCTTATCGTTCCGTCTGGGGCTTTCCCCTTTAGGCAGGGCCCAACTCCCATATTTAAATTACAGACTAAAATGCCGGCATTTACCGGGTTCATAGATTAGTCTTAATTATTATTAAAAAATGTCCTTACCGTTATGTTAACAAATGTACCACCGGGAAACGATGCCCAGACATATTTGGCGTCCGTGTACCCAACAATGGCGGAGTCCTGGCAGCTGCCATCGGCCATCAGGTTATCCACGTAGCCTTGCCAGGACATACTTGCGTATTAGTTCAAATGTGGAAATATATTTAAAAAAAAAATATGTGACAGGTACTCTAGAGCAACAGTGAGGGTTCTATAAGCTGTATTTTCGGTGATTTTGAAGTCTCCAACAATTCCCCAGCTCCGTCACGTCCCCGCTTTCTTCTGGGTATGGGCAGAAGAAGAGAAGCCACACAGCAAACGGGTTGCGCTTGGGTGTAGTCCTTAAATAAATCACTCCGCCCAGTCGTTGTTAGGCTGAACTTTATTGCAAATCGTCGGTTGTCGCGGATGAATAAAACGAGTGTTCCAAAGAATGATTTGTACGGTGTGGTATCTATTTTACTAACTTGTCAACAGGCTGCTAATTATTATCGTTTGCAAGTCAATCTTATGTGGTATTTTACACAAGCAATATGCTCCTTCTGACCAGTGACAGACTTAATTGTTCATATGACATACATACATAGTCCTTTTCCCGCCACGATGTCCTTTATGAATCAAAGTATGTCATTGGAATTTCTATTCAATTGATGGCATATATCATCAATGACCATCGTCAGATTCTTGTGAGATAATTTGTTAGATATGTATGATTTAAAGCATGCAATAGTGACATTTAATTTTTGTGTTAGACAGTTAGTCAGTCTACAATTAGTCAGTTAGTCCGTTTGCAATGTTACTTATTTTACAACAAACAAGTCAGAGATCCCAAACTAGCCTATTTAGCTCCACTTTATTAGAAAATAGAGGTCGCGATATTTGGAGACATTTAATGCATGTGATTGAACGAGCATAAGTTCTTGTGGCAGGTCGGACCAGTGTGATGCCTATTACAATAAATGTGGTGTACAGAACAAAGACACCTGTTGGTCACATATTAACTCACTCAGGGTGTAACACATTGGAGTATATGTTTATTCAGTTTGTTAATCGCCATCTGCATGGGTACAGCATGATACAATAGATCTTCGGGCATTTTCTCAGAAGCTGTATGTAGCATATATCCAGAAAAAAGTGGGAAAGTGGTAAACAGAGCAACCTCTTTTTAGCCAGGTCCCAGATCTTTGTTCTATCATGTCAACTCCTTGTCTCTCATTGTCATGGCAAGTTGATGATAACACAAACACATCTGGGACCAGGCTAACCTCTTTCCACATGTTCTCATCAACTTGCTCTTACAAAAAGAACATCATCGGACTGTAGGCATCATTTCATTTCCCCAGAGAGGCAGAATGTGACCATTGTCTCTGATCTTTTTTATTTATTTTTACCTAGGATGATTAATTCATCCCTTGGCCCTCTCTCTCTTTTGGCTGAGTTATTACCCATGACTCTACCCCTTACCCCTTGTGCAATTCATCCAATCCAAGCACTTTGCACCCTGAGAATTTGCATGATATTGCCCTGTTGGGACTATTTTCTTCAGAGGTGTGGTTTGTTTTGCTGAGTTCAAAGTTCATGCACTTGTCACAGATTGATACAAAGGTTCTAAGTAATATGTTCAGGCAGGGAAGGCCAAAAAACAAGTGGAGACGCTCCACTGAGTAAAGCGGGGATCTCCTGGCTAGAGGCAAAAGCCTTCTCACAGAAGAGACTGAGGTGGAGAGCCATGGTGGAAGCCCTATGCTCCCAAAGGGCCAACAGGTTTAAGTAAGCATTCCTCATCAAACCAGAATCTGTTATATAAATACACACAACTTCCTTCTCTTACCTCCCTATTGAAATAACCATAGTTACTGTATGTGAAAGTCTATGTTAATCCAGAAAGGTGCAGAGAAACATAACAATATAGCATTAGTTTCTTTCCACCTAGGTAGATTAATTTAGTCCAGAATACGTGGAGTTTCACCTTGCCTTATCTGTGTGTTGTCAAATAGCCAACCCTCATCCTAACCTTCTCCTAACCTGCCAAGTTAATCATCCTAACCTTCTGCGTAAATTCTCCTAACCTGCTACGAAAAAGCAACTTCTGGTCGTAGCTATGCTCCCTCTAGTCAGAACCTCCAATCAGCTGACCACGCCCATATCCATCCTATGTAGTTGGTTTCCAGGCCAACCCTTGTTGGGTGGAGGTAGTTTGACCAACCAACTGAGTGAGTCACTCAGCCAATGAGTCATGGACAGAAAGCTGACTTGTGTTTTTGTTTTTTTAAACTGAGGAAATAACTCAGCAATAGTAAACTGCTGGCAAGGCAACCCTGATATGGTCACTCACTAATATGTCATAGCACCCTTACAATAGTCCTGTTGTATAGTCCAGGGATGGGCAACTAGCCCGCCACCCCTTAAAAAAAAGAAGGAAGAAAAGACCAGCGGATTATTGACACATAAAATAAAAATGAAAGTCAGTCGGAGTCTCAACTGTTGAGAGTTAGAATAGTAGAATACACAAGGTGCAATTTCGAAATTTGGTTGTGGATTAGTAGTTTTCCTCTTGTTATGTCAGTCACTGGCAGTCACTCAATTAGCGCATCTCAGATAACATTTTTAAGATTGGTAAATTAGTCTAGCCAGCTACAGTATCTAAACTTGTAATAATCATGGTAAAATTACCGACCGGGGGTGGCTCCCATGTATTTTATAGTCACTCTAACTCAGATATCATATTCAAAACTGCAAACATTTCTCTCCACCCTATGGCAAAATTAGTACAATTGCAGGAAATTAGCTCTAAAACTGCCAATTTTTCTCTCCACCCCATGGAAAAATTTGTGTAATTGCATGGAATTAGTTATAGAACTGCAAAATCTTCTCTACGCTCCATGGCAAAATGTGTAGAATTGCAGCTAGCTTGCTTTAAAACCGCAATATTTTCTCTACACACCATTGCAAAATGTGTAGAATTGCAGGAAATTAACTCTAAACTTAAATGTTTTCTCTGCACTGTCAAGAAAAGGGGCACTAAAATGCTTAGTTCGCAAGGTGAGCGAGTCCCCCCGGGCGGGCCCCCCCAACAAAATGTCACTTAGGGCGGGCCCCCCCAACAAAATGTCACTTAGGGCGGGCCCCCCCAACAAAATGTCACTTAGGGCTCCAAAAGGCTAGGGCCAGCTCTGACTGCATGTGTGTGTACGGATGTGTGTACGCAGATCTGCGAGCAACTGCGGCCCCTCATGATGAGTTCATGATTTTTCATCCCTGGTAATATAGTCAGAGGCAGAGATATTATTCTGCTACTGTTACAGCTTCTCGGATCTGGAAGCTCATTGTCATTCACTGGTGTTCACTAATAACCTGAGCATCAACCCACTACTAATAACCCGAGTATCAACCCACTACTAATAACCCGAGTATCAACCCACTACTAATAACCTGAGCATCAACCCACTACTAATAACCCGAGCATCAACCCACTACTAATAACCTGAGCATCAACCCACTACTAATAACCTGAGTATCAACCCACTACTAACAACCTGAGTATCAACCCACTACTAATAACCTGAGCATCAACCCACTACGAATAACCTGAGTATCAATCCACGACTAACAACCTGAGTATCAACCCACTACTAATAACCTGAGTATCAACCCACTACTAATAACCTGAGCATCAACCCACTACTAATAACCCGAGCATCAACCCACTACTAATAACCTGAGCATCAACCCACTACTAATAACCCGAGCATCAACCCACTACTAATAACCTGAGCATCAACCCACTACTAATAACCTGAGTATCAACCCACTACTAATAACCTGAGCATCAACCCACTACTAATAACCTGAGCATCAACCCACTACTAATAACCCGAGCATCAACCCACTACTAATAACCTGAGCATCAACCCACTACTAATAACCCGAGCATCAACCCACTACTAATAACCTGAGCATCAACCCACTACTAATAACCCGAGCATCAACCCACTACTAATAACCCGAGCATCAACCCACTACTAATAACCCGAGTATCAACCCACTACTAATAACCTGAGTATCAACCCACTACTAATAACCTGAGCATCAACCCACTACTAATAACCCAAGCATCAACCCACTGCTAATAACCTGAGCATCAACCCACTACTAATAACCTGAGCATCAACCCACTACTAATAACCTGAGCATCAACCCACTACTAATAACCCGAGCATCAACCCACTACTAATAACCCGAGCATCAACCCACTACTAATAACCCGAGTATCAACCCACTACTAATAACCTGAGTATCAACCCACTACTAATAACCTGAGCATCAACCCACTACTAATAACCCGAGCATCAACCCACTACTAATAACCTGAGCATCAACCCACTACTAATAACCTGAGCATCAACCCACTACTAATAACCTGAGTATCAACCCACTACTAATAACCTGAGTATCAACCCACTACTCTGTCATGTATGGATGGACCTACCCTGACTCTATACCACACCAAGACAGGACCAAATATACAGACTGATTTATGGAACTGGAGGAACAACAATGGTTTGTTCCCTAACGATGAACCAGAGAGAGATACAGATTACTAGAAATCTGAACCCTTCCAAGACCCCCTGCTGTCATTCAACAATGTGGGGTCCGTAAAATCTTTGTCTGATTTGGGTAATCCCTATAATCTGGGAGGTTTTGTATTTCCCATCTGTGTGAATAGTTGGGGAGAGTATCTTCATCGCAATCAAATTAGGTTGCCCCATAATTAGTTTGTCCCCCTCCCCCGAAACAAATCAGGAGATTGCAATCATGTTATTGGGTGGTGGTAACATGTCATTTAATGAAACCAAATGAAACTGGTGAAATTAAATAATTAAGGTGGGATTTATTTTGCTGTCTTCGTACACGGCGTGTACAAAACATTATGGACACCTGCTCTTTCCATGACATAGACTGACCAGGTGAATCCAGGTGAATGCTATGATCCCTTATTGATGTGATTTGTTTAAATCCACTTCAAAATCAGTGTAGATGAAGGGGAGGAGACAGGTTAAAGAATGATTTTTAAGCCTGGAGATGATAGAGAAATGGATTGTGTATGTGTGCCATTCAGAGGGTGTTGTGAAACGAAATTTTGAAAAAAAGGTGTATTCAACATTTTTAACGTCTTGTGCTCATAGGGCACACAGAGCACTAATGGATTATGGGGAAGTGTGTACACTCTGAATATAGAGAGATGTGATTTTAATATATCACTAACACAGGAGTTTGGTGGCACCTTAATTGGGGAGGACGGGCTTGTGGTAATGACTGGAGCGGAGTCAGTGGAATGGTATCAAATACATCAAACACATTGGTTTCCAGGTGTTTGATGCCATTCCATGGACACCATTCCATACATTATTATGAGCCGCCCTCCCCTCAGTGGCCTCCACCGATCAGTAAACAGTTTCACATTCTATTCTATTCTACAAGCCCCAAGAGATTAAAAGCTCAGAATTACTAATTTTCCATGTTTTCTCCTTTCTGCCGGCATAAACACGTCTTTCCTTATCGACATTTCAAGGCGACATTAATAAATGAAGGAATGTGTCTGTCCAACCCTTTCACACAGTAATCTCAGGGCACTTTAACTGGGGAGAACAGGCTCATAGTAATGGCTGGATCAGAATAAATGGAATGGTCTCAAACACGTCAAACACGAATGGTCTCAAACATATAGTTTCCATGTGTTTGAGGCCATTCCGTTAACTCAGGGTTTCCCAATCTCGGACCTCGGGACAATGAGGAGTGCAAATGTTTTTGTTTGTTTTGCCCCTAGCCTACACAGCTGATTCAAATAATCAACTCATCATCAAGCTTTGATTATTTTAATCAGCTGTGTAGTGTTAGGGGCAAAAATCCAAAACGTGCACCCCTTGGGGTTCCAGAGGACTGAGTTTGGGAAACGCTGCGATTAACTCCATTCCATGCCACACTTGCCACACTATTCCATTCCGTGCCACACTATTCCATTCCGTGCCACACTATTCCATTCCGTGCCACACTATTCCATTCCGTGCCACACTATTCCATTCCGTGCCACACTATTCCATTCCGTGCCACACTATTCCATTCCGTGCCACACTATTCCCATTCCGTGCCACACTATTCCATTCCGTGCCACACTATTCCATTCCGTGCCACACTATTCCATTCCGTGTCACACTATTCCATTCCGTGCCACACTATTCCATTCCGTGCCACACTATTCCATTCCGTGCCACACTATTCCATTCCGTGCCACACTATTCCATTCCGTGTCACACTATTCCATTCCATGCCACACTATTCCATTCCGTGCCACACTATTCCATTCCGTGCCACACTATTCCATTCCATGCCGCCCTCCCCTCACTTGCTTCCTCTGCATCCATTGTTTCATACCCATGAAATGGTGTTTGTATTAAATGTATTTAGCTGACTTAATAGACGGCACCTCGCCTATCGCAGAACAATGTGATGACTTGGCCTTGAGATAAGGAGGTTGTGGAGTGAATGACTGGAATAGACTGGAAGTTAGAGGAATTTAAAAGGTATTTCTCTTCCCTGTGAGAGGTCTGAGTGGTGTGAGGCAGGATTTCCAGAGGGGCCATCATTCAAAAGGAATGGTGACGTTAGTCACAGTTGTTTTTTTTCCTTGAGCTGTTCCAGCGCAGTGCATTAAAAATGGAGGAGGAGCAGGTAGAGAAGACGGGAGGATTGGTGGTTGTTTTCATCCTCTACACTCCTGACCCTCTGTCACGCCCAGTGGAAAATCAATACAACAGCCCACAGCTAATTGTTGATCAATGCGCCAAAGTAAAAGGAAAAATCCTTAGAGATGTTGTTTTTCAGGAAACCATATTCTCATAACAGGCAGGTCATGTAGACTGTCTCTCCCTAGCTGGCCTGCTGAAAAATACAGCATAGACCAGTCTACATTTCAAGGTGGTCCATGCTGGTCTATGTTGGTCTAGCTGGTTAGACTGGCTGACCAGCTGGTGATGCTGTGGACCAGTTTATGCTGGTGATGCTGTGGACCAGTTTATGCTGGTGATGCTGGTCCAGAATGGTCTAGCTCAGAGGTTTTCAAACTGGGGTCTGCGCTGTTGGGGGTCCACAAAAAAATTATAATATCTAATTTTGAAAATATTTTAGGGGGATTTTTATGAATACCATTAGCTACAAGAGATACCATCATGGATATCATTTTTAGTATGAAGGAAGTTAAAGGTAGTTTCACGAGCCAATGCTAACTAGCGTTAGCGCAATGACTCGAAGCATAATGTGACTTGCAGGCCTGATGTGGCCACTCTATAAGGGAAAAACTAGGCCCTCGAAGTAAGGCCTTGTGATATACAGGTAACTGCCAAAAATAAAGGAAACACGAGTAAATGAGGAATATAAAGTATTTTGAAAGCAGGTGTTCCCATACAGGTGTGGTTCCTGAGATAATTAGGCAATTAACGTCCTATTATACTAAGAGTCATCTATATAGTATGTTTCCCGCGTGTGTGTGTGTGTGTGTGTGTGTGTGTGTGTGTGTGTGTGTGTGTGTGTGTGTGTGTGTGTGTGTGTGTGTGTGTGTGTGTGTGTGTGTGTGTGTGTGTGTGTGTGTGTGTGTGTGTGTGTGTGTGTGTGTCAGTCAGTCAGTCAGTGAGTCAGTCACCAAATATCAACACTTATAGGAGATTCTGGGGCAGAGTCTGAGACAGTGTTTTCCGACTACCATCAGCAAAACACCAAATTATGGTATTTCTCTTGGGAGAGTGGTGTTGCAAGCTGTTCTGACGGCTGGTCGTGGCCCAACGCCCTATTAAGACATTATGCTGGTGGTTCCTTTATTCTGGCAGTTACCTGTATGTAATGTAATGTCTTAAATAATGAAGCACCTTGATGCTGGTACACTGGTGACCAACATATACTGGTACACTGGTGACCAGCTTATGCCGGTATGTTGGTCAACACTGTCCAAAACACAGCGAAAGACTGGTGACCAGCAAAAACACAGCCAAGACAGGTGACCAGCAAAACACAACCAAGACTGGTGACCAACAAAAACACAGCCAAGACTGGTGACCAGCAAAAACACAGAAAAGACTGGTGACCAGCAAAAACACAGAAAAGACTGGTGACCAGCAAAAACACAGAAAAGACTGGTGACCAGCAAAAACACAGAAAAGACTGGTGACCAGCAAAAACACAGCCAAGACTGGTGACCAACAAAAACACAGCCAAGACTGGTGACCAGCAAAAACACAGCCAAGACAGGTGACCGGCAAAAACACAGAAAAGACGGGTGACCAGCAAAAACACAGAAAAGACTGGTGACCAGCAAAAACACAGAAAAGGATGGTGACCAGCATGACTAGCCTATGCTGGACTATGCAGTTTTTTTTCAGCAGGGTGTAAGAAGTCTGTAATTTGCAGTAAAACATGAGTAAAATACCACAATATGTAAACATTGATCTCCCTCTCTCTCTCTCTCCCTCTTCTTTCCACACTATATGACAGAAAAGTGCACTCCCACCTTCTGCATCACCACTCCCACTAATTCCACCAATCCTAACCCTCACACTAATCAAACAGGTCATGATGAATCAAAAGGAAGTCCAGCCTCACTTGCCAATCAAATGAGTGAAATCCATATTGCGTTACAAATCCCAGCATGTCCAGTAGCGACCCATACAATAAGACAGTGTGTTCATTGGTCACCCATTCGCCCCCACAACCCCCCCACACCCTCCGTGGAGAGTGGATCAACACAGCCATTGAGCCAACCTCATGACTGCAACGCGTGAGTGTCACACATACACACACACACACACACACACACACACACACACACACACACACACACACACACACACACACACACACACACACACACACACACACACACACACACACACATACACACACACACATATACATACACAAACACACATGCCCGCATGCATGCACGCAAAACATGCACACACGCACACACACACACACACACTGGACATGGCTGCCCCAAGGCCTTTGGATTCACTTGTGGTATGGTGGGCTCATACCCTGTGTCCCTGCCAGAAGAAAGCCCCCCCCCCCCCCGTTACCAGGGCAAACCGGGGGGGAACCGGGGGGTATGACAGAGCCCTGCTGTGCTCCACCACTCACTTCTGCCCATCTGCAGACATAAACCAGCTCAGAGGACAGCTGCAGCCGACTGTGCCCATGAGAGTCAACATCCCGCCCCTGGACGGAGCTCACAGAATCTCCCCTTCACACCCCCTCTCCAGGGGCACCCTCCTCCTCCCGCCAAGTCCCAGGCGCCACGTAACTGATGCTCACTGTCCCTTAACCAGCGGCAAGCCACCAAAAGACCATTAAGTCATGCAGAACAACCACTCAGTTACATATCAGTCAGTCTCCACATAACTTAGATGGAGATGGATTATAGATAGATACACTCATTGGCTTTGTGGAAGAATGGAATTAATGTATTATGCATAGTGCAGATGCACATAGTCTTTCTACATGGAAGGATGGTATTATAATGTACAGTCTGGTATAATAGTCAACTGTTCTGGGGACTGAATGGAAGTGATTCATCTGAAGGAGAATTGGAGTCCTGTCCTTGGAAAGCCACATTTGCATGAGGAGTAATACATTCAGAAGAGTCTTGGGTCTTGGGATTGGGCCTTTGGGATTGGACCTTGGGGATTGGACCTTGGGGATTGGGCCTTGAGGATTGGACCTTGGGGATTGGGCCTTGGGGATTGGGCCTTGAGGATTGGGCCTTGGGGATTGGGCCTTGGGGATTGGGCCTTGGGGATTGGGCCTTGAGGATTGGGCCTTGGGGATTGGGCCTTGGGGATTGGACCTTGAGGATTGGACCTTGGGGAGTGGACCTTGGGGATTGGACCTTGAGGATTGGACCTCGGGTATTGGGCCTTGAGAATTGGGCCTTGAGGATTGGGCCTTGGGGATTGGGGATTGGGCCTTGGGGATTGGGGATTGGGCCTTGGGGATTGGGCTTTAGGTGATTGGGAACTAAGGTTCTTGTAGATCCTCCTTAGGATGGGCCCTGTAGAGCTCTTTGTAGCGCAAGGCCATGGGAAACCCACTTATGGATCTTCAGAGTGAATCTTTGAAAGGATATATAGATTTCTATCAGAACTAGGAATAGGCCTAGAGGGATTATAGAACATAAAACATTTTACTGGCACGGACAAATAATGAATGGACTTCAGTGGTTTTGGTGCGAATTCGGGTATTCATTTTATTGTAAAAAAACATTTCTTAGAATGCATTCATATAAACTCAGCAAAAAAAGAAACGTCCTCTCATTGTCAACTGCATTTATTTTCAGCAAACTTAACATGTGTAAATATTTGTATGAACATAACAAGATTCAACAACTGAGACATAAACTGAACAAGTTCCACAGACATGTGACTAACAGAAATGGAATAATGTGTCCCTGAACAAAGGGGGGGTCAAAATCAAAAGTAACACTCAGTATCTGGTGTGCCCACCAGCTGCATTAAGTACTGCAGTGCATCTCCTCCTCATGGACTGCACCAGATTTGCCAGTTCTTGCTTTGAGATGTTACCCCGCTCTTCCACCAAGGCACATGCAAGTTCCCAGACATTTCTGGGGGGAATGGCCCTAGCCCTCACCCTCCGATCCAACAGGTCCCAGACGTGCTCAATGGGATTGAGATCCGGGCTCTTCGCTGGCCATGGCAGAACACTGACATTCCTGTCTTGCAGGAAATCACACACAGAACGAGCAGTATGCCTGGTGGCATTGTCATGCTGGAGGGTCATGTCAGGATGAGCCTGCAGAAAGGGTACCACATGAGGGAGGAGAATGTCTTCCCTGTAACGCACAGCGTTGAAATTGACTGCAATGACAACAAGATCAGTCAGATGATGCTGTGACACACCGCCCCAGACCATGACGAACCCTCCCCCTCCAAATCGATCCCGCTCCAGAGTACAGGCCTCGGTGTAATGCTCATTCCTTCGACGATGAACGCGAATCCGACCGCCACCCCTAGTGAGACAAAATAGTGACTCGTCAGTGAAGAGCACTTTTTGCCAGTCCTGTCTGGTCCAGCGACGATGTGTTTGTGCCCATAGGTGACGTTGTTGACGGTGAGGTCTGGTGAGGACCTGCCTTACAGCAGGCCTACAAGCCCCCAGTCCAGCCTCTCTCAGCCTATTGCGCACAGTCTGAGCACTGATGGAGGGATTGTGCGTTCCTGGTGTAACTCGTCAGTTGTTGTTGCCATCCTGTACCTTTCCCGCAGGTGTGATGTTCGGATGTACCAATCCTGTGCAGGTGTTGTTACACGTGGTCTGCCACTGCGAGGACGATCAGCTATCTGTCCAGTCTCCCTGTAGCTCTGTCTTAGGTGTCTCACAGTACGGACATTGCAATTTATTGCCCTGGCCACATCTCCAGTCCTCATGTCCCCTTGCAGCATGTCTAAGGCACGTTCACGCAGATGAGCAGGGACCCTGGGCATCTTTCTTTTGGTGTTTTTCAGAGCCAGTAGAAAGGCCTTTTTAGTGTCCTAAGTTTTCATAACTGTGACCTTAATTGCCTACATTCTGTAAGCTGTTAGTATCTTAACGACCGTTCCACAGGTGCATGTTCATTAATTGTTAATGGTTCATTGAACAAGCATGGGAAATAGTGTTTAAACCCTTTACAATGAAGATCTGTGAAGTTATTTGGATACACCAGGTCTATTTGCATATATTAATAAATTAACATAGCAGTGAGGAACAGGGCTGCAACCATGACACACCTGCTCTGTCTACCCTACCTGCACTCACCTGCTCTGTCTACCCTACCTGCACTCACCTGCTCTGTCTACCCTACCTGCACTCTCCTGTCTGTCTACCCTTCCTGCACTCACCTGCTCTGTCTACCTTACCTGCACTCTCCTGTCTGTCTACCCTACCTGCACTCGCCTGCTCTTTCTACCCTACCTGCACTCACCTGCTCTGTCTACCCTTCCTGCACTCACCTGCTCTGTCTACCCTACCTGCACTCACCTGTCTGTCTACCCTACCTGCACTGTCTACCTTACCTGCACTCACCTGCTCTGTCTACCCTATCTGCACTCACCTGCTCTGTCCACCCTACCTGCACTCATCTGCTCTGTCAACCCTACCTGCACTCACCTGCTCTGTCTACCCTACCTGCACTCACCTGCTCTGTCTACCCTACCTGCACTCACCTGCTCTGTCTACCCTACCTGCACTCACCTGCTCTGTCAACCCTACCTGCACTCACCTGCTCTGTCTACCCTACCTGCACTCACCTGCTCTGTCTACCCTACCTGCACTCACCTGCTCTGTCTACCCTGCCTGCACTCACCTGCTCTTTCTACCCTACCTGCACTCACCTGCTCTGTCTACCCTACCTGCACTCACCTGCTCTGTCTACCCTACCTGCACTCACCTGCTCTGTCTACCCTACCTGCACTCACCTGCTCTGTCTACCCTACCTGTACTCACCTGCTCTGTCTACCCTACCTGCACTCACCTGCTCTGTCTACCCTACCTGTACTCACCTTCTCTGTCAACCCTACCTGCACTCACCTGCTCTGTCTACCCTACCTGTACTCACCTGCTCTGTCAACCCTACCTGCACTCACCTGTCTGTCTACCCTACCTGCACTCACCTGCTCTGTCTACCCTTCCTGCACTCACCTGCTCTGTCTACCCTACCTGCACTCACCTGCTCTGTCTACCCTGCCTGCACTCACCTGCTCTTTCTACCCTACCTGCACTCACCTGCTCTGTCTACCCTACCTGAACTCACCTGCTCTGTCTACCCTACCTGAACTCACCTGCTCTGTCTACCCTACCTGCACTCACCTGCTCTGTCTACCCTACCTGCACTCACCTGCTCTGTTTACCCTACCTGCACTCACCTGCTCTGTCTACCCTACCTGCACTCACCTGCTCTGTCTACCCTACCTGCACTCACCTGCTCTGTCTACCCTTCCTGCACTCACCTGCTCTGTCAACCCTACCTGCACTCACCTGCTCTGTCTACCCTTCCTGCACTCACCTGCTCTGTTTACCCTACCTGCACTCACCTGCTCTGTCTACCCTACCTGAACTCACCTGCTCTGTCTACCCTACCTGCACTCACCTGCTCTGTCTACCCTACCTGCACTCACCTGCTCTGTCTACCCTACCTGCACTCACCTGCTCTGTCAACCCTACCTGCACTCACCTGCTCTGTCTACCCTACCTGCACTCACCTGCTCTGTCTACCCTTCCTGCACTCACCTGCTCTGTTTACCCTACCTGCACTCACCTGCTCTGTCTACCCTACCTGCACTCACCTGCTCTGTCTACCCTACCTGCACTCACCTGCTCTGTCAACCCTACCTGCACTCACCTGCGCTGTCTAGACTGCCTCATTGTCCCTCACGATGAAATCGGGGAGGGATTGTGGATCTGTCTCTGTCAGTCTGTACGTTCGTTGGCATGTTAGTCAGTCACACAGGATATATCAGACAACTTTGGCCTGATTTTGACCAAACTCGTGGATGATGCGTCTTGCCATAGAGATCCAGCATTTAAAAAATGACACTGATTGGGCAGATTGTGTCGCTATAACAAGAGATTGAAAATGCAAACTGTGAAAGGTCACACCCCTCACCAAGTTGGACCTATAGTCTTGAAATTCGGTACATAGGTCCCTCTCCTCACAAGGAACCACCCATAAGGTCTGCCGTTATGAATTTTCCTCCATTTTGAATTTTGTGAAAAACACTTTAAAAGCTAGTCTTCTGGCACTGAATTACCGATCTGCAATAATCTTGATATGTGGCATCTATTGACAAAGGTCTCTCAACGCAATATTTTCTAGACTAGAACCTAAAACAACATATGTCTTGCCATAGAGATCCGTCATTTACAGAATTACACTAATTGGCCCAAGGCTGAAGCTATAGTAGTAATTAACTGAAATGTGTTAGTCACACATGATATCTCAATTGGCCTAAGGGGGGGGTGCTTTATCATTTGTGGGGGATGACATGTTTACTGTAGCAGGATACCCCCAGTTTTAAAAATCCACATGCTTGGCTCTAGATTACACTTATCTAAACATACTATACATTATTCGTGAGATCAGATATAATACCACTATAATCTGAGTGGTCATTTTCGGGAAGTTTCTTTAATTTCAGCGCATCTGATTTGTAAACATTTCAACTGTATTAAATGATCACTTTTATCTATTCCAATGAAATATCTACACCCATCAAAATAAAGATATCTTCTCTTTTTGTGATGTAAGTGTCGAGACAGTGTGTTACATCCCAGACGAAGCTGTCGTATTCTTATAGATTCAGTGGAAAACCAATGTATCTCCTTGAGCCCATTTCAGCCATTAATGGGGTTTGTTTGAAACATTTCCGTGGTCGTAATGTTAATGGGGGGAAAAAATGAGAGGCACAAGCCAGATTATGAAAGAGATTTAAGTGACAAGTGGATTTTGCAACCCTCAAACACAGGAAATAGATTGCTGAAAAAGACAAATCCTCAGGTGGGCGGGGCATTCGCCTTGCTCGTTTGGTCCTTGTGTCACTATACCAGTTACACTGACTACCTCAGAGCTACCTAATGATGCGCTCCATAAAGCCACCAGTCGTTTGCAAGTAAAATGTATAATAAATAGTAGCCTGTGAGCACTACTGCACCACTCCCCTCCGGTCACCTGCAGCAAATAACCACAGACAGCGTAGCTGCATGGCATATCTTCATTTGATCATCCTGATGCTGCAGGAATTTTCCTGCACGGCAGGAAATGCAAACTTGTAATGTATTCAAGGTTTACAAAGGCTTCTAAGGTTTGTAATTTCCACTTAAAAATTGCAGACTTGATTTTCCCTACCAAAAGATGTATCAACTCCTACAAAAAAAATGTCCATTCATTATAATCCACATAATAATTCACATTTCCTGTTGCTGCAGGATTATTTTACTTCTGTAACAAACAGGCTCAAATTAAGACCCTACATCTGTACTAGAGGTCTTGTCTAGCACAGAGAAACAGAGAGAGGCATTCTGAGGTCAGAACGACAAGTATGATTGTGACACAGAAATCCCATTCACTGGACTAGGAAGTAGTAGGGTGCCTCTTTTCAATGGCAGCTTCTCTTCAGAGTGGTGTGGAGTGGACCGCTGTTTTTGAAAAGCTGCATTGTCACACCCTGACCTGTTTCACCTGTCTTGGGCTTGTCTCCACCCCACCAGGTGTCTCCCATTATTCCCTGTGTACTTATACCTGCGTTTTCTCTTGGTCTGTTGCCAGTTTGTCTTGTCAAGTCTTACCAGCGTGTTTAGCTGGTTTCCAGTCCTCCCGGTTCTGACCATTCTGCCTGCCCTGAGCCTGCCTGCGGTTCTTTCCCTGATTTACACTGCCTTGGATTACTGACCTCTGCCTGCCCTGGACCTGCAGTCTGCCTGCCCTGGACCTACAGTCTGCCTGCCCTGGACCTGCAGTTTGCCTGCCCTGGACCTGCAGTTTGCCTGCCCCCTGTTTTGTAATAAACATCTGAGATTCTAACTGTCTGCCTCCTGCTTCTACATCTGGGTCTTGTCCTGAGTCTTGTTAGGGATGAGCAATTGAAGGGATAGATTCAATATCTGCATCAGCATAGTACTGCATCAGACTGTTGTAAATGAAAGGGAATTGGGAAAATTTGCTTGTATATGCCAAGGCTGCTAACAAAGGACAAAGTTGGTGTTTCTTCTCACACGGTCTGCCAATGATGAGAGAGGGAGGATCTATCTAAATTCTTCTGCTGCACTCTCAAACAAAGAGATTGATGTGAAACCACAAGATCAAATAGACCACCGTGGGAATCACATGACTATGAGCAAAGTGCCCATATTTAGACAATATTGATTACACACAACTCATCTTTAACAGGGAAAGATCAGATTCACCACCACAGCTGGGAAGCAAGGCAGGTACTTTCCAATCCACACAATTACTGTGAGGTAGAGAAGACAACATTCATATTGGGTTTTATACATTCACACTAAACAGGTGAAAGTACAGGATCATAATTAACTGATAATGTCACGCCCTGACCTTAGAGAGCCTTTTTATGTCTCTATTTGGTTTGGTCAGGGTGTGATTTGGGGTCGGCATTCTATGTTTTTGTTTTCTATGATTTTGTATTTCTATGTTTTGGCCGGGTATGGTTCTCAATCAGGGACAGCTGTCTATCGTTGTCTCTGATTGGGAACCATACTTAGGTAGCCCTTTTTCCCTCCTTTCAGTGTGGGAAGTTAACGTTGTTTGTGGCACATAGCCCTTAAGCTTCACGGTTGTTTTGTATTGTTTTTGTCTGCGTTATTTCTAAATAAAAAGAACATGTACGCTCACCACGCTGCGCTTTGGTCCTCTTCATTCGACGGCCGTGACAGATAAAGATGAGTGAATGTGATCCATGGCTGCCACTTCCCCTTTAAAGGACCAATCAGCAGTTGAAACAACAACAAAACGTTTGGGTAATAAACTGAGGGATGGGGCTGGAGAAATGCAACCACCCACGTACAGCGAGTGAGAGCTATGGATGCAAGGTCTGACCATCCATGGTATCACAACTATTTATATATTATAATTGTAACCATGTTTTGAGGCTACATTTACTTTGTTTACAACCATTGGAGTAAACTAAGCTTATATTTTGGGTTCTGATGGGGTACGACAATTAAACTAAGCTTATGAGGCATTTATAAGTTATAGTCCTCAAGAATAAATGGGTACTTAATAATTAATTTATCAAAAAAGTCAAAAAATGGATGTGGCAACTGCTGATTGCCCCTTTAACCAAACAATTCTAAACCCAACATTGTGAACGGCCCTTTCTATTTGGGATCCTTGGGACGTCATCTCTGACATCACTAGTCACTCCATTTGAAGTCGAAATTAAAATGGTTACGATAAGGATTAACGTTAGGGTTAGGTAAGGATTAAGGTTAGGGTTAGGGTAGGAACGTCCCAAGGATTCCTGATAGCACTAACCCGTTGTGAACTGGGTATCTCCTCTCGTTGAATGTGTTAACGCTCAATGAAGACACACAGTGGCCTGAGCCTGTAACTGAAGTTTAATTCATTTTCAGGAAGAAAAAAAAGTTTTTGGGTGTAATGAGCAGAATGCCACATAGATGGTGCACAAAGACTGCTTGAGACTGAGTTATAGTGACTTGTTGTATCAAATGATCCCTGTGAGCTAATTACAATGTAACAACGTGAGAAACTAAACACTGATAGGATCCAGTTCAGTCAGGGTCGTTTTATTGTCCGGCAAATGTTAGGATTCATGCACATGCAGGGCAATTAAAATATGAAAACATAATCGACCTAGTTTTGTTTGAGTATTGCTTTTCCTTTGCATGCAAGTTATTTTATTATGCTGGCTATGACCACATGAGCTATGTGTGAATGGTCTGAAAATATAGGTCAATTGGAGAGGGGTGTGTTTTCTTCTTCCCATGGAAATGAATAAGACGTTTCCAACTTCCTTGTACCTGTCTGTCTGTATTAGCGGTTTGACCTAATGAAAGCTACAGACCTAAGACAGTGTGTTGATATGAACTGACAAATACTTAATTACTAACACATCAAACAACAGATTATGAAAAGAAACGATCAATTCACAGGTGCAGAAACAAGCTTAGGTAAACACAGTGAATGTAGGGGGTAATTAGAATTAATCAGACATGTTATACGTGACTAATAAGGGCAAGTAGACATACTGACACCAACCTTTAACCCCTTATCTAAGTGTTCTAGTGCACTTCAGACAGCAAATCACACCCTAATCCCTAAGGGATTGCCCTAAGGGCAAGTAGACATACTGACACCAACCTTAACCCCGTATCTAAGCAAATTAACAGCAAATAACCCCTAACTCTCAGGATTTGCAATGCGATAAAAAGATTAGAAGATGGCCCAGACCTGCTTACAATAAACACCGTGGGGTATCATTGGCTAGTTGTGTCAGAGGTCGAGTCAGGAAGGAAGTTCATTTAGGGTAGTAGATTGAAAGGCTTCTTTTAAAAATTCTGATTTTTGTCTTATATGGCATTTTTTAAAATATAATGTTAGTGTGACTTCTAATGCTCATAATGATCATATAATAACTTATTTCTTTACTTATAAAGAAATCCTTTTTATTTTTATTTATTTATTTAACCTTTATTTAACCAGGTAGGCAAATTGAGAACACGTTCTCATTTACAATTGCGACCTGGCCAAGATAAAGCAAAGCAGTTCGACACATACAACAACACATAGTTACACATGGAGTAAAACAAACATATAGTCAATGATACAGTGAAAAAAAATAAGTCTATATACAATGTGAGCAAGTGAGGTGAGATAAGGGAGGTGAAGGCAAACAAATATATGTATAAATAAATAAAAATATAAAAAGGCCATGGTGGCGAAGTAAATACAACACAGCAAGTAAAATAAAACTTAAAACACTGGAATGGTTGGTTTGCAGTGGAAGAAAGCGCAAAGTAGAGACAGAAATAATGGGGTGCAAAGGAGCAAAATAAATAAATAAATACAGTAGGTAAAGAGGTAGTTGTTTGGGCTAAAATTATAGATGGGCTATGTACAGGTGCAGTAATCTATGAGCTGCTCTGACAGCTGGTGCTTAAAGCTAGTGAGGGAGATAAGTGTTTCCAGTTTCAGAGATTTTTGTAGTTCGTTCCAGTCATTGGCAGCAGAGAACTGGAAGGAGAGGCGGCCAAAGGAAGAATTGGTTTTGGGGGTGACCAGAGAGATAAACCTGCTGGAGCGCGTGCTACAGGTAGGTGTTGCTATGGTGACCAGCGAGCTGAGATAAGGGGGGACTTTACCTAGCAGGGTCTTGTAGATGACCTGGAACCAGTGGGTTTGGCGACGAGTATGAAGCGAGGGCCAGCCAACGAGAGTGTACAGGTCGCAGTGGTGGGTAGTATATGGGGCTTTGGTGACAAAACGGATGGCACTGTGATAGACTGCATCCAATTTATTGAGTAGGGTTTTGGAGGCTATTTTGTAAATGACATCACCGAAGTCGAGGATTGGTAGGATGGTCAGTTTTACAAGGGTATGTTTGGCAGCATGAGTGAAGGATGCTTTGTTGCGGAATAGGAAGCCAATTCTAGATTTAACTTTGGATTGGAGATGTTTGATGTGAGTCTGGAAGGAGAGTTTACAGTCTAACCAGACACCTAGGTATTTGTAATTGTCCACATATTCTAGGTCAGAGCCGTCCAGAGTAGTGATGTTGGACAGGCGGGCAGGTGCAGGCAGCGATCGGTTGAAGAGCATGCATTTAGTTTTACTTGTATTTAAGAGCAATTGGAGGCCACGGAAGGAGAGTTGTATGGCATTGAAGCTCGCCTGGAGGGTTGTTAACACAGTGTCAAAAGAAGGGCCAGAAGTATACAGAATAGTGTCGTCTGCGTAGAGGTGGATCAGAGAATCACCAGCAGCAAGAGCGACATCATTGATGTATACAGAGAAGAGAGTCGGTCCAAGAATTGAACCCTGTGCCACCCCCATGGAGACTGCCAGAGGCCCGGACAACAGACCCTCCGATTTGACACACTGAACTCGATCAGAGAAGTAGTTGGTGAACCAGGCGAGGCAATCATTAGAGAAACCAAGGCTGTCGAGTCTGCCGATGAGGATGTGGTGATTGACAGAGTCAAAAGCCTTGGCCAGGTCAATGAATACGGCTGCACAGTATTGTTTCCTATCGATGGCGGTTAAGATATCGTTTATGACCTTGAGCGTGGCTGAGGTGCACCCATGACCAGCTCTGAAACCAGATTGCATAGCGGAGAAGGTATGGTGGGATTCGAAATGGTCGGTAATCTGTTTGTTGACTTGGCTTTCGAAGACCTTAGAAAGGCAGGGTAGGATAGATATAGGTCTGTAGCTGTTAGGGTCAAGAGTGTCCCCCCCTTTGAAGAGGGGGATAACCGCAGCTGCTTTCCAATCTTTGGGAATCTCAGACGACACGAAAGAGAGGTTGAAAAGGCTAGTAATAGGGGTGGCAACAATTTCAGCAGATAGTTTTAGAAAGAAAGGGTCCAGATTATCTAGCCCGGCTGATTTGTAAGGGTCCAGATTTTGCAGCTCTTTTAGAACATCAGCTGACTGTATTTGGGAGAAAGAGAAATGGGGAAGGCTTGGGCGAGTAGCAGAGGGGAGGGCAGTGCTGTTGTCCGGGGTAGGGGTAGCCAGGTGGAAAGCATGGCCAGCCGTAGAAAAATGCTTATTGAAATTCTCAATTATAGTGGATTTGTCGGTGGTGACAGTGTTTCCTATCTTCAGAGCAGTTGGAAGCTGGGAGGAGGTGTTCTTATTCTCCATGGACTTTACAGTGTCCCAGAACTTTTTTGAATTTGTGTTGCAGGAAGCAAATTTCTGCTTGAAAAAGCTAGCCTTGGCTTTTCTAACTGCCTGTGTATACTGGTTTCTAGCTTCCCTGAAAAGTTGCATATCACGGGGGCTGTTCGATGCTAATGCAGAACGCCATAGGATGTTTTTCTGTTGGTTAAGGGCAGTCAGGTCAGGAGAGAACCAAGGGCTATATCTGTTCCTGGTTCTAAATTTCTTGAATGGGGCATGCTTATTCAAGATGGTGAGGAAGGCATTTTAAAAAAATGTCCAGGCATCCTCTACTGACGGGATGAGATCAATATCCTTCCAGGATACCTTTTCCATAGTGTCACGGTCGTTGCTGGAAGTAGACCAAGGTGCAGCGCGGTGAGTGTACATTTTCCTTTTTATTTCAAAATGTCGCCAACAAAACAACAAACAAAAAACAACTGTGAAGCTTACAGGGCATTAGTGCCACAAACAAAGTTAACTACCCACAACGAAAGGAGGGAAAAAGGGATACCTAAGTATGGTTCCCAATCAGAGACAACGATAGACTGAGGACTGATAGATTGAGAACCATACCCGGCCAAAACATAGAAACACAAAATCCTAGAAAACAAAACATAGAATGCCCACCCCAAATCACACCCTGACCAAACCAAATAGAGACATAAAAAGGCTCTCTAAGGTCAGGGTGTGACACATAGTTTTTCTGAATGTGTTTCTATTGGACCCCATGCAGTGAAATACACTATGTGAAATACACTGTTCACACCTTTCCACAGTGAATTTGCATTAATTATAATAGTATGGGAATTGGTCTTAAATAGTTCAGTGTTCGGTAACCAAACTATTGAAATTGTAATTTTATTTAATAGCAAATATCTACAAAATGGTGAATTGTGCCATTTGTTACAATAGACTTTTAGGGTGTCATAACTTGACATTTCCACAGTAAAAATAACCTAAAGTATAGTCAGATTACACTATTCCAGTGAGATTGAGAACTAACCTTTAAGCCGTTTTGCTCAAGACGTTGACATGGAGCCCAGTAAAATGCAATTTTAGTTTTTTTTGGGGGGGGGGGGGGGGGGCAGGAATCAGAGGTAGAAACACAAAAGACAACACTACTGGGCCAAACACTGGAGCTCAGCCTGATAGTGGAAATGCACTGTTAGTAGATTCAGTCAATGGGGGCATGCCCAAGCAAGATGACAAAGAGAACTGATGGGAAGGAAGATATATTCAAAACAACAGGAAATGTGGAGAGGAGGATGTGAGAGAACTAGTCTTACCAGGCACCTTGGTTGAGTGATTTAGTAGTACACAAGAATGGTGGCGACAGTGGGATCAACTCACCTTCATTAGCATGTGTCCTCGTTACCCTGTCAGACTTCTGTTGACCTACGTTTCTAATGTGTGTAGGTTCTGAAACACCGTATCTATTGTGTGTAGGTTCTGAAACATAATTTCTATTGTGTGTAGGTTCTGAAACATAATTTCTATTGTGTGTAGGTTCTGAAATACCATTTCTATTGTGTAGGTTCTACAAAAAAATCTAGTATTATGTAAGAAGGTGGGGCAATTTTGAGTCCTCCCCCAGAATTTCTTACTGCATTTGAAAGGCCCAATGCAGTCGTTTCATCTCAATATCAAATCATTTCTGAGTCACAATTAAGTCCCTTACAGTAGCTTTCCATGTAAATAGTCAAAAAGAAACTAAAAGAGTTTTTAAGCAATCAATGGTGGTGATAGGGGCATTTGAACATCATTTTTTTAAATGGCTAAATCACCTTTAAGTAACATCAATTCCAATATGGAGTTGATTTGAGTTGAATTCAGGTGATTTTGGTCACAGGGATCACATGCCTCTATCACTTCCATTGATTATTTTTGCTAACGGTAGCTAAAGTTAAAATAAGTGTGTTTGAGTTTGAGTTTATGTCACGATCGTGTGGAGAGACAGACCAAGGCGCAGCGTGTGCAAAATACATCTTCTTTATTAGAGAAGAGAGAGAAAACAAAAAAATGAACACTAAACACAAACTAACAAAAAACAACCGTGAAGCTAGATAACATAAGTGCACATACAAGCAACAAACGTTCAACAAGACAACTACCCACAAAAGCCTACTGCCTATGGCTCCCTTAAATATGGCTCCCAATCAGAGACAAATGAATGACAGCTGTCTCTGATTGAGACCCAATCTAGGCAGCCATAGACATAACTAGAAAACCTCACTCTTCTCTACCCCATACACCTACAACACCCATAGACAAAACAAAACACACACAACATACAATGCCCACCCCAACTCACGCCCTGACCAACTAAACATATAAAAATAACATAAAATAGGTCAGGAACGTGACAGTTTAGGTCCATAGCTGGCCTCTATCTGCTTACACTGCAATCAAGGAAAGGGAACAAGGGGCTTCTTTCTGCATTTCTCAAACTTAAAAAAAAAAAAAAGCATTTTATCTACAACTACTAGGCCTATGTTAACACATAGAATTGTTTGAAGTTAGTAAAAACATTGACCGTCAAGCTATTCAATTATCAATTTTAGGACACCTGGTGGTATCGTTTAATAAGAAACTAATGTGTAGAAATTATTTAATTAAACTTTAGAACTTAGAACGGGGTGGCAGGTATCCTAGTGGTTAGAGTGGTAGGTAACCTAGTGGTTAGAGTCGCAGGTAACCTAGTGGTTAGAGTGGCAGGTAACCTAGTGGTTAGAGTGGCAGGTAACCTAGTGGTTAGAGTGGCAGGTAACCTAGTGGTTAGAGTGGCAGGTAACCTAGTGGTTAGAGTGGCAGGTAACCTAGTGGTTAGAGTGGCAGGTAACCTAGTGGTTAGAGTGGCAGGTAACCTAGTGGTTAGAGTAGCAGGTAACCTAGTGGTTAGAGTGGTAGGTAACCTAGTGGTTAGGGTGGCAGGTAACCTAGTGGTTAGAGTGGCAGGTAACCTAGTGGTTAGAGTGGCAGGTAACCTAGTGGTTAGAGTGGCAGGTAACCTAGTGGTTAGAGTGGCAGGTAACCTAGTGGTTAGAGTGGCAGGTAACCTAGTGGTTAGAGTGGCAGGTAACCTAGTGGTTAGAGCGTTGGGCCTGTAACTGAAAGATTGCTGGATTGAATCCCCGAACTGACAAGGTAAAAATATGTCGTTCTGCCCCTGAACAAGGCAGTTAATCCACTGTTCCCTGGTAGGCCGTCATTTTAAATAAGAATTTGTTCTTTACTGACTTGCCTAGTTAAATAAAACAAATATTGGCCTAACTGCCATTACCTCATTAAATGCACTAAATATCACACAAAGGTATGTCATATCAGGCAGCCTAACATTTTTATCTGAAGTATTAATGGTTTGTAGCGACTGAAACGCATCAGAAAGGTATTGGGAGCACCCGTTCAAAAATTAGACCCACATTTGTAGGAAGGAGACAGAAACCGCTCTGTTTATCACATCTGCTGGTATCGGAGGTTACTAACGTAACCTTGGGTCTATGAATAAAGCAGCGCAATCAGTGGATTAAAAATGATTGAGGGGGGACAAAATAGCGCTCTAGAATATTGGAGGGGACGTGTCCCCGTTCACTTATATACCGACTAAGCCTGTGACTTTTTGTCTAGGTTCTCAATGCTACCACAGGGTTTTTGTGGGGTCATATAGAATCTGTGATGATTTTTATCCAACAGCATATTTCAGCTATGAGATATTATACTATTGCATTGCTGCCACTCCATCTCTGTCACACTTCCACCAATGTTCTAACAAACACTGCATAGGGTCATAGGCTGTTTCTATTAGCAGCAATCAATCATTCATTCAATCAATCAATCAATCAATGAATTAAATTCATTTATAAAGCACTTAATGACGCCAATTACTAGGGATGATTATGAATTTAACTTTATAGAGAGTTTACCCTAGTTTGCCCTTCTGCGAAAGTGGCTCTCGTCAGTTGTTGGGTCCCTCGGGTAGTGAGTGTATTTGTGAGTGTTTAGAAAGATGCTAAATGGTAAGCCAATGATGAGGCTAACGATGCTAAATGGTAAGCCAATGATGAGGCTAACGATGCTAAATGGTAAGCCAATGATGAGGCTAACGATGCTAAATGGTAAGCCAATGATGAGGCTAACGATGCTAAATGGTAAGCCAATGATGAGGCTAAAGATGCTAAATGGTAAGCCAATGATGAGGCTAAATATGCTAAATGGTAAGCCAATGATGAGGCTAAAGATGCTAAATGGTAAGCCAATGATGAGGCTAACGATGCTAAATGGTAAGCCAATGATGAGGCTAAAAAGTGGCAGCGGTTTAGGTAGAGCAAACCGTAGAGCAGGGGTTTCAAATTCATTCCATGGAGGGCCTAGTGTTTGCTGTTTTTTTCTCTCCAATTAAGACCAAGAAAACCAGGTGAGGGGACTTCCTTACTAATTAGGGACCTTACTTCACCAAACAAGTACAAGGAAGCATCAAAAACTCGAAGACACTCGGCCCTCAGTGGAATGAGTTGGATCCTGTACCCTAGAGGTCTTCAGAGGTCTTCGGCATCAGGGAAATTCCGTTGGTAAAATAGCCTTGAAATGTTCCTCCGGTGTCTAGTAGTCACATGACACTAGTCTGAGTCAACCCAGAAATGTGCAACCTGTCCAAGGGTAGCACTCATCCCACTTACCATTTTCCCCAGTTACCTCCTTCCCCCTGTTGATGTCTGACATGGAAATCTGTCTGGAGGGGTTTGACAGAGACCAATGAGAGAATAACTGACTGGTTGACAGTGGTGGTTATTTGGTTTGAACTTCTTTAGTCTTGTGTCGTGTCTGAGTGGTGTATCCAAAAAAACATTCATAGCATGTGCTGTACATTTCCATGACCAAATCCAGATGCACACAAACACACACACTTCCCGCTTTATGTCTTTGTGGTTGTAAAGTGACGATTGAGACACAGACATGCAATACCCACCCGTAATTTTGCAACATCTATGAATTCCGAAGCCAGGCCCTTCTGATTTGCATATAGTGATAAACTAGGCCGTCATTTCCATTTTGCAATAACTATGAATTTCAAAACCAGGGCCTTATGATTTGCATATAGTGATAAACATGATAAACATGATTAATGACGTGAGCAAGTGCAAACGAAAAATACCAACTAAACCAAGAAAGTCTCACACACACACACACACATTGGCGCCACATACAAACACATTCACACAGAAACCAGAAAGACACACACACACACACACACACACACACACACACACACACACACACACACACACACACACACACACACACACACACACACACACACACACACACACACACACACACACACACACACACACACACACACACACACACACACACACACCACTTTTGAATTGCAAGCAGGTTATGTGGTGCACTGTAAAACCATGAAACATGTGACACGTTTATAACCTAAACGTCAATGTTTAAAACATTAGGCATTTATATTGGCCAATAAGTGTTCCATTTCTAACACAGACATTTAGAATGCAAGGATTAAACATAACAGTTTCCAACCAGCAGAACACCTACAGTTGAAGTCGGAAGTTTACATATACCTTAGCCAAATACATTTTAAAAAATCAGTTTTTCACAATTCCTGACATTTAATCGTAGCAGAAAAAATCCCTTTCTTAGGTCAGTTAGGATCACCACTTTATTTTAAGAATGTGAAATGTCAGAATAATAGTAGAGAGAATGATTTATTTCTGCTTTTATTCCTTTCATCACATTCCCAGTGGGTCAGAAGTGTACATACACTCAATTAGTATTTGTGTCACGTTCTTTGTCCTCCTCGTCTGAGGAGGAGTAGGAGATATCGGACCAATACGCAGCGTGGTGAGTATTCATATTTATTAGAATACTTTCAATAAAGAACAAAAACAATAAACTGACAAAATAAACGAAGACGCAACAGTCCCGAAATAGTGAACACTAAACACAGGAACACACGAACAGGAACAATCACCCACAACCCACAATACAAAACAGGCTACCTAAATATGGTTCCCAATCAGAGACAACGACTAACACCTGCCTCTGATTGAGAACCATATCAGGCCAAACACATAGAAACAGACAAACTAGACATACAACATAGAATGCCCACTCAGATCACACCCTGACCAAACAAAACATAGAAACATACAACACAAACTATGGTCAGGGCGTGACAATTTGGTAGCATTGCCTTAAAATTGTTTACCTTGGGTCAAACGTTTCAGGTAGCCTTCCACAAGCTTCCCACAATAAGTTGGGTGAATTTTGGCCCATTCCTCCTGACAGAGCTGGTGTAACCGAGTCAGGTTTGTAGGCCTCCTTGCTTGCACACGCTTTTTCAGTTCCACAAATTTTCTATAGGATTGAGGTCAGGACTTTGTTGTCTTTAAGTCATTTTGCCACAACTTTGTAAGTATGCTTGGGGTCATTGTCCATTTGGAAGACCCATTTGCGACCAAGCTTTAACTTCCTGACTGATGTCTTGAGATGTTGCTTCAATATATCCACATAATTTTCCTCCTCATGATGCCATCTATTTTGTGAAGTGGACCAGTCCCTCCTGCAGCAAAGCACCCCCACAACATGATGCTGCCCCTCGTGTTTCACGGTTGGGATGGTGTTCTTCGGCTTGCAAGCCTCCCCCTTTTTCCTTCAAACAAAACAATGGTCATTATGGCCAAACAGTTCCATTTTTGTTTCATCAGACCAGAGGACATCTCTCCAAAAAGTACGATCTTTGTCCCCATGTGCAGTTGCAAACCGTAGTCTCGCTTTTTTACGGCGGTTTTGGAGCAGTGGCTTCTTCCTTGTTGAGCGGCCTTTCAGGTTATGTCGATTTAGGACTCATTTTACTGTGGATATAGATACTTTTTTACCTGTTTCCTTCAGCATCTTTACAAGGTCCTTTGCTGTTGTTCTGGGATTGATTTGCACTTTTCTCACCAAAGTACGTTCATCTCTAGGAGACAGAACGCGTCTCCTTCCTAAGCGGTATGACAGCTGCGTGGTCCCATGGTGTTTATACTTGCGTACTATTGTTGGTACAGATGAACGTGGTACCGTCAGGCGTTTGGAAATTGCTCCCAAGGATGAACCAGACTTATGGAGGTCTACAGTTTTTTTCTGAGGTCTTGGCTGATTTCTTTTGATTTTCCCATGATGTCAAGCAAAGAGGCACTGAGTTTGAAGGAAGGCCTTGAAATACATCCACAGTTACATCTCCAATTGACTCAAATGATGTCAATTAGCCTATCAGAAGCTTCTAAAACCATCACATAATTTTCTGGAATTTTCCAAGCTGTTTAAAAGCACAGTCAACTTAGTGTATGTAAACTTCTGACCCCCTGGAATTGTGATACAGTGAAATATAAGTGAAATAATCTGTCTGTAAACAATTGTTGGAAAAATTACTTGTGTCATTCACAAAGTAGATGTCCTAACCGACTTGCCAAAACTATAGTTTGTTAACAAGAAATTTGTGGAGTGGTTGAAAAATGAGTTTTAATGACTCCAACCTAAGTGTATGTAAACTTCCGACTTCAACTGTATATCTCCTACGTATTCAGATTTTACTTTCCCATCGTCCTGTTTAGAGTACTTTTAGCAATTAGAAATTGATGTGACTTTCCGTGCCTTTTATTCAGATCAGTGTTAAGAATGTCTGTCACCTTACCTACATTTCAGCAAAACTGAACAGGACATTAGATTTAAAAAATCTTTTCAATTGCGTGCTGTTGTTCGTATTCAACTGTGTTGAATTCATTTCCGTTAACTCTCTGAGTGAAAAAGACATGGCAAGGGCATCATTATCATATTTCCAAGCATTCTTTGTTGCAAGTAGATTTTTAGAATAGTTTGTTTTAATATCTATGTTTCTGCACATTGATTGATTAATGGATCTTATTGTAACACTCGTCTTCCTCCTCTTCTGAGGAGGAGTAGTAGGAAGGATCGGAGGACCAATGTGCAGCGTGGTAAGTGTCCATATTTTAATAAAGAAATAGGACACTGAAACAAAAAAAACAACAAAGTGAACGAACGAAAACGAAACAGTCCCATATGGTAAAACACAGACACAGGAACAATCACCCACAAACCACAATGACAAACAGGCTACCTAAATATGGCTCCCAATCAGATACAACGACTGACACCTGCCTCTGATTGAGAGCCATATTAGGCCAAACACATAGAAACAGAATAACATAGAAAAAGGAACATAGACTACCCACCCAACTCACGCCCTGACCATACTAAAACAAAGACATAACAACAAAACTAAGGTCAGAACGTGACACTTATACTATACAAAGATAAATAATTAAAACAATTTAATAATAACTTACATTTTTCTAAACTAATCCAATCTGTAATGGGTTCGACTTATTTCACTCGTTACTGACATGGTTGTTCCAGTTTAGATGGTTTAGGTCATCTTGTTTGTTCAGTCCTTCACCATAGCAGTCATTCTGAGTACAGGTTGTGGGGGATAGAATATTCAATATTCTGGCTGGATTCTGATAGGAATCACTAATCCCTTAACAAACCGGCATATTGTGACTTGCAGGCCTGATTTTCAGACCACAACGTCGAGGATAACCAGGCCATAACTAAAGGCGTTAGGAAATGTGGTTATAAAGGGTGTGGGCAGAAAGGGTTCACCTTAAGTTGAAACACATTCACTTAAGCAGTCACTTGGTGAAGGCTTCAGGAATGTAAGTTATTGAATGCAACAACCATGTCTCTATCACTAACAAAACACGGTCATGATTGCGTATCTATCACATTCACTTGGAAGGCATGCTGGGAAATATGTAAATACGGCTTTACACGCTACAGTGTTAAAACAACACCCCCAGTGTTTCGTGTTTAAAATCGAAATGCCTTATGTTGAATAAATGTGTTCATGTTTTAAAAATGATTACAGTGAATAAACATGTTCTGGTGTTTAAAATGTAAAGTGTTACAGAAAAGTGTTTAGTTATGTGTTCAGACCCTAAACATTTGATTTTACAGTGTGGTGTTAGGGTTAGGTTTAAAATCAGATTTTATGCCTTTGTGGCTGTACCAGCTATTGTGGCTGTGTCAGCTAGTGTGCCAGCCAGTGACCACTAGAGCTGCTTCCAGAACAATATTCATGACGAAAAACGCTAACCTGTGGAAATCTCTCCTATTCAAGAATTTGACCGAAGCATTAGGCCTGTGTGTTTGGTCTGACCGGTGAGAGGTCAGGGGTCACATGGTGTGTGTGCCTGCATGCTTGTGTGACAGAAGTTCAGAGCCTCAAAACAAGACCTGTATAATAGCAATAACCATTGAAGCATAAATTGTGCATAAGTTGTGTGTCATCTCGTCAGTGAAGATTGAAAGTGGAATATAATGGAAAATAACATCTTAAATTAAACCATCAAGAAGTGGACATGTTGTCATGGTAACTCTAATCTTAGATTCGACATGTTAAAACTGTTTTTACGGGTTTCCTATTGTGACTTCACCAACATAATCTAAATTGGAATCTTTAGATTGTCATCTCTGCAGTATGACCAACCTGTTGCAACGAGTGGCTCTGTTTCCTGAGGAACAGGTTTGCTTGGGAAAAGAAAAACATCCTAATCCCAACATTAACCCTAGCATTAATCACACTGCTAACCCTGCCTAAGCCTAACCTTAAATTAAGCCCAAAAAGCCAATTTTGGTTTTCATGAATTTTTACAATATAGTATTTTTTTTAACTCGTCAGTGGAGGACCACCGTCCTCAGTGAATAAAAAATGTATAATAGTGAAACATTAAAAAAGTGATCCTTTTTTAGATAACACTATACTAAATATATTCACGTGTCACCAAATAATTGATTAAAACACACTGTTTTGCAATGAAGGTCTACAGTAGCCTCAGCAGCACTCTGTAGGGTAGCACCACGGTGCAGCCGGAGGACTGCTCGCTTCTGTCCTCCTCTGGGTACATTGACTTCAATACAAAATCTAGGAGGCTCATGGTTCTCACCCCCTTCCATAGACTTACAGAGTAATTATGACAACTTCAGAGCTCTTGCAACATGAACTGACATGTTGTCGACTAAATCAAAGGATCAGAGAATGAATCTAGTACAATGTGTAAAATGTGGTGAATAGTTGACTCTAAGAGAGAGAAAGACAATATTTGAACAGTTTTGAACAAATTAATTTCTTCCAAAATTAAGGAGAAGCAAGAGAGAGAGCGAGAGAGCGAGAGAGCGAGAGAGCGAGAGAGCGAGAGAGCGAGAGATAGCTATATTTTATAGTCATCATTTTTTCACTTTCACTTACTTAGTGTCAAATGCAACTAGCTAGTTTAGCCTACTCAAACACTCGGGTCAAACAGAGAGGGATGCTATGTTAGCTAGTTGGCTATGGCTATCCAACACTGGAACTCTTCCAAGGGAAAGGGAAAAGATGAGTGGAGGAGAGAACGTAGATAGATGCGAGAAGGAATTATATATACAACGAGCTGTTTGTATGTGTCTGGTATGAAAGTGAACTGTGTTTGCGTGTGATCAGGGGGTGTATTCACTCTGCCGATTATGTTGAAAAACGTTTCTTTAACGGAAGTAAATGGAACAAAACGGAGATAAACATACCTGAATTTGTCCAAAAGAAAATCTGGTTTGCAACCTTTGGACTAATGATTACGCCATAGATCAGCTAGACGCAGACAACAGTGTGCAAGGTGGTATTGAATGTGTCACTGTCTGTCACCTTGATTCCTCAAAATTTCTCTCGACCTGTGCACCTACGTTGTAAACTTTCATTTTTAGGCAACCTGCCTAAATGACTACAAACTTGTAGCACTCACGTCCGTAGCCATGAAGTGCTTTGAAAGGCTGGTCATGGCTCACATCAACACCTAATTTGCATACCGCCCAAACAGATCCACAGATGATGCAATCTCTATTGCACTCCACACTGCCATTTCCCACCTGGACAAAAGTATCACCTATGTGAGAATGCTATTCATTGACTACAGCTCATCGGTCAACACCATAGTACCCTCAAAGTTCATCACTAAGCTAAGGATCCTGGGACTAAATCAAATCAAAATCAAATAAAATGTATTTATATAGCCCTTCTTACATCCGCTGATATCTCAAAGTGCTGTACAGAAACCCAGCCTAAAACCCCAAACAGCAAGCAATGCAGGTGTAGAAGCACGGTGGCTAGGAAAAACTCCCTAGAAAGGCCAAAACCTAGGAAGAAACCTAGAGAAGAACCAGGCTATGAGGGGTGGCCAGTCCTCTTCTGGCTGTGCCGGGTGGAGATTATAACAGAACATGGCCAAGATGTTCAAATGTTCATAAACACCTCCCTCTGCAACTGGATCGTGGACTTCCTGACGGGCCGCCCCCAGGTGGTGAGGGTAGGTAGCAACACATCTGCCACGCTGATCCTCAACACTGCAGCCTCCCAGGGGTGCGTGCTCAGTCCCCTCCTGTACTCCCTGTTCACCCACGACTGCATGGCCAGGCACGACTCCAACACCATCATTAAGATTGCAGACGACACAACAGTGGTAGGCCTGATCACTGACAACGACGAGACAGCCTATAGGGAGGAGGCCAGAGACCTGGCCGGGTGGTGGCAGAATAACAACCTATCCCTCAACGTAACCAAGACAAAGGAGATGATTGTGGACTACAGGAAAAGGAGGACCGAGCACACCCCCATTCTCATCGACAGGGCTGTAGTGGAGCAGGTTGAGAGGTTCAAGTTCCTTGGCGTCCACATCAACAACAAACTAGAATGGTCCAAACACACCAAGACAGTCGTGAAGAAGGCACGGCAAAGCCTATACCCCCTCAGGAAACTAAAAAGATTTGGCATGGGTCCTCAGATCCTCAAAAGGTTCTACAGCTGCAACATCGAGAGCATCCTGACTGGTTGCATCACTGCCTGGTACGGCAATTGCTCGGCCTCCGACCGAAAGGCACTACAGAGGGTAGTGCGTATGGCCCAGTACATCACTGGGGCTAAGCTGCCTCCCATCTAGGACCTCTACACCAGGCGGTGTCAGAGGAAGGCCCTAAAAATGGTCAGACACCAGCCACCCCAGTCATAGACTGTTCTCTCTACTACCGCATGGCAAGCGGTACTGGAGTGCCAAGTCTAGGACAAAAAGGCTTCTCAACAGTTTTTACCCCCAAGCCATAAGACTCCTGAACAGGTAATCAAATGGCTACCCAGACTATTTGCATTGTGTGCCCCCCCAACCCCTCTTTTACGCTGCTGCTACTGTCTGTTTATCATATATGCATAGTCACTTTAACTATACATTAATGTACATACTACCTCAATTGGCCCGACCAACCACCCCGCACATTGGCTAGCCGGGCTATCTGCATTGTGTCCCGCCACCCGCCAACCCCTCTTTTACGCTTCTGCTACTCTCTGTTATTCATATATGCATAGTCACTTAAAAAATATATATTTAATTTAAATTTTACCCTCTTTTTCTCCCCAATTGTTGTGGTATCCAATTGTTAGTATTTACTGTCTTGTCTCATCGCTACAACTCCCGTACGGGCTTGGGAGAGACGAAGGTCGAGAGCCAATGCATAGTCACTTTAACCATACCTACAGTATATGTACATACTACCTCAATCAGCCTGACTAACCGGTGTCTGTATGTAGCCTCGCTACTGTATATAGCCTCGCTACTGTTATTTTTATTTCTTTACTTATCTATTGTTCACCTAATACCTTTTTTGCACAGTTGGTTAGAGCCTGTAAGTAAGCATTTCACCTTAAGGTCTACACTTGTTGTATTCGGCGCACGTGACAAATAAACTTTGATTTGATTTGATAGGTTGTAGCAACCTTGTGATGGGTACAGGGAAAATGCGAGTATCATGTAATAGCCTAAATCTGTCGATGATAGATTGAACTGGGTGAATGGAATATGAATGAGAGTCATCCAATATGATATAATAGAAATAAGGCCATTCTCATAAAAAATTATCATCCTCCCTCATCTTCAACGGCACCAACCGCCACTGAGCTAGTATATTTTGTTTTGACTTTATTTGGTGACTATGTCTCCCTCATGTGAAGATGCCTCTGACAGTAGGAAAAATATATATTTTTAAAGCTGACATTGAATATTCCTTTGAGCATGGTGAAGTTATTAATTACACCTTGGATGGTGTATCAATACACCCAGTCACTACAAAGATACAGGTGTCATTTCTAACTCAGTTGCCGGAGAGGAAGGAAACCTCTCAGGGATTTCACCATGAGGCCAATGGCGACTTTAAAACAGTTACAGAGTTGAATGGCTGTGATAGGAGAAAACTGAGGATGGATCAACAACATTGTAGTAACTCCACAATACTAACCTAATTGACAGAATGAAAAGAAGGAAGCCTGTACAGAATTAGAACAATCCATCACATGTATCAGGTTTAAAACAAGGCACTAAAGTAATACTGCAGAAAATGTGGCAAAGCAATTAACTTTTTGTACTGAATACAAAGTGTTATGTTTCGGTCAAATCCAATACCACACATTACTGATTACCACTCTCAATATTTTCAAGCATAATGGTGGCTGAATCATGTTATGGGTATGCTTGTAATCATTAAGGACTGGGGAGTTTTTCAGGATAAAAAAGAAACAGAATAGAGCTAAGCACAAAATCCTAGAGGAAAACCTGGTTCAGTCGGCTTTCTGACCGACACTGGGAGATGAATTCACCTTTCAGCAGGACAATAACCTAAAACACAAGGACAAATATACACTGAAGTTGCTTACCAAGAAGGCAGTGAATGTTCCTGAGTGGCTGAGTTAGAGTTTTGACTTAAATCTACTTCAAAATCTATGGCAAGACCTGAAAATGGTTGTCTAGCAATGATCAACAACCAATTTGACCTAGCTTAAATATATTTTTTAATAATTTGTTAAGTATTCAGACCCCTTCCCTTTTTACACATTTTGTTACGTTACAGCCTTATTCTAAAATGGACTAAATAAAAAAAAATCCCTCATCAATCTACACACAATACCACATAAGGACAAAGCGAAAACAGTTATATTTTTTATTTTGGTAAATTCAATTGATTCGACATGATTTGGAAAGGCACACACCTGTTTATATAAGGTCCCATAGTTGACAGTGCTTAAACCAAGCCACGAGGACAAAATAATTGTCCGTAGAGCTCAGAGACAAGACTGTCTCGAGGCACAGATATGGGAAGGGTATCAAAACATTTCTGCAGCATTGAAGGTCCCCATCATTCTTAAATGGAAGTAGTTTGGAACCGCCAAGACTCTTCCTAGAGCTGGCCGCCCGGCCAAACTGAGCAATTGGGGGCGAAGGGCCTTGGTCAGGGAGGTGACCAAGAACCCGATGGTCACTCTGACAGAGCTCCAGAGTTCCTCTCTGGAGATGGGAGAACCTTCCAGAAGGACAACCATCTCCGCAGCACTCCACTAATCAGGCCGTTATGGTAGAGTGGCCAGACGGGAGCCACTCCTCAGCAAAAGGCACATGACAGCCCGCTTGGAGTTTGCCAAAAGGCCCCTAAAGACTCTCAGACCATGAGAAACAAGATTCTATGGTCTGATGAAACCAAGATTGAACTCTTCGGTCTGAATGCCAAGCGTCATGTCTGGTGGAAAACTGGCACCATCCCTACGGTGATCATGGTGGTGGCAGCATCATGATGTGGGGATGTTTTTCAACGGCAGGGACTGGGAGACTAGTCACGATCATGGGAAAGATGAACGGAGCAAAGTACAAAGATATCCTTGATGAAAACCTGCTCCAGAGCGCTCAGGACCTCAGACTGGGTGCGAAGGTTCACCTTCCAACAGGACAAGGACACTAAGCACACAGGCAAGACAATGCAGGAGTGGCTTTGGGACGAGTCTCTGAATGTCCTTGATTGGCCCAGCCAGAGCCCGGACTTGAACCCGATCGAACATCACGAGACCTGAAAATAGCTGTGCCCGATCCCCATCCAACCTGACAGAGCTTGAGAGGATCTACAGAGAAGAATGGGAGAAACTCCCCAAAAACAGGTGTGCCCAGCTTGAAGTGTCATACCCAAGAAGACTTGAGGCTTTAATCGCTGCCAGAAGTGCCCCAACAAAGTACTGAGTAAAGGATCTGAATATTTATGTAAATGTCATATTTTCATTCGTTTGTTTTTAATACATTAGCAAAAATGTCTAAAAACCTGTTTTTGCTTGGTATTATGTGTAGATTGATGAGGGGGAAAAAATGATTTAATCAATTTTAGAATAAGGCTGTAAAGTAACAAAATGCAAAATGTGGAAAACGTCAAGGGGTCTGCATACTCTCTGAATGCACTGTAGGTAGGAGTAAAGTGACTAGGCAACAGGATAGATAATAGACAGTAGCAGAAGCAGATGTGGTCAGTGTGAAAATGTGTGTGTGTGTGTGTGTGTGTGTGTGTGTGTGTGTGTGTGTGTGTGTGTGTGTGTGTGTGTGTGTGTGTGTGTGTGTGTGTGTGTGTGTGTGTGTGTGTGTGTGTGTGTGTGTGTGTGTGTGTGTGTGTGTGTGTGTGTGTGTGTGTGTGTGTGTGTGTGTGTATGTGTGCCCAAGGGTGTCAGTGTACACTGTAAACCCCAAGGCATTTTTAACTCAAGTACTTCTATTAAGTTGAACTCAAAGTCAATGAAAAGTCATTATTACCAACTAAAATGTTTAAGATATGATAACGAATGAACTTTGCTTCCCAGCATGCTCTACTGCAGGTTGATTCTTTGGAATTGTTTTTAATATCTGTGTTTTTTCACGGACATTGAGTGATTGATTGATTAAATGTTATGCTCTTCAAAGATAAATACTTTTTTTCTAAACTAATCCAATCATCCAATCAGCACCCGGTACTGAAATGGTTGTTCCAGTTTAAACGTCTTAGATAGTTTCCTGTTTTTAACTCTGGCAGTGATTATGAGTGCAGGTTGCAGTTGGATAGCCTAATGTGGACTATTTTCCAATAAGAATTACACAACACTTTGCAAGCCAGTAGAATGTGATTCACAGTTATGGTAGGTTGTCCAGAAATCCTCGGTTGGAAGATTACTCTGAAATATTTTGGGGAAGTGTGTCGAATTTCGTGACCCATACAACCCTGCATTTAAAAAATGTAGACAATGTTAGAGCACAGTGTAGAATTCGCCAAAACAAAATCTCATATAAAGCCGGTTGTACGCACAACCTTACACCGGCATATGCAAACTGTGCACCCAACTGTGATGCTAGCTGTAGCGGAGCTTCGAGAAACTAGCGGGCCTGCTAGTGATAGTGGTGGAGCCAGCACCTCCACACGTGGAGATGTGTCCACTCAGTCAAGTAGGCCTACTCCGCGAGCCACAGCAACACAGTCTTCTATGGGCCAGTTTATGCCAAAGTCTATGTCTGTAGCAAAACAAGGCCAAATTGATATTGCATTGGCTAAAATGATTGCCACCGATTTCCAGCCATTTTCGATCGTGGAGGACAGAGGTTTTTAGAAATTATAGCAATAGTCTAAATCCAATGTACACAATTCCAAGCAGGAAAACACTTTCAAAATCACTTATTCCACAACTGTACGAGAGCACACAGGCTTCAGTGCTGCTGGTTATAACATGGCAATAAAGAAGCGAGAGAAAAGAGTGACCAGTTGAATGTTTTAAGTGGGATGCAGCAGTTTTGTACATTGTTATTTATTTTTCTTTGATATGGTGCAATATTATATTATGCTGTTCAGATTGTATTCATTTTGAATGGTTAGATTTATATGCACTTTGTTTATATACATTAAAAAGTTATACTTTTAATGCAAATGTTTAATAGCGTTATTTTTCATTTTTAATGCATTTTAAATACATTGTGGTTAAGGTATGATTTCATTTAATAATTTAATTAGAATTAGAATTAACACCAATCATAGTCAAAAAGAGCCGTTTGGGAGCCAAAAGAGACGGCTTTCTTGGTGAGTTGAGCCGAACAAGCCGCTCACTGAAAGAGCCGGAATGTACTGCTAACTTCAGCTATTTAAGTTTTTTAACTAAATTTTTTTTAGGTACTCGGTTTCCTCAAAATGTTTGACTAGCCAGAACTTATCCGGTTTTACGGTGTAGGTATTAGTGTGTGGGTAGAGTCCAGTGTGTGTGTGTATAGAGTCAGTGCAAGAGAGTTAGTACAAAAAGGGTCAATGCAGGTAGTCCAGGTAGTCATTTGATTAGCTATTTATCAGTCTTGTTCATCAGTCTTATGGCTTGGGGGTAGAAGCTGTTTAGGGTCCTGTTGGTTCCAGACTTGGTGCGCCTTAACAGAGAGAAGAGTCAATGGCTTGGGTGACTGGAGTCTTAGACACATTTTTGGGCCTTACTCTGACACCGCCTGGTATATACCGCTTGCTGCGCCGTAGCAGAGAGAAGAGTCCGTGGCTGGGTCGCCTTATGGCTTAAACAGACAACATTACATTATAAAAATACATGAAGTTACACATGTAAGTGTAACTTCATAATAACATTCATGATTATGCATTAATAAATTACTAATAAGCTATTAATAAATATGCATTTCATTATTTATAAACATTTATAAACATTTAGCTATAATGATTATAAGCATTACAATTCATAGGCATTTATACACATTTACAAACATTTATAAGCTCATAGTTACCAATCTAAGTATATCATGGTATTTATTAATTAATGTACTCTTTTAAATAGTACAACAGATGCTTGAAAGTCTTGTTAAGGTTCTAGTATCTTCTGAATCCATCTGGCTGCTTTCCTTTCTCACAATAGCTACCCCAAATCCCCCATCATGCTGTTCAGCTCACCCTTAGGGGTTAATTTGAATTCTTTCCAAGTTTTTTCATTTACTGGCAACTCACTAACACACCCATAACGCAACACCTACAATTAAAAAAAAATGAATAATCTGGTCATCTTTAATAAAAGCTTTAGCCGTGCGCAAAGAACACATGCTTATTATTTATTATTTAAAATGTTCAGATATGACCTGGAATGACTCCTTGTGCCCTTTCGGGGGCCGACCATTTTAGAATGTACTGAGTGATCTTTTGTCAAACATGTTTGTTTACCGTGCTCTCTCAGCCCGCAGGCGCTTCGGTAGAGGTCAGAGGTGAACCAGGTTGGACCACAGAGAGTGACCACTGGCCAGGACCTCTCTCCTGAAAAAGGCTGGCCACACAATGCCTGACTTGTTATCGCTGAGACTCTGAAACTGGGCCCAAACCGAAGTGTAACACAGTGCTCAGTCACTGGCAAGAGCCAATCCTCAGACCAGTGCAAATAAACATGTCCAGCTACACAAACAGTTGGGCCAGTCTGGACGAGCCGAAGCTAGTTTTTAGGATCTGTTTCTAAGTAAGGATGTCGCAACTTTGTCAGGCAGTTAGTGTGAGATGTGCCATTGTAACCAAACCTCACGACATAAATAGATATATTTCCATGAACTGTTAGAGCTAATATGTTTTTCCCTCCCACCACGCGGGCAAAACATTTTAGTTGCCCCCCCACTCTTGACTAATTTTCCCAAGAGGTGTAGAGAAAATGTGGCAATTTTAAGAAAGTTTTTTGCAGTTCTACACATTTTGCAATGGCACGGAGAGAACATTTAGCCATTTTATAACACATATCATGCAATTCTCCTCAGTTTGCCATGACTTATGCCATGTTAATGATATCTGAATGAGAGCAGTGGAGGCTGCTGAGGGGAGAACGGCTCACAATAATGGCCATTTGAATTAAACACCTGGAAACCAATGTATTTGATGTATTTGATACCATTCTACTGATTCTGCTCCAGTCATTACCACAAGCCCGTTCTCCCCAATTAAGGTGCCACCAACCTCCTGTGGGTGAGAGTGACTAACAAAATCAATGGGGGGGCCCCTTGGGCACGTGCCCTGCGTGCCCGGTCAGTATTCAGCCATGATTACTAAGTTTAGACAGCTGGCTAGACTAACTTACCAATCTAATCACATTTCTATTGGCTGACAGGGCTAATTGAGCGACTGTCATTGACTGACAGTAAACAAGAGAACATTTTCTGATGCACTACATTTCAAACTTACACCTTGTGTATTCTACTATTCTAACTCTCGTGTATTCTACTATTCTAACTCTCAACAGTAAGTTGAGACACCGACTGAGTTCCTAGGGTCTGGGGCCCGCTAGTGGCCTGGGGCCCTAAGCGACCGCTTATGTTGTTTATGCCTGGAACCGGCCATGGCTAATATGCTGAATCATATGATGCCTAGGGACAAGTGTTAATTTACAATCACTCAATGCAGCAACAAGTGTCTCTTCACTCAGAGTTTAAATGAGATTGTTTTTAGTCTAATTATAGTTGGAGTTAAACTATTTGAAGTCTTGTGAGAGAGTATATTTGGTATTTAGTATTTTATTAGGATCCCTATTATCTGTTGCAAAAGCAGCAGCTACTCTTCCTGGGGTCCACACAAAACATGAAACATAATACAGCATGACATACTACAGAACATCATTAGACAAGAACAGCTCAAGGACAGAACTACATACATTTTTAAAAAGGCACACATAGCCTACATATCAATGCGTACACACAAACTATCTAGGTCAAGTAGGGGAGAGGTGTTGTGCCGAGAGGTGTTGCTTTATCTGTTTTTTGAAACAAGGTTTACTGTTTATTTGAGCAATATGAGATGGAAGGAAGTTCCATGCAAGAAGGGCTCTATATAATACTGTACGTTTTCTTGAATTTGTTCTGGATTTGGGGACTATGAAAAGACCCCTGGTGGCATGTCTGGTGGGATAAGTGTGTGTGTCAGAGCAGTGTTTAAGTTGACTATGCAAAGAATTTGGGATTTTCAACACAATAATGTTTCTTATAAAAAGAAGAAGTGATGCAGTCAGTCTCTCCTCAACTCTTAGCCAAGAGAGACTGGCATGCGTAGTATTTATATCAGCCCTCTGATTACAATTAAGATCAAAATGCGTCGCTCTGTTCTGGGCCAGCTGCAGCTTAACTAGGTCTTTCCTTGCAGCACTGGGCCACATGACTGGACAATAATCAAGATTAGACAAAACTAGAGCCTGCAGAACTTGCTTTTTGGAGTGTGGTGTCAAAAAAGCAGAGCATCTCTTTATTATGGCTAGACCTCTCCCCATCTTCACAACCATTGAATCTGTATGTTTTGATCATGACAGTTTACAATCTAAGGTAACGCCAAGTAATTTAGTCTCCTCAACTTGTTCAACAGCCACACCATTCATTACCAGATTCAGCTGAGGTCTAGCACTTAAGGAATGATTTGTACCAAATACAATGCTCTTAGTTTTAGAGATGTTCAGGACCAGTTTATTACTGGC
Organism: Salvelinus alpinus; assembly: GCF_045679555.1. NCBI lineage: Eukaryota > Metazoa > Chordata > Actinopteri > Salmoniformes > Salmonidae > Salvelinus > Salvelinus alpinus. The sequence continues at coordinate 9,567,213 of NC_092100.1, read as the reverse complement.
CACCCATTCCAGAACAGACTGCAACTCTTTGTTAAGGGTTTCAGTGACTTCATTAGCTGTGGTTGCTGATGCGTATATGGTTGAATCATGAAACATGCTTTGTTTAATGCCAGTGGCAAGTCATTGATAAAAATAGAAAAGAGTAGAGGGCCTAGAGAGCTGCCCTGCGGTACACCACACTTTACATGTTTGACATTAGAGAAGCTTCCATTAAAGAAAACCCTATGAGTTCTATAAGATAGATAACTCTGAGTCCCATCATGGCAGAGGTTGAAAAGCCGTAGCTTTTCAACAACAGGTTATGGTCAATAATATCAAAGGCTGCACTGAAATCTAACAGTACAGCTCCCACAATATTTTTATTATAATTTGTGTCAGTGCAGTGCACGTTGAGTGCCCTTCTCTATAAGTATGATGAAAGTCTGTTGTTAATTAGTTTACAGAGAAATAGCATTGTATTTGGTCAAACACAATTTTTTCCAACAGTTTGCTAAGAGCTGGCAGCAAGCTGATAGGTCTGCTGTTAGAACCAGTAAAGACTACTTCACCACTCTTGGGTAGCAGAATGACTTTGGCTTCCCTCCAGGCCTGAGGACAAAGACTTTCCTCTAGGCTCAGATAAAAAATATGACAGATAGGAGTGGCTATAGAGTCAGCTACCATCCTCAGTAGCTTTCCATCTAAGTTGTCAATGCCAGGAGGTTAGTCATTATTGATCGATAACAATCATTTTTCCACCTCTCCCACACTAATTTTACAAAATTCAAACTTGCAATGCTTTTCTTTCATTATTTGCTTTTTTATGCATGAATACAATTGCTCATTGTTCGTTGTTGGCATTTTCTGCCTAAGTTTGCCCACTTGCCAATGAAATAATCATTAAAATAATTGGCAACATCAAATGGTTTTGTGATGAATAAGCCATCTGATTCGATGAAAGATGGAGTTGAATTTGTCTTTCTGCCCATAATTTCATTTGAAGTACTCCAAAGTTTTTTTCCCATCATTCTTTATATCATTGATCTTGGCTTCATAATAAAGTTTATTCTTCTTTTTGTTGAGTTTAGTCACATAATTTCTCAATTTGAAGTAAGTAGGGGTGGCAGGTAGCCTAGTGGTTAGAGCGTTGGGCCAGTAACCGCAAGGTTGGTGGATCGAATCCCCGAGCTGACAAGGTAAAAATCTGTCGTTCTGAACAAGGCAGTTAACCCCCTGTTCCTAGGCTGTCATTGTAAATAAGATTTTGTTCTTAACTGACTTGCCAAGTTAAAAAATAATAATAAAGGCAGCCAGACTTACTAGCCACTCCTTGTGCCCCATCTCTTTCAACCATACAGTTTTTCAATTCCTCATCAATCCATGGTACCTTAACAGTTCTAACAGTCAGTTTCTTAACAGGTGCATGTTTATCCATAATTGGATGAAGCAATTTCATAAATTCATCAAGTGCAGCATCTGGATGCTCCTCATTAATCACATCAGACCAACATCATCATCCACATAAGAGTCACAGCAAAATCTTTTGTATGATCTCTTATACACTATTTTAGGCCCAGCTGTTGGAACTTTGGCTTCCCTGGATATTGCCACTATACTGTGATCACTGCATCCAATGGGTACGGATACAGCTTTAGAACAAAGTTCTACAGTATTAGTAAAAATGTGATCAATACATGTGGATGTTCCTGTAGAGTTTGTAAACACCCTAGTAGGTTGATTAATAACCTGAACCAGATTACAGGCACTGATTACAGTAAAAAGCTTCCTCTTGAGTGGACAGCTTGATGAAAACCAGTCAATATTCAGGTCCCCAAGAAAGTAGACCTCTCTGTCTACATCACATACACGATCAAGCATTTCACACATATTATTTAGATACTGACTGTTAGCACTTAGTGGCCCCAAAAGAAAAGGCTTTAGACATGCCAAGTGAACCACAACACTTCAATAACACTTGACATAAGATCTTCTCTAAGCATTACAGGGATATGGCTCTGAATATATACAGCAACACCTCCCCCCGTAAGCATTCTGTCTCCTCTATAGATGTTATATCCTTGTAAGTAAGAGTAGAATTTGATCGTCAGTTAAACTGAAGACAGAATGCAGAGGTTTTCTCTCTGATGTAAACCATCTTGGTTCCAAGTTCTTTAGCACAGTCTAGTGGACACTGTAAATACGGGTGAAAACTACACTGATTTGATTGCCTTCCAACATATAATTTTTGCTGTACATCACAGAAGAAACACTTAGTTACAGTATTTCATAAACACAGATCAAATAAATATTGTTTATAACTATAATCTCTAAAATCCCCCAAAATAAATAGAATCCGATACACATGTATTTGATACTGTACCAAAGGCTGAAGGTATTTGAGGTATTTGTATGTGTATTAATATGCACATAACATCACACTACCAAACACAAAGCTGAACGTTCTTACATGTATGAACTTTGAACACAACACCTGGTGGTCTAGGAGGCCTACATTATTACCTAAATTTAAACTTGACTGTGAAATGTCATAAAAGAACTGGAGGACCAGCGAGAGTGTTAGGGGTTAAGGGTTAAGGTTAGGCTGGAGGATGAGAGAGGGTTAGGAATTAAGGGTTAAGGGTTAAGGTTAGGCTGGAGGATGAGGGAGTGTTAGGGGTTAAGGGTTAAGGTTAGGCTGGAGGATGAGAGAGTGTTAGGGGTTAAGGGTTAAGGTTAGGCTGGAGGATGAGAGAGGGTTAGGAATTAAGGGTTAAGGTTAGGCTGGAGGACGAGGGAGTGTTAGGGGTTAAGGGTTAAGGTTAGGCTGGAGAATGAGAGAGTGTTAGGGGTTAAGGGTTAAGGTTAGGCTGGAGGATGAGAGATGGTTAAGGGTTAAGGTTAGGCTGGAGGACGAGAGAGTGTTAGGGGTTCAGGGTTAAGGTTAGGCTGGAGGACGAGAGAGGGTTAGGGGTTAAGGGTTAAGGTTAGGGGTAAGGGTAAGGGTTAATGTTAGGCTGGAGAACGAGAAAGGGTTAGGGGTTAAGGTTAGGCTGGAGGATGAGAGATGGTTAAGGGTTAAGGTTAGGCTGGAGGACGAGAGAGGGTTAGGGGTTAAGGGTTAAGGTTAGTGGTAAGGGTTAAGGTTAGGCTGGAGGATGAGAGAGGGTTAGGAATTAAGGGTTAAGGGTTAAGGTTAGGCTGGAGGACGAGGGAGTGTTAGGGGTTAAGGGTTAAGGTTAGGCTGGAGGATGAGAGAGTGTTAGGGGTTAAGGGTTAAGGTTAGGCTGGAGGATGAGAGAGTGTTAGGGGTTAAGGGTTAAGGTTAGGCTGGAGGATGAGAGATGGTTAAGGGTTAAGGTTAGGCTGGAGGACGAGAGAGGGTTAGGGGTTAAGGGTTAAGGTTAGGGGTAAGGGTAAGGGTTAATGTTAGGCTGGAGAACGAGAAAGGGTTAGGGGTTAAGGTTAGGCTGGAGGATGAGAGATGGTTAAGGGTTAAGGTTAGGCTGGAGGACGAGAGAGGGTTAGGGGTTAAGGGTTAAGGTTAGTGGTAAGGGTTAAGGTTAGGCTGGAGGACGGGAGAGGGTTAGGGGTTAAGGGTTAAGGTTAGGGGTAAGGGTTAATGTTAGGCTGGAGGATGAGAGAAGGTTAGGGGTTAAGGGTTAAGGTTAGGGTGGAGGACACGAGAGGGTTAGGGGTTAAGGATTAATGTTAGGCTGGAGGACGAGAGAAGGTTAGGGGTTAAGGGTTAAGGTTAGGCTGGAGGACACAAGAGGGTTAGGAGCACAGGAGGTTGGTGACACTTTAATTGGAGAGGAAGGACTTGTGGTAATGGCTGGAGCGGAATAAGTGTAATCGTATCAAATACATCAAACACATGGTTTCCAGGTGATGCCATTTCATTTGCTTCGTTCCTGTCAGGACCCGGTGTGAGAAACAGTCACTTAGTAAACTGAGCCACTAATAGTCGGCAGAACCCAGAAGATGAGGCAGACACAGCAGTACTAGAGACGGTGGTTTAATAAAGTAAAAAGGAAAAGATCTTCAGGCAAAAAATATAAATCCACAACGTCAAAAGTAATTCCAAGAGAAAAAATGTATATCCTCCAAGACACAAGAAAAATCCACAAAGTGGTAAGAACAGCGGGGAAAAAACAAACCTCAAAAGAATAAAAAATAAGCAAGAACAAAACCAGAGTACTTCAAGAAAATCCAACTAGAGAAACAAATGTTCACAGCATGGCTGGGGCTGGGTGCTAACATACAAACACAGAGCAAAGAACTGAGGAACACTAAGGGTTTAAATACTTTCAAGGGAAATGAGGCACAGGTGCAAATAATAACTGGAACAAGGGAAAAAACAAAAGGGTCAAAAAAGCACAATGGGGGCATCTAGTGACCAAAACCTGAACAATCCTGGCCAAATCCTGACAGTTCCGGCCATTATTATGAGCCATTCTCCCCTCAGCAGATTCACTGGTTAGGGGTTAAGGGTTAAGGTTAGGCTGGAGGATGAAAGAGTGTTAGGGGTTAAGGGTTAAGGTTAGGCTGGAGGACGAGCGAGGGGGTTTTCGAGTAAGGAAACCCTAAACGGCCTTTGTGACCATGCGTTCACCTGGGGGAGGGTGAGTGGGAAGGCTCTGAGTTAGACTTTTTCATAATTTCACCCCTTCGAACAGAGACTGAAAGCATCAGGCTGATTATATATTTATGAAGCAGCTGCTTCCAACCACAAAGCACAGCGTGTCAATACACTTCCCATGACACATTCCACTACGAACCCTCAAGTCTAATTCAAGATGAATGGATTCTACAATGGAGTCCAAAAACACAGCGTGACCAAAGACGCTCTGCTTGTCAGAGGATGTTTTGCTGCATGTCATGGGGTTGAGCTTGTGACAACAGTTCTCTGGGTCTCTAGTTCATGAGTGGGTGTTTTCACTGAACTTAGGCAGCAACCCCCCGACCCCAAATATGGAGGAGTTCAAATCAATTGCATCAGTGGCTCATTTATAGATGGTTTTTTTGACATTATGTTTGTATTGACAAGCTGAAGAAGAGAGAGAGAGAGAGAAAGAGAGAGAGAGAGAGAGAGAGAGAGAGAGAGAGAGAGAGAGAGAGAGAGAGAGAGAGAGAGAGAGAGAGAGAGAGAGAGAGAGACTGCATTAGATGCAGACATACTGGCTGTATTTGATAGAAAGGAATACATTTAAAATCAACAAAAGCCAATAAATGTCACAGTCATAGGATATTACAACATACAGCATCTATCTGGAGAATATACTAACTTGAAATCAGTTGGTTTGATATTTAAATGTTCCATGACAGATAAAAGCTTGATATTGAGCCCTACATATCTTTGAGATGTTTCGATGGATCCATGCATGTAATCTATTCATAATAATACCATTTTGACAACTTCAATATCACCTAATTCAGACATGTGAAGCATATGATCTCTACAGGTTTACTGCTCCCAACAGAATGCTACACTGCATTCTGTGCATGGGAGGGGAACGACAGGGAAATTCATTGGTAGGATGCCTGTGTGTGTGTGTGTGTGTGTGTGTGTGTGTGTGTGTGTGTGTGTGTGTGTGTGTGTGTGTGTGTGTGTGTGTGTGTGTGTGTGTGTGTGTGTGTGTGTGTGTGTGTTTATAATATTTCCCTGAAGCTGACAAATGGCCTATCTTAACCTTTCCCTCACATTTGACAACATACAGTAAATCAACATTTGAGGAAAAACTGACAGCTATAATTAAGTCTGTCCTTCTAGTCCAACCCAGAGCCCTGGGCAAACCACTTCCATGCCACATTGCTTGAGGACATCTGATCAATTGAAGTACCGGTTCCATTCCTACTTGGTTATCTGAGGACAGGCACTACTGGAATCATGCAGTTCACAAGATTAAAGATCACTTGTAAAGCGCTGGTTAGACTAGATACAGTAGCAACCTTCAACGCCAACTGACCTTGTTAAGAGGTTCAGACATTTTGATGTAGAGGTGTTGGACTGACAGTCACATGGAACCCAGGTTCAAGTCCCGGTACAGCTACCCCCCCCCCCCCCCAACCCCCCCCCCATATTTGCTACATCAGTGTCAGAAGTGTCGCTGATATGAGGCCATCGAAAATGTATCCCATCGGTTCAGGCGCAATATGTTATAGTGAAGTGTGCCGACACATTGTCTAAAGGAAGGGTGAAGTGTAGAAACCTTAGTACAACCCTTAGTACAACCCTTAGTACAACCCTTAGTACAACCCTTAGTACAACCCTTAGTACAACCCTTAGTACAACCCTTAGTACAACCCTTAGTACAACCCTTAGCGACCTTGTCAGGGAGTTACATCTATTAGAACACAGCACAATACTGACAGCTGCAGGAACCACCATGTTATAAGTCTAATGCAAACACTCACACACTTTGTTTTCTTCAAGTAGCAACTATAAGGACCATTATGCTTCATCAGGGAATAGTTTTGTATAATCTGACTCGAACAATATTCAGATACGTCAGAAAAATTTAACTCGGCCTACGGTTGTTTTGGCAGAAAAAAATCAGTTTTTCATTCGCTTCAGATGAATATAACAGATTTATTCGCTTCAGATGAATTTAACAGATTTTTGGCACAAAACTTTGTTTTGCAACGGAGAACATTTTTATTGCTATTTGGAGCAGATTGGGAGTCTGTGTTGCATACTTGCCGGCACAACTACTGTAATTGGGCAGTAGTTTTTCTAGACTGTGGTGGTGTGTCATAATATTTGCTTATAAAATTGGTTGTTTTAATAGAGTCCCAGTAAGCAGCGTTCCAGTAAGCAAAATTACATTGAAAATACGTATTTTAGATGTGTTTTCCTGACGTTGACATCGTGTGCATTTCAGGCGGTGAATGAAAGCTTAGATGGCCGTTGAAATACGTCTTATATGGACGTCAAAAATACGTACTTTCCAGACATTGAAAATACATATTTTCCGGACATTAAAAAAATATATTTTCTAGACGATGAACATGAGTCTTTTTCAGACGTTGAAATCAGGTGCCTTTTTAGTGCTGAATGAAAGGTTAAAATACGTATTTTCCAGACGTTAAAAAGATCTAATTTACAGACATTGAAAAGTATTTTACCCTCATCGATTCTATGGTCAATTTTTCAATTACTATACATTCTTAATTAAGTATACATTATTTAAAAATAACAGTTTTTCACAACTCTTAACAGGAAAGAGGAGACAACATTTACATATTGTCGCATATGCTCTTATCCAGAGCGACTTACATTTGTATTACAATATCGAACTGGTCCCCTGCGGGAATCAAACCCACAACTCTGGCATTGAAAGCATCATGCTCTGCCAACTGAGCCACACAGGACTACAACAGAAAATAATGTATTATTGCTCCCATCTATCACATGCACTTATTGTAGCTGTTTCAAAAGCTTTAAAAACTGGCAGCAATGATGTTCAAAGTAGTCCAACCTACAGAATAAACCAACAGACCACTTCAACTACAATAACATTTTGAGTAACAGTTACAGATATTTGTTTTCTTGCTCTGACTGTCATATGTTGTTGTTGATCTACCTTAGTTGAATGCACTGACTGTAAGTCACTCTGGATAAGAGCATCTGCTGAATGAACAAAAAAACCACTTATTATTCTAATGAGCTTTGCCCGCAAACCAGTACAGATTTGGTCGATGTGGACCAGAGTCAGATTAAAACGAATCATAGATGTCTAGGCTATGTTTCACAAGATTGAACAGCACTGTAAAGCATGGTTTAGTACAACAGAACACAGTACAATACGTGTATTGGACAGTAAAGTAGTGTGCAGTAGAGTATACATTTTAGCAGACACGCTTATCCAGAGCGACTGCACATCGACATATTTTTCATCTAGTCAGCTCGGGGATTTGAACCAGCAACCCAACCACTAGGCTCGCTGCCCTAGTAGAGTACATTAGAGTAGAGTGCAATACAGTACACTATAATTGTCTTTACTTTACTGTACTCTAGTGTGCTATACTGTATTGTACTGTACTGTACTCTACTGTACTATACTACTTTTCGTTACTATACTCTGCTGCTCTCTACTGTACTGTATTGTGCTGTGTTCTAATGTACTGTGCTGTGCTCTACTGTACTCAGTGGTGGAAAAAGTACCCAATTGTCATACCTGAGTAGAAGTAAAGATACCTTAACAGAAAATGACTAAAGTAAAATTGAAAGTCACCCAGTGAAATACTACTTGAGTAAAAGTATAAAAGTATTTGGTTAGAAATATACTTAAGTTTCAAAAGTAAATGTAATTGCTAAAATATCATTTAATATGAAAAGTAAAAGTATAAATAATTTCAATTTCCTTATCAAGCAAACCAGACTGCATCATTTTCTTGTTTATTTTAATTTACGGATAGCCAGGGGAACGCTCCAACACTCAGACATCATTTACAAACAAAGCATGTGTTTAGGGAGTCTTACAGATCAGATGCAGTAGGGATGACCAGGGATGTTCTCTTGATAAGTGTGTGAATTTTACAATTTTCCTGTCCTGCTAAGCATTCAAAATGTAACGAGTACTTTATGTTGTCAGAGAAAATGTATGGAGAGAAAAGTACAATATTTTCTTTCGGAATGTAGTGAAGTAAACGTAAAAGTTGTCAAAAATATAAATAGCAAAGGAAAGTACAGAAACCCCCAAAAACTACTTAAGTAGTACTTTCAAATATTTTTACTTCAGTACTTTACACCACTGACTGTACTCTACTGTATGTAGTGTGCTGTGCTCTACTGTAATGTGCTGTACTCTGCTGTGCTCTACTGTACTGTGCTGTACTCTGCTGTGCTGTAGTGTGCTGTGCTGTAGTGTGCTGTGCTGTACTCTGTTGTGCTGTAGTGTGCTGTACTGTACTGTGCTGTACCTGTACTCTGCTGTGCTGTAGTGTGCTATGCTGTACTGTACTGTACTGTGCTGTCCAAACTTGTGAAACATAGATGTCTGTGATTTGTTCAGAAATGGCCCGGAAATCTGAACCAATCACCATCATTAATAATAATACTTTATTCAACTTTTATACCGTGTGCTTCTTGAAGCCACCAGCAGCCGGGCAGCTGTGGTCATGAGAGGATCTGGAAGCTCATAGCTAGATGGTCAGCGGAAGTGGTGGTCGTAGGTGGTCGTCGGAGCTCAGGTCAGCAAGTCTGTTTGCAGATTCTTTGTATTGGGACTCTGTGATTAAGGTTTAGCTCCCCACAGAGTACAGCCCACTCCTTACTTCAGAATTATCCTCCTGAGCAATGAAAAAGCTGTTCCACTGCCACCTCCTCCACACCTCCGCAAACCCTCCTCTTGAGTCACCGTTGGTGAAAAACAACCCAGAGTCAGTAGGTGTAATTGAAATGAAAACACACATCGGATAGCTAGCATTAGCATTAGCATTAGCTATCTAACTTGTTGACAACAATGTTTTTTGTAAATTTTGAGAAAAAAATCCAATACATGATATGAAGACTTAATCTGCACTCATTTAGCTATTAAAAAATAAAAAGTTTATCAAAAAGTATTTGCATATTAAATATGATTAAATAGGTACTTAATTGACATGTCTATCTTATATAATTATAGATGTCTATGTTTGGGATAAATCAAGGCCAGTTCGGACCAAATCTGAACGTCTAAATTTGGGCCAAATATAGACCGGACATCTGTGGACATCTATGATTGGTTCAGATCTAGTCTGGTTGAAAAAATCTGCATCTGTTGACGTTGAGAAATCAAGGTCGGTCTGGACTGCACCAAAAAAAGACCCCAAAAAGACAGAGGACCAACAAAAGACATCCAAAAGATAGTGCCTGATGTTAAATGCTTAGTGGGGTGGCCTAATCTAAATTATGTGTGCCATATTAGGTTGATCAAATAATTTAAATATTTTTTATCTATATTGCATTTTTCACAGCTTTGACATTGCAATATCTATAATGAATATGTCCAATCAGGCTGCATGGGAAAAGAAACTGACAATACGAAAAACAATGATTCATTCAAGAAAATTATTACATTCATCTTGATCCGTGAATCATGGTCATGAGTCATTTTTCTATTGAACAAAAGATTGAAGTCAAGCTGAATCATCCTACCTGGATTCATTGTGACCACAGGAGGTTGGTGGCACCTTAATTGGGGAGGACGGGCTCGTGGTAATGGCTGGAGGGGAATCAGTAGAATGGTATAAAATAATCAAACACATGGTTTCCATAGTTTCCATGTGTTTGATGCCATTCCAATCGCTCCATTCCAGCCATTATTATGAGCCGTCCTCCCCTCAGCAGCCTCCACTGATTGTGGCACACACTATCACGTGTCTAGCTTGCGCAACTCCGAGACATGGGTGGCTCAGTAGAGAACATTTATTTGAGATCCAACATATAGCTCAGTGTTTGATGCCAAGTTCATGTCATGTCAGAAACTCAGGACCTCTGAGTTAAAATGAACGGAAGTTATTTGCATAGAGCTTCCTATTTGTTGATTCTGATAATTCTCAAGTGGTAAACTCGGGTATCATCTTTTACCGCATTCGTGTCATGTTGGACACTCGGGACCTCTGAGTTAAAAGGAACGTAAATTATTTGCGTAGAGCTTCCTATTGGTTTATTCTGATACCGCCCAAGTGGAAAACTAGAGATCCAAATTTTCCACCTAGATTAGAAAATTGGAAATGTCAGAGTTTCCAACACAATGGGAACGTGGCATTTCAACAACGAGTAAGCAAGTCATGCCACATTCATGTGCTAGTCGGAACGCCGAAATTTCAGACGTGCTTATCGTTGTAGAAAGATTATCCTGAATTTCTTGGTAAGTATCAGAATCAACCAATAGGAAGCTCTACGCCAGGAGTGTCAAACTCATTCCATGGAAGGCCAAGTGTCTGCAGGTTTTAGTTTTTTCCTTTCAATTAAGACCTTAAAAAAACAGATGAGGGGAGTTCCTTACCAATTAGTGACCTTAATTAATTAATAAAGTACAAGGGAGGAGTGAAAACCAGCAGATACTCGGCCCTCCGTTTGACCGCAGGTTGGCACCTTAATTGGGGAGAATGGGCTTGTGTTAATGCAGGAGTGGAATGGTATCAAATGCGTCAATGCGATTCCATTCGCTCTGTTCCAGCCATTATTGAGTCATCCTCTCCTCAGCATCCTCCACTGAGTTTGACACATGCGCTCTACATAAATAACTTTTATTAATTTACGTAAATAACTTATGTTAATTTTAACTTGGAGGTTCTGAGTTTCCGATAGTACATGAACGCAGCATTTGACACTGGTTTGAGATGAGAAACACTATTTTCACGCCATTGAGACAGCTACAACCGGAAGTTAAGGTTAGGGAAAATGTTCACCTTACCTGTTATAAAAATCACTCCAGGTCGTAGCTGTATCGAAGTGGCATGAAAAGATTGTGTCCCGGTTTGGGATATCAAATTCATTCAGAATACGAGAAACGCTATTTTCACGGCACGTTGATTAAGCTACAACAGGAAGTTACTTTTTCATAGCAGGTTAGGAGAACTTAGGCAGCTGGTTAGGAGAATTAGGTTAGGGTTAGCGAAAATGCTCTCCTAACCTGCTACGCAAATAATTTCCGTTCGTAACTGTATCGAAAAGAGTGTGTCCAAATACAGCGCAGCATGGTTAAAGGTTTTGTTCTATCTGTGGTATGATGTGTCCCTTCAGAATGGTCGTTACAAGTTACCAAGTCATAAACCCCACCGATTTCTACAATATATTTTCCTAAAGTCTGATTTTAAACCTAACCTTTAACCACACTTCTAACATTATGCCTAACCCTAAACGTAAATGAAGACAAAAAAGCACTTTTCCCCCCATGAATTTTTTACGATATAAAAAGCAAATCAGCGTATCCCATTCGAATTCTCCAATGATTTACGTAAGTCAATGCGCAAACCTCCCAGAGTGCTGTTCGTTTTTTTTTTGCCATCTTGTCGAGTGGTAAAAGGAAGAGCAGAGCGGCAGTTAGCTTGCTGCTAGTAAGTAGGTTTGTGTCATAGCAGCAGCTCTAAATAGTGAGAGAACCAGAGGACGAGGAAGATAAACTTTCTTAAATTCAGGAATTTCTGTCTATCGGAGGATATAGATTCTATGTGAAGATTTGGAAGGGGATATGGACTTGTTTACATGATGTCGTACAGGCTTGTTTATAGGTAAGGATCGAACTAACGACACCGATAGCTATTATTTGGTTAGCTTTTAGCTACATTAGCTAGCCAGCTAAAAGGGAGAGTGGTGAACGGAGCCCGCCTCAGACTAAAGTGTTGGTAGCAGCTGGTGAGCGGTAACTGCAACAGGGGGCTGCTTGCAACTCCGGGGCCGGTACAATAACGCACGCAGGAGGCCAGGTTTGGAAGAACTGGAGGAGAGGAGGTGGTGATATCGGTATACTTGTCACAGAGACTAGCTAACGTTACCCTGTCCGATTTCGGGCGGGGGGCTGGTTCTTTTTTTTACAGACAATCTGCAACAGGAGAGGGGAGCAAGGAATATGTCGCATATTTGCCTGCTATAATCTGTGAATTCTTTAGCTAGCTCGTTAAAAGCTATCACTTATTGAGCTCAGACGAAACACTTATCAAGGAAATAGACAGTCACTTGAGTGACTAGCAAAGATATTCAACATGTCAAAAATGCCAGCAAAGAAGAAGAGTTGTTTTCAGATCACGAGTGTGACACAGGCTCAGGTGGCGGCCAGTAGCATCACGGATGACACCGAGAGTCTGGACGACCCGGACGAATCCAGGACCGAGGATGTGTCATCCAAAATATTCGACGTGTCCCTGGCCGATCCGGGAGTATGTGATCGAAGTTCATCCGAGGAGACTTTAAACAATGCAGGGGAAGCGGAGGCAGCTGTCATGGCCTTACATTTACTTCAAGAGGGGCAGCCAATGGCTGCAACAGGTCCTATTAATGGGGGCCATGCTCTTAGAAGTACAGGCCTGAGCCATGTCAACCCACACTTTTTAGGGGGCAGTGTTCCTGTACCAGCTGCGAGTCAGCCCTCCATTCCAACCTCGGCCACCCAGCAGCCGACAACAGTCAACGCTGGCCATGCTGCGAATGTTTCCCCAAGTGTATCTCAGATGCCCCCCGCGGCGCCTAGCTCTACAACGACGACAAGCTGTAGTTCACGTTTCAGGGTCATAAAACTTGACCACAGTACAGGAGAGCCCTTCAGACGGGGCAGATGGACATGTATTGAGTTCTATGAGAGAGATTCTGAGGGCTCTAGCATGAGCAGGACTGTGGATAGCATAAAACACGCTGTCACCATTGACCACAATGCAGACAGTGGGCTAGGGACCACAGGAAGCAATGTGGTTGCTCCTAGTACTCTCTCCACACAGGCTCAGGAGTCCACAGGTGATAGTGGCTACTACACTTTCCACCATGGCCACCCTCCGGAGCTTCAGCAGCAAGGCTACAGCCTAGAGCCCCAGACAGGGAGCGGGGCGAATGCCTTACAGCCCACAGGGTACTCAGCGACGGTATCCCAGGCACAGGTCAACGTGCAGCCCGATGTCCCCCAAATGCTTCACCCTATTGGCCACAACGGCGTGCCCCAAGGTGGCATGCTGCAAAAATCCCCCCTTGTGCCTCTTGCCACGCAGGCCCAGCAGTTTGCCTACTCCGCTCATCCCTCTGGAATGCACCCCAGTCAGCTGGACTATCGACAGCAGCACTTAGCCCCTCTACAGCCTCAGGGCTCCAGCCCTCAAACCCACCCCATGGCCTCCCTCTCTGTGGGGCCTCTGTCGAGCCACGGCCCCTCGTCTGTCAACACCCCTCAGGCTGGGGAGCTGTCTGGGTCTTTGCACGGCGGGCCATTAGCATCGACCCAGGGGCTGTTGCTGCAGGTAGCCAGCGGGGCCGTTTTGTCTCCTGCCCTACAGCAGCCGGTGAGTCATCCTCAGCCTTCAGGAGGAGTGGGCAGGGCCTCCGTTGTCCAGAATGTGCCTGCCACAGTGCCCAGTGCCACCAACACCCCCCCAGGCATGCCAAGCCAGGCCCCTGACCCAGGAGGACTCCCCCTGGCCCAGGTAGCTCACGGTGAGGCCACAGCTGGAGCAGTCGGGCAGGGTCTTCCCACGGCCAGCCAGGGGGACGACAGCCGCAGGAGGTCGGACACCCTACCTCAGCCCAATACAACCCCAGGAAAAGATGTCATGAGGTCTTTCATCCCTGAGAGCTTGCAGCTGGCCACTCCCACCGTCAACAGCCTGTTCGGGATAGCCATTCCCATGGATGGAGATGAGGATGGGTAAGAGATTTGTTTTAAATTCACTTCAAATGTTGGAGGGCCTAGCTCAATGTTCAAACCTTATCTGTGTAATGTAATGTCCAGACAAGGTGTTTATCCATTCACTCTCAATGTGGTGTCAATGGGCATCATGTTAAGATGTAAACAAAACTCAAGTGTTAGAAAACTGAGTAGCGCTGAGGGACTGAGGGCTGTTTCTGGAAGACTGCCATCATGTTATACATTCCCGTGGCATTCTGCAGCAGTGCGGTCATACTCAATGTTGTGTAGTGAAGGCTTCCTCTTGCCAAGGCTAGTGTGAGGTATGCTATTCCTGGAAATGTTTACTTGTATGTAAAAACATCTCTTGCGGTTGTGTTCAGAAGGTAAATGTGGAGTTTGGGGGCGGAAGGGCAAGGTGGCAGGGGGGGACAAGGTGGCAGGGGGGAGAACTGCGCCAGAGAGAACTGGCATGGAGGAAGGAATCCTTTTTAATGTGTTTCATTAGTGCCTACTAGGGCTGATCCCGTTTTAGTAGACTAGTTGATTTTATTTTTTTTTATTTTTTTTTTTGTATTACATTTAGTCGAGACCGTAGGAATTGCACACCAGTATCACCAGTAGTGCATTTGCCCTTATATCCCATAATTTCTAATCTTCTAATCTTCGTTTGGTTACTGTAATTTCTGTTAATGCATTACATTTATTATTCTTGGGCCTCCCGGGTGGCGCAGTGGTCTAGAGCACTGCATCGCAGTGCTATGCTGCGCCACCAGAGTCTGGGTTCGCGCCCAGGCTCTGTCGCAGCCGGCCGCGACCGGGAGGTCCGTGGGGCGACGCACAATTGGCTTAGCGTCGTCCGGGTTAGGGAGGGTTAGGGAGGGTTTGGCCGGTAGGGATATCCTTGTCTCATCGCGCTCCAGCGACTCCTGTGGCGGGCCGGGCGCAGTGCGCGCTAACCGAGGGGGGCGGGTGCACGGTGTTTCCTCCGACACATTGGTGCGGCTGGCTTCCGGGTTGGAGGCGCGCTGTGTTAAGAAGCAGTGCGGCTTGGTTGGGTTGTGCTTCGGAGGACGCATGACTTTCGACCTTCGTCTCTCCCGAGCCCGTACGGGAGTTGTAGCGATGAGACAAGATAGTAATTACTAGCGATTGGATACCACGAAAATTGGGGAGAAAAGGGGATAAAAATAAAAAATAAAAAAATAAAACGATTTATTTATTTATTATTCTTATTCTTATTCTCATTCTTTTTAAAGTTGTCATTGTCGGAGTGGACACGTTGTTTGCGGAGTGCACAACCTAGGCTACGCTTGTGAGAAACAAGTTTTTGTTTATTTCATTCCATTTACGACTTATCAATTTATTCATTGTGTTTTGTTTGGAACGCTCCTGTCAATGTTGAGTAAGGACTCGCACCTGATTACGCACAGAAGTATGCCTAGTCTACCTGGCCTGCATGCAAATGTAGGCTTATATATGTGCTCATTTGGAGATCTGATAGTATTTCTGAAAAAAAGTCACACTCAGATTCAGTGGAAATGTCATCAAATAGGCCTACCTCATTATTACTTAACCTTTGTGCAAATACAGCAGTGTCTGTCTGGAGAGCACTGAAACTGAGGGTCTAATATATATTTTATGCAATGTTTGAAGTTCCTTGCACACAGGCCATGCGTAGCTGTATTTTTATCAGGATATTTTCTACCTGCAGGCTGCAATGTTTTTATTTGTTGGCTTTATACAG
This sequence comes from Salvelinus alpinus, assembly GCF_045679555.1. Lineage (NCBI taxonomy): Eukaryota > Metazoa > Chordata > Actinopteri > Salmoniformes > Salmonidae > Salvelinus > Salvelinus alpinus. The sequence continues at coordinate 9,551,175 of NC_092100.1, read as the reverse complement.
GTTATTTTTTACATAGTTGGCAATAGAAATCAAGTTTTATTTGTCACATGTGCCCGAAATACAACAGGTGTAGGTAGACCTTACAGTGAAATGCTTGCTTACAAGCCCTTAACCAACAATACAGATTTAAGAAAATAAATGTATAACAAATAATTTAAGGAGCAACAATAAAATAACAGTAGCGAGGCTACAGTTGGAGTCAGGAGTTTACATACACCTTACCCAAATACATTTAAACTCAGTTTTTCACAATTCCTGACATTTAATCCTAGTAAAAAGTCCCTGTTTTAGGTCAGTTAGGATCACCACTTTATTTTAAGAATGTGAAATGTCAGAATAATACTACAGAGAATGATTTATTTCAGCTTTTATTTCTTTCATCACATTCCCAGTGGGTCAGAAGTTTACATACACTAAATTAGTATTTGGTAGCATTGCCTTTAAATTGTTTAACTTTGGTCAAACATTTTGGATAGCCTTCCACAAGCTTCCCACAATAAGTTAGGTGAATTTTGGCCCATTCCTCCTGACAGAGCTGATGTAACTGAGTCAGGTTTGTAGGCCTCCTTGCTCGTACACGCTTTTTTTTCTTCAGATCTGCCCACAAATTTTCTATAGGATTGAGGTCAGGGCTTTGTGATGGCCACTCCAATACCTTGACTTTGTTGTCCTTAAGCCATTTTGCCACAACTTTGGAAGTATGCTTGGGGTCATTGTCCATTTGGAAGACCCATTTGCAACCAAGCTTTAACTTCCTGACTGATGTCTTGATGTTTCTTCAATATATCCACATACTTTTCCTTCTCATGATGCCATCTATTTTGTGAAGTGCACCAGTCCCTCCTGCAGCAAAGCACCCCCACAACATGATGCTGCCCCTCGTGTTTCACGGTTGGGATGGTGTTCTTCGGCTTGCAAGCCTCCCCCTTTTTCCTTCAAACAAAACAATGGCCATTATGGCCAAACAGTTCCATTTTTGTTTCATCAGACCAGAGGACATTTCTCCAAAAAGTACGGTCTTTGTCCCCATGTGCAGTTGCAAACCGTAGTCTGGCTTTTTTATGGTGGTTTTGGAGCAGTGGCTTCTTCCTTGCTGAGCGGCCTTTCAGGTTATGTCGATATAGGACTCGTTTTACTGTGGATATAGATACTTTTGTACCTGTTTCCTTCAGCATCTTTACAAGGTCCTTTGCTGCTGTTCTGGGATTGATTTGCACTTTTCGCACCAAAGTAAGTTCATCTCTAGGAGACAGAACGTGTCTCCTTCCTGAGCAGTATGACGGCTGCGTGGTCCCATGGTGTTTATACTTGCATACTATTGTTTGTACAGATGAATGTGGTACCTTCAGGCATTTTGGAAATTGCTCCCAAGGATGAACCAGACTCGTGGAGGTCTACAATTTTTTTTTCTGAGGTCTTGGCTGATTTCTTTTGATTTTCCCATGATGTCAAGCAAAGAGGCACTGAGTTTGAAGGAAGGCCTTGAAATACATCCACAGGTACACCTCCAATTGACTCAAATGATGTCAATTAGCCTATCGGAAGCTTCTAAAGCCTTGACATCATTTTCTGAAATTTTCCATGCTCTTTAAAGGCACAGTCAAACTGACCCAGTGGAATTGTGATAGTGAAATAATCTGTCTGTAAACAATTGTTGGGAAAAATTACTTGTGTCATGCACAAAATAGATGTCCTAACCAACTTGCCAAAACTATAGTTTGTTAACACGATATAAAAAACAAGTTTTAATAACTCCAACCTAAGTATATGTAAACTTCCGACTTCAACAGGGGGTACCGGTGCAGAGTCAATGTGAGGGGGCACCAGTTAGTTGAGGTAATATGTAGGTAGAGGTAAAGAAGTTACTTTTACATTTGTGTAATTTTAATATAGTTATTAATCACAATTCAATGATTTTGAGATATGAGGTCTTTTATTATAAATTAAACTGTTCCATTTTAAATAAGCATATGAAAACCATAACATGCAGATCAGTAGAAATGGTAAGATAAATGGCACTCCAAATGGAGAAGGTTGCCAACCCCTGGTGTAGCCTATTACCAGCAACTCCGGGAGCTAATGGCAGAATCTGTGAAGACCAGCAGCAGCGGGAAGAGGAGGTTCGGGAACAGGTTTTTTTCTTCTGGTTAGGCTATCTTGATCTCTGGCTCCCTCTTGAGTCGTTTTTGTGTCATTATTTAATCACAGTGTGCTTAAAGCATCAGACAAGCTCCGTAGTCTACATATAGTTGATTTTATAAAAACACACAGTGTGAGTATGTTAGAGTGTTGGGCCAGTAACCGAAAGGTTGCTGGATTGAATCGCCGAGCTGACATGGTACAAATCTGTCGTTCTGCCCCTGAGCAAGGCAGTTTACCCACTGTTCCCCGGGCACCGAAGACATGGATTGTCTTTTTCCCTTATATGGAAAAATAAAATTCAGAGAAGTCCATTGGTCGATTTTATATTATATTTTTGTCGGGGACAGCCCTAGTGCCTACTAAAACACAGGATAACAACTCACTTTGTTATAGACACACAGAACCCCATATTTACCCCCCCCCTCTCCTTTTTGTGTTGAGGCTCTTAAATAAATTACACTAAAAGTAATACTCTCTGAGTATGGAGCCCTGTGTTTTGTTCTCTGGATCTTTTCCTAGCATGACACCTCATAAATAGGGGGTAGAGAGGGAGGAATAATGATGGACAGAGCAAGTTGTTGCCAGTGTAATGTCATCGGGGAACAGCCCGTGCCCATTTTCTAATCGTTCTCGGATGTTGGCCGTGACATCAGTGGAGCCCTATAAAACTGACCATGGAGCCATGATGGCAGCAGGTCTGCATCTAAAGTTACACCTTGTTCACTACTGTTGACCAGAGTCCTATAGAGAATAGGGTGTCATTTGGGAAGCAGGACGTCTGTGGAGAGGACAGGCCGACGGGTGTGCTCCAGTCAGCAATGAGATGGCATGGCTGGATTGAGTCTCTGTCAACTGTTTAGCTCAGTTCTATCATGGCCTGCCCTGGCTGATGTTGACATGGGATTTTCTCAGTCCTTGAAATCCCTCACATTTCAGACTGATTCTTGATCACTTGTACTCACTGTTTATTGACTTTTGGAGGCTCTCGAGAGGCTTCCTATAGATTCTCACAAACACGTGTGTATTATGTTCCTGTGCTGAAGTTTGGTTAACCTTGGAGTGTGTGCTGGGAGGCTAGCCTGTGTGTATCCTAAAGGGGAGATAGCAGGCTAGCAGAGCCAGCTAGGCTCTAGATTATTATGTTATCAGCTAATATTCAGATAAAGTATATAAAACTTCCTGACAATTCAAAATTATCCAAACGTAAGAAACACTTCTCAAATCACGTCGCATCTTCTAGGGAGAGACATGTTTACTCCTACAGTCAGAGACACATTGTTCTGTACACAATTTCAACTCCTATGTGAAACCAGGTCAGGGCCAAGTCTCATTGTTTGTTCTGGTCTTTATTAAAACAACGCTGGGTGACGCAGTACGACTGCGGAGCGATTGAGTCTTCAGTTTGGAAAGGTTGGCATCTTCTATGCTCAATGCTGTCCTTTTTAGCCAAATAAACCAGTGACGATGCCCTTGGGACAAATTGGCTTCATTCAACAGAATGGTATGGTCTTCAACTGAATTATAACTCCCTGGATAGATTCCCCTCAGCCTGACTCTCAATTGCGAGGTTAGTGGGGCGTAGTAGTTGGATCCTAATTTAGGATTACATCTTCATCGGCAATCAATTATTTAACCTGTTTTTATCACAGATTTTTTTTTTTTTTTTTAGATAAATACCTTGGCTACTCTTAAGAGGAAAACCCAGTAACTAGGCAACACCGACTTGAGGTACATTCAGGCCTTATGCCGTCATGTGGTCACTCCAGGACCCAGCATTGGGTCCTGTGCCCCTGTGGTGGCCCTACTTAACAAAGTGACTGGTTTTAGTGTGTGCATGTGAGCCACGCCCCTTCTGTGTCACCGCTGAGACCCCCACCCTTATATTGATTAGTGGGCCTGCTGCTCTGATTGGCCTTTCTAACTATGTACTCTGGCTCTTCCCCTTTCCTCCAATGGAACACCATACATTGACTCAGTACAAGTACCCCCGGATGCCGAGCAGTTGCCATACCAGGCGGTGATGCAACCGGTCAGGAGGCTCTCGATGGTGTGGCTGTAGGACTTTTGGAGGATCTGGGGACCAATGCCAGATCTTTTCATTCTCCTGAGGGGGGAAATGGCATTGTCGTGCCCTCTTCACGACTGTCTTGGTGTGTTTAGACTATGATAGTGTATTGGTGTTGTGGACACCAAGGAACTTGAAACTCTCGACCCGCTCCACTACAGCCTTGTCGATGTGTATGGGGGCATGTTCGGCCCTCCTTTTCCTGTAGTCCACGATCATCTCCTTTGTCTTGCTCACGTTGCGGGAGAGCTTGTTGTCCTAGCACCACTCTGCCAGGTCTCATGTCGGTGATCAGGCCTACCACCGTCAGCAAACTTAATGATGCTGTTGGAGTCGCGCTTGGCCACGCAGTCATGGGTGAACAGGGAGTATAGGAGGGGAGTAAGCACGCACCCCTGAGGGACCCCTATGTTGAGGATCAGTATGGCAGATGTGTTGTTGCCTACCCTTACCACCTGCCTACCCTTACCAACACAGTGGTTGGAGGGGAAAGGTCAGCGTGCAAACCTGTACATTGTATTCCTTGATGTATAGTTTGCATGCATGTACGGGAGTAGTTCACCTGGACAATTGTTTCGCCCTGCTTTGACAGCCGGGCTCCTGTGAGCGGAGGTAGTGTTGAGTGAGTGCGACATGAAAGCATCCATGGTGTGGTAGAGAGATGGGCAGTCTTTAATCAATGGGCCTCCGTCATATTTCATATCTCCTCGCGAGTTATGCTGTGGCCCTTGTCCTACCCCATGCTGGAGCCCATCACTGTCAGTTATTTTACCCCGGGCAGTTTCTTTCCCCCCCCCCCCCATCACTAAAAATAAGTTTGTTGGCACTTGGATAAAAAAAAAAGTTTCCTCTCGTATCCTCATTGTGGATGGCCTCCTTGAACAACAACTATGACTGGGTTGTCAGAGGAACCTGTCACTTGGATTATTAAGGGATGTTTTGAGTGTACGTGTGAGTTGAGGAACAACTAGATCAGTTTGTTGTTAGTTCCTCTTCTTGTGAATGTCAGGCGGTTTGGGCTATGATATCAATCCCACTCTGAACTGTTTTGGACGTGCACCATTTGTCATATTGATCAACCCACTCTGCCTCTCTCTGTGTGTCTGATTATGGACCAGGGGACCTGCTAGACTCTTGAGACAGAAAATATACAGCATGTCAAATCACCGCAGCGATGAATACAAAACCACAGTCTTTGTTCGAGAGGAGAGGGAGGCTTTATCAACCGTGTAGGGGAACCACCCTCTGGGGCTTTTTAGGTTCACATTGAGTGGAGACAGAGGGTGAAAAATATAGAGGCCGCACTGAGGGTTATTCTCAGCAATTTTAAATCTGACATTCCTAAATGAGCAATGTAAATTATTCTGGGTGCATTTTATTCTCTGCTCAGATCGGTCTTAAAGGAATTTACTTTCCTGCTTTGATGTCTTTTTTTTCTTCTTTTTTTTTTGTCAAACTACATCCTCGGTTTTTTAAAACTTTAGTTTCTAATGTTTCATCTTGTCAGCGTTGTGCACTTCCTGTTCCTCCTCTTGTGCTGAGCTTCTGCAGGGCAACGGACGTGACTCATACTGGCGGAGTAGAGATGTAACACTTTAATTCACTAATCTGACACCGTTTCACAACAGACTAGTATTTAATCAGTGCGTGTGTGTGTTTTGTCATTCACCAAGTGGTGTAAATCCTGCCTGTTATTTGGTGACCGAGCAATTTGGGTGACCTCACTCCTTTCCTACTCTCCTTTTAGTTATAGTTTCCATGGTACAGATTTAGGATAATGTTATGCACTGTTGGTTCTTATCAACTCTGACGCAAATTATGTAACGTGGCATATCTTGGCCTTTGCGAGCCACTTACCTACCTTCTATGCCTTCAAGGGTGTGGTGACTAATGTATACTAAGCCCCTTGAGTCTTGCCTCTACGCACTAGATCCAATGGTTCATGTCCCGAATGTGGAAAACCGAAGGAGACCACGTCCAATAAAATAATTTACAGTTTCGGAGCATTACGAGGGATTAATTTAAAAAAAGGATGCGGTAAGACGCCACATGAAACCTACCCTGACAACATAATCATGGTGCATTCATTCTCAAATCCCTCTCTCTGCGTCGTCCCTTTCATTCAGAAATGCAACGTTGACAGCCACCTAAAGCCTGAAGTTATGGTTGCTTTGATTTCCATAAAGGTTGGCTCAGGGGATCCAGTGTGTTGTCTAAAGGGTCTGTCACAGAGTACGGTATGTAAAGGAGGTTGTGTGTGTGACTTGTCACACTCGTATGTTAGCTGCAGCGCAGATGAGGTCTGGGATTCTTGGGCCCTGTAGTCATTTAGTAATGGTATGTACAGTCCAGGCCTGCATTATTAGCTGTCTAAGCACAGCTTTAAAGATTTCAGGATACAAGTTATGTGTGGAGTGTCACATGCCGCCTGGCTGCACAAAGCCTTTTAACTGAAGCGTTTCACTGGGTGTCCTGTTCGTTCGCTGCCACTGTATGTGGCACAGGCAGGAATGAACTGTGATGCGCTGTATCAGCCCAGTCTGTCATATTGCCGTGCTCTCTTGCCTGCGCTCTGCTCTCTTGCCTGCGCTCTGCTCTCTTGCCTGCGCTCTGCTCTCTTGCCTGCGCTCTGCTCTCTTACCTGCGCTCTGCTCTCTTACCTGCGCTCTGCTCTCTTGCCTGCGCTCTGCTCTCTTGCCTGCGCTCTGCTCTCTTGCCTGCGCTCTGCTCTCTTGCCTGCGCTCTGCTCTCTTGCCTGCGCTCTGCTCTCTTACCTGCGCTCTGCTCTCTTGCCTGCGCTCTGCTCTCTTACCTGCGCTCTGCTCTCTTGCCTGCGCTCTGCTCTCTTGCCTGCGCTCTGCTCTCTTGCCTGCGCTCTGCTCTCTTGCCTGCGCTCTGCTCTCTTGCCTGCGCTCTGCTCTCTTGCCTGCGCTCTGCTCTCTTGCCTGCGCTCTGCTCTCTTGCCTGCGCTCTGCTCTCTTGCCTGAGCTCTGCTCTCTTGCCTGAGCTCTGCTCTCTTGCCTGAGCTCTGCTCTCTTGCCTGCGCTCTGCTCTCTTGCCTGCGCTCTGCTCTCTTGCCTGCGCTCTGCTCTGCTGCACAGTGGCTGCCTCACACTTCTCATCAGCCCTCTGCTGTGCAACAGGCCTGCTCATTGGACCCCAGGCATTCACTGGGGAGTGACTGACTGTTTAAAGGGAATTGTCTGGACACGCTAGAGTAGACCTGAGGGGGGGACACACAGGGAGTTCAGTGTGTCACGCTCATGCTTCAGGACCCAATTCTGTGCTTTATTTAACCGGCAGAGTCAATGAACTAGACCCTGATTTGGTGAAATCGAGCAGATGGCGTGTCTTTTGTACCGGTTACCATGCTAATGTTATCAGTTACTTGTTGTACTCCAGCTGAGTAGGCTAGGCTGTGTAGGCCTATATAGTAGCTGTTTTTCTCACTTGGATTGACTCATTGTGACAGTGTCAGCAAAGATGCACAAGAAATTCATCACCTTTTGGCACAGAGCTGTTTCTAATCTGTGGAACATTTTTGGCACCCACCTTTCACTGAATTAACGTTTAGCTAGATACTGGGGAGCCATCTGTCTGGTAACACTGTGTGCAGTTGAGTCAGAAGACCCCCCCCCCCCTGCCCACGCCCTGCCAACGGTGACCCACCTCACCCTCCTCCACATCCTGACCCCTAAAGAACGGAGGCAGGGATGGTTGGTGGTTAGCAGCACAGCTGTTACAGCTGGCCCCCTACTGAGAGTCACGTCCTTGAGCCATCCAATCTCTCCACATCTCCCAGAGCGTAATGCATCGGCTCTTATGAGACTACCCGTACTTCTGCAGGGCTCACTGTTTTATTTGACTCCCCATCCAGCTGACTCACTCTGCCTCAGTCATCCGTCTCTGTGCACTGAGCTCACATTACCTCTGGTTCATATCCTGTATGGATATTTTCCCAAGGAAGTAGTAGCGCAGGGAATGGCGGAGGCCGCTACGCTGGATGAGGAATACCAGACAATGGAGGCCACCTGGCCTCAAGTCACTTGCATTGCATTCTGTGTACAGGATCGTTCTATGTTTTCCTGCTTAAGAGAACAGTGTCTTGTGTATGTGGCTTGTGGTTATGTTTTTTTGGGGGGGGAATTTAGGGAGGGGGGAAATCATCCAGTTTTACAGAGGATTCACTCAGCTGAGTGACCTGAGTATGAGTGGCTGCATTCATATTCTGTTCACAACACATTTCGAAAGAGGTTTAGGCCCCCAAAATGAGAAAAATAACGTTGAATATGTTAACTCCGCCTCAGGTTTTTTCCAGGTAACATGTTGACACATTTGACCTGTCAGGGTAAATGTATTCAAGTTAGTTTTGTTTAGGTTGTGTTTTACAACTGTTACCCAATAAGAAATGTACTTCAAATATTCTCTTTATTTAACCTAATCTGAAATACAATACATAAATTATGTAAAAGAACCGTTTCACTCATCACCTTTATATAATATTTTAAGTATTTGGTAACCGCTGCCAATGGGTATAACCCTTAAGAACACTGATTTTTTTCATTTGTAAAATGGTATTGTTGTGCAAAGCCTCTCTATTTACTGAAGTGCTCGTTTCTAAATCCCCTGTCAAGCAGGCATCATGGGGCCAAGACTCTCTTTTTAAAGGTTGTCATTATGATGTGCGCTCTTCAGTGAATAGCACAATAAAGATCTAGTATTTCTTTGGTACTGTTTTGATTACCCACGGTTCGGGCCAGATCCAATACATAATATTAGCCTGGACAGGTGTGCCCCAAGGCTGTATCCTAGGACCAATACTTTTCTGCTCTCAGTTCACTTGTAGGTGTCTGCAATAACTCTGTTTTGATGAATGTGACTTTACCTGCCAGTCAAGTGCAGCAGTGCTCTAAATACAATTGTTTTCTTGTAATTATCTGACAAGGCAATGCCAAAGGGATGCACAAAGTTTCTGGTCACGTTTCCCATGCGGACTCTGGGCTATAGGTCACCCAGATAGTAAGCGTTATTTTGTGGCCTCTGCCTGACAGCATTCCCAAACCTTCTCACACATACCTAAAGCAATTATTTCACTGCAGTCTCTACATTTTAGCATATATTTAATCCAATAATGTTTGATGTAAGCAGGAGAGGCTATTTCTTGTGTAGGGTGCTATCCCACTCTAAATATAATCAAGTGGGATGGAACAAATTGGCCACGTTAGCTACCACCAGCGACGTGATACAGCTGCTCAGTGGGAAGCCCCTTGATACAACACTGGTCATTTACACCGGCTTGTCGTTACGTTAGCTAATTGTCATGTCACTGTGACATCCAGATACTAGATGGTGACCAATACTACAAGTTATTTCTCCCTCGCCCATCAAAACAAACATCTCTTTATTTTACAAGTTTTAAATATCTCCGAGTTCACTTTTTCTCCCCTTCTCTCTTAGAACTTATTCTCCATTTCTGTCTGGTATCATTCGTCCGTTAATAAACTCATTCTGGGCACTAGGGGTGTCTGACTGCCTCGTTTTTAAAAATCAGTAATTTGGTTTCTTACTCTGGTTGTTACCAAGTGACCTCTTCACAGCTGCTCTCCGAGGTATTTGTTGAAGTGAAACTTGCAAGCGAAAATGCCTCTTTACAGCTCTTACTTGAGGTAATTCCACAACATGGGTTATGAGCGAGACTCAGAGGCGCGGTGAAAAATAAATCTATCATGAGCTAAAATATATACAGTGCATTCGGAAAGTATTCATACCCCTTCCCTTTTTATACATTTTGTTACGTTACAGCCTTATTCTAAAATGGATTAAACAGGTTTTTCCCCCTCATCAATTTATACACAATACCCCATAACAACAAAGCGAAAACAGGTTTGTAGACATTTTTGCAAATGTATTAACAATAAAAAAAACACCTTATTTACATAGCTATTCAGACCCTTTGATCATCCTTGATGTTTCTACAACTTGATTTTAGTCCACCTGTGGTAAATTCAATTGATTGGACAGGATTTGGAAAGGCACACACCTGTCTATATAAGGTCCCACAGTTGACAGTGCATGTCAGAGCAAAAACCAAGCCATGAGCTCGAAAGAATTGTCCATAGAGCTCCGAGACAGGATTGTGTCGTAGCCCAGATCTGGGGAAGGGTACCAAAAAATGTCTGCAGCATTGAAGGTCCCCAAAAACACAGTGGCCTCCATCATTCTAAAATGGAATAAGTTTGGAACCACCAAGACTCCTCCTAGAGCTGGCCGCCTGGCCAAACTGAGCAGTCGGGGGAGAAGGGCCTTGGTCAGGGAGGTGAACAAGAACCCGATGGTCGCTCTGACAGAGCTCCAGAGTCCCTCTGTGGAGATGGTTGTCCTTCCGGGAAGATTCTCCCATCTCTGCATCACTCCACCAATCAGGCCTTTATGGTAGAATGGCCAGACAGACGCTACACCTCAGCAAAAGCCCACTTGGAGTTTGCCAAAAGGCACCTAAAGACTGGCAACATGAGAAACAAAATTCTCTGTTCTGATTGATCTCTTTGGCCTGAATGCCAAGCGTCATGTCTGGAGGAAACCTGTCACCATCCCTATGGTGAAGCGTGGTGGCAGAATGGGGTGGGGATGTTTTTCAGGGACAGGGAGAGTAGTCAGGATCGAGGCAAAGATGAACAAAGCAAAGTACAGAGATCCTTGATGACAACCTGCTCCAGAGTGCTCAGGACCTCCGACCTGGGCAAAGGTTCACCTTCCAACAGGACAACAATACTAAGCACACAGCCAAGACAACGCAGGAGTGGCTTCTGGACAAGTCTCTGAATGTCCTTGAGCGGCCCGGCCAGAGCCTGGACTTGAACCCGATCGAGCATCTCTGGAGAAACCTGAAAATAGTTGTGCTGCAATTTTCCCCATCCATTCGGGCAGAGCTTGAGAGGATCTGCAGAGAAGAATGGGAGAAACTCCCCAAACATACAGGTGTGCCAAGCCTGTAGCGTCATACCCAAGGCTATAGGCTATATATAGACTCCAGGCTATAATCACTGCCAAAGGTGCTTCAACAAAGTACTGAGTACAGGATCTGAGTACTTATGTAAAATGTGGTATTACATTTTTTATTTTATTGATAATATATTTGCAAACATTTATTAAACCTGTTTTTGCTTTGTCATTATGGGGTATTGAGGGGGGTAAACCCCCAATTTGATCCATTTTAGAATGAGGCTGTAACGTACCAACATGTGGAAAAAGTCGAGGGGTCTGAATACCTTCCGAATGCACTGTAGAGAAGAGCCATTAATCAGTTGAGTTCAGTCCCCACTACTAGGCCACGGAAGTCTTCTCCGAGAGTGGATGGATGACTCAGCAGTTTCAATCTAAGCTGCGTGAGCCCTCGAGGACCTTTTTAGTTGGGGGCCCCCTCGTGCAGTAGACCTTTTTTTTGGGGGGGGGGGGGCCCTCGTGCAGTGGACCTTTTTTTTGGGGGGGGGGGGGGGGGCTCGTGCAGTAGACCTTTTTTTGGGGGGCGGGGGGGGGCCTCGTGCAGTAGACCTTTTTTGGGGGGGCCCCCCTCGTGCAGTAGACCTTTTTTGAGGGGGCCCCCCTCGTGCAGTAGAGCAGTCCAGTTGTACACTTCCAGAGACCAGCCCTGCTCTTGTTTTGAGATGTAGACCCAGTGTATCAACTGTTTTTACACTGTAGTTAATGTCCCTCCCCTTTTTAAAATCCATTCAAATTCGCTGTGGAGAACCAACTTTTCTCTGCAATTGCTTGCACGCAGGCAACTGAAAATGTAGTTTTTTTCCCACCTCAAATTATATTTGTCACGTTTTTATGTTTTGTGTATGCACTTAATTCAATATATTAATTTCCCATGAGGATTATCAACTCAAATCAAAAAAAAAGAAACACCAGGAACGCACAATCCCCACATCAGTGCTCAGACTGTCCGCAATAGGCTGAGAGAGGCTGGACTGAGGGCTTGTAGGCCTGTTGTAAGGCAGGTCCTCACTAGACATCACCGGCAACAACGTCACTTATGGGCACAAACCCACCGTCGATGGACCAGACAGCCTGGCAAAAAGTGCTCTTCACTGACGAGTCGTGGTTTTGTCTCACCAGGGGTGATGGTTGGATTCACGTTCATCGTCGAAGGAATGAGCGTTACACCAAGGCCTGTACTCTGGAGCGGGATCGAGGTGGAGGGTCCGTCATGGTCTGGGGCGGTGTGTCACAGCATCATCTGACTGAGCTTGTTGTCATAGCAGGCAATCTCAACGCTGTGCGTTACAGGGAAGACATCCTCCTCCCTCATGTGGTACCCTTCCTGCAGGCTCATCCTGACATGACCCTCCAGCATGACAATGCCATACTGCTCATTCTGTGTGTGATTTTCTGCAAGACAGGAATGTCAGTGTTCTGCCATGGCCAGCGAAGATCCCGGATCTCAATCCCGTTGAGCACGTCTGGGACCTGTTGGATCGGAGGGTGAGGGCTAGGGCCATTCCCCCCCAGAGATGTCCTGGAACTTGCAGGTGCCTTGGTGGAAAAGTGGGGTAACATCTCCAGCAAGAACTGGCAAATCTGGTGCAGTGCATGAGGAGGAGATGCACTACAGTACTTAAAGCAGCTGGTGGCCACCAGACTGTTACTTTTGATTTTGACCCCCCCCCCCCTTTGTTCAGGGACACACTATTCCATTTCTGTTAGTCACATGTCTGTGGAACTTGTTCAGTTGTTGAATCTTATGTTGATACAAATATTTACACATGTTAAGTTTGCTGAAAATAAACGCAGTTGACAGTGAGGACGTTTCTTTTTTGTGTTATGCAATTTTTCACGTGAAAAACATTTTTGTCATTCTATAAATCGGTCTATAGATCATTTAAATGCTATGTTGTATTAGGCAAAAGATGCTCAATGCGTTCAAGGATGTTTTTAATGCCATTAAAATCTAAGGCACTTCATCGCAGTGCTAGAGGCGCCACTACAGACCCAGGTTCGATCCCGGCCCGTATCACAGCCGTCCGTGATCAGGAGTCCCATAAGGCGGGGCACAATTGGCCCAGCTTCGGGTGTTAAGAAGCGCGGTTAGGCGGGTCATGTTTCGGAGGAAACATGACTCGACCTTCGCCTCCCGACCCCGTTGGGGAGTTGCAGCGATGGGACAAGATTGATTTTGTGGCGAAAAAGGGGGTTAATTTTTTGGGGCAATTAAAAGAAACAGAAGTCCAAACAACAAAGTAAAAATAATATGTACTTAAAAAAAAAAAAAGCATCTGAGAGAGCTAAGTCGCCAAAATAAAAGCTAGACGGTGCATTTTAGCAGAATAGATTTTGTTATTATGTTTGAGCAAAAGAACACAGCATTAGCCATGGCAAAATACTATATAATCGCAGGAAATGAGCAAAAACAATACAAGACGTCTCATTCTATAAGTCGTTAATTGGGTGCATCTCATGAAAGGTATAGGGACTCATACTTTGCAGTGTGTGGTGTACAAACGTCATGATATTTGGGTGATAATAATCACTAAGTGCTTTGATGTTCTCCTGCAAAGGAACAATTACTGGTATCTCACAAAGTGAACATACTGCATCTCTCAACCAAATGACAGCCGAACTTGTTCAGGCTGTAGTTGAACCGATTTCAGCCTTAGGGCCTACCTAGGCCTATAACCTAGATTTCCAAGTCGGGACATAGCAGCGCTAAAAGAACATGAAAAGAACATTTAACTGAAACACGTTCAGTTAAAGCCAAGTACATGTAGGTAATGGTAAGTGTTATGTAACCGATTTGACAACCTTCTGTTGTACTACACTCGCGGTGTGAAACATGAGTAAACTGACCATTTTATAACCTGGGTTGGTCGAGCCCTGAATGCTGATTGGCTGACAGCCATGGTATATCAGATCGTATACCACAGGTCTGACAAAACATTTATTTTTACTGCTCTAATTATGTTGGTAACCAGTTTATAATAGCAAAAAGGCACCTCAGGGGTTTGTGATATATGGCCAATATACCACGGCTAATGGCTGTGTCCAGGCACTCAGTAAATTGATCATTCTATACCTACAGGAGGATTCTATTTGCACATGTAGCCTTGGTCCAATTATTTAAAAAATTCACCATTCTTTGCAACCAAACATCTGGCATGAGATTTTTAAAGATAATTGTAGACCTGGATCCCTTGACTGGCATTAAATACCATTCGGATCAGATGTTTATTTATTCTGGAAGCATGTTTTTAGCGCTGATTGATGTAGCTGTGGAACATCATACAATTTCTGATGTGAGAGCTCAGTCTGGACTGAGTCAGTAAACCTCAGCTTCACTCCTTATCAATCTAGTTCTCTCCCTCCATTTCCTCTCTTTCTTTAGGTAGCTGCTTTTTTTCCATACTCATGTTTCTCTTCCTTTTTATATCTATGTTTATATGCAGGAACTTGTCCACTGCTTTCTACCAAGCCTTCCCTACTAGCAAGTTATGGGGGGGCAAAGCCTGTCAGTGATGGGTGTGGGCTTGGGTGTGTGTGTGTGTGGACCAGCCATGGCTGGCGATCCCCAAGTTTGCATGGTTAGAAGCATGGCATTGTGGGAAGTGTTCGGGGCAGGTCGGAATTTCACACTTCAGGCAACACTTCAGGACCCGTTGACACTTTTAGTGTGGTAATCTATCAGTCACGAGGACCCAGCGATTAAGTTTCTTTGGCGCCGCAGCTGTACAGAGTAGCACCACAGGGCTTTAGCACGCCAAACAGAAGATCACCTATTACTTAGTGTAATATCCCATGAAATACGATGCGATTTTACGTAATATTTTGAAAGCTTTATTTTTTGTTGTTGTTGCAATTTTAGGGAGAGCTGAAAGAGCAGATTGGTGAATACCTTCACCTCGTTTAGCTTAGGCAAAGTATTTTTGTCTCGTCCATTAGCCTTAGTGATTTGATTATCTAAAATATCTCTGTAGCATATAAAATGATTATGTAGAAAAACTGAAGAGCCATGTGCTAAAAAGTGTTATATTGAACTCTTAAGACAAACCAGGCAGTAAGAGGACAGATATTTAGTATGTTGACGTGATTTATGGGACTTGAGTTTTGTTGGGCGTTACGGACATAACCAACTGAAGCGATGTGGTCACATCGTTTAGCTTAAGTGGCCTCGCCTAACTCCTATGGGACATAAGTCATTCACTTGCATTATATTATTATTGACTCACTTTTAACTCGCATTATTGAAACACTTGGATAAGACTTGAATCTCTGTGTGTGTGTGTGTTGCCTTGATAACAACTTTAAGCCTACCTCAATATAATAAGTGCCTGTTTTTGGTAGTATAGGTCAACATTGTATCCTACCCACCTGGAACTGAAGTTATATAACCAACCATACATGTTGTAAATCAATCATTGAATATCCTTTTGTAATGAAATGGCTGCGGTTCTTTTGACAATACAGGTGACAATATTAGGTCCCGTGTGGCTCAGTTGGTAGAGCATGTCGCCAGGGTTGTGGGTTCGATTCCCACGGGGGAACAGTATGAATTGTGTGCACTCACTACTGTAAGTTTCTCTGAAATAAGAGCGTCTGCTAAGTGACTAAAATGGAGATAATATTGGGTTGGATAATTCCAATAATGTTGCGGCAATGTACTTTGTTCGGAGACGAGCGTGCATTACTCATGCCCCTGTTCTGATGAGGTTCGAGGCACATGAAAGACTTTCCCATGTGCTGTCTCATGCCCCTGCAGGGCTTTCTCTCCGCCACGGACTTTATTGCCTGTGAGCTAGTGCCTTTTTTTTGTTTTACGGGTTAGCTGACAGGACACATCTCATTCAGGTCTGTTTGTCAAGACGTCGCAGCTATACAAACGCTCTGATCTCATGATTTATGTAAGGAGCGGTCGGTCCATGAAGAATGCGCCTTGGTGGCAGTCTATACCTAAGGTCTTTCTCAACAGTTATTTCTATTTTCAAGTTCATGCAAGGTCACTGCCATAGAAAACATAGCCCACCCTGAAAACAAACTTTTTCCCTCCGCTGTCATCCCGTAGTATGGCCTATTGTGATCAAAGCACGAGTTACCATACACACTCCCAGTGCACCAACAACACACTGGCGCACTTGGCAAGAGATGACGGTTGACCTCCCCTGCTGTTGAAATTGGTTGGGATTTGGGTAAACAACAGTAGCAGTGTTGTGTAAGAGTTGTGGCTCACCACTTACGTGTTTGATCCCCACCCAGCTGAAGTATCCCCTGGGCTGCAGTGACAAACGGTTTGGCTTTCTTCCTAACTGATTTCATCTAACCACAGGTAAACCTGAGAGCTGCCTCCCATCCACCCTCCCCTTTTGTCTGGAGTCAGCTAACTTGTCACTCCTCTGCACGGACTGACTTGTTGGAATGGGGCTAATGTAGTGCTAGGTGGTATACCGTGTTTGATTGTCAATGTAGCACCTGCAACAATGTTGATGACTACAATGCTGTTTTCACTTTGCTATTAGCTTGTGTTTCTTACATCGGCAAACAGCTAGTTTATCTTTTCTTAGCAAGTTGTGGCTAAATCGTGTTATCCGCTAATGCTAATCGCTAGCTAATAAATGTACTGAGTCGGCGCAAACGTAGCTAGTTATACAACCTGATACCAGTGATGGTGTAGGCCTAAATCAGCAGGTTGTTTGTGCAACAGGTATCTAATAAATCAAAGAGGATTAGGCAAAGCATGAAAACGATAACTACATGAAGTGGCTAAGATAACATTTTAATGTAGCCGAAGATTATAGGGTCCCCTAGGAAACACGGACTAAGATTTTGGTTCCTACCCTGTCACAAACTCCTCCTTGGCATTTTCATTCGTTGTCGTGTCAAACACGGTATTCGATAATCATTCAATTTCCATGATTCCAAAAGTTCAAGTGTATTGATCTAAATCGCAAGTCAAATCGCATTTGCAACATTCGGTTAAAAATAAGGCCTAGATTTTTCGCTGATTATCGTGCAGCACAGAAATGCTCTCAAATGAGTGCAGGAAATGCAGAAATTTATGAAAAATAAAGACAATTGTTGGTTTAAGTTTAATTGAACAGTATAAAACAATCAGAATGGTGAGAGACCCATTGAAATCACTTAAAATGTGTTGCTATCCTGGGTTACGCACTACTCATAAAGCACATTTTCTAATTTGTATTATTCAAAAACAAAATACAGTCAAATTAGAAAAATACCGTAATATGATATTTTGGCCATATCGCCCAGCCCTAAGCTAACTTGCTCTAAAGCAATTTTAGGGAAAAAACATTATTTCGAAATAATATAGATTTGTATAGATGTGTGTAGTATTGCTTACTAGGTGTGTCCAATCAACTTTGTAACCACTCCCTCTTCAAGTTAGGGCTAATTGGAAACGCTGTTCAAAAGAGGACATTGTATTATTTCTTTGTACTCCCTGACGATTTTCGGATTTTTAAAACCTTGTTTCTATTGAACATGCCATAACAAATAAAGTTATTTTAATTAATTATATTTAGAGTGCCTTGGTCCTCCTTTCTTTTTGACGACCAATTTACCCCTTTTCCCAAAGAGCACCTTCTATCTACCAAAATGTACTATTGTGTACCTTAGTAGCGCTTCCCTTCCTCCTCTTTCTACGAAATAATATAGATAATTTTATTTTTTTATTTTTATTTTTTACAAATGGCAAACCTTGTAGGTGGGTCGGATCAGTCATAGTTTTGCGTCTCCACCGATGGCTTTATCCCTAAGTTGTATTATCATAACCATTCAACCTTTCTCATAGTGAAACCACTGGAGTAAGCCAACACAACTCTGGTCTCGTGTTTCCTTTGGCTATTTTAAAATGGGGGGTGTCGTCGTTTGAACTTAAGTGACTCCACTCGCATCCTCTACCTGTTATGGGCTTCCTTTTTAAACAGCAAAAAAACAGATCGATGACTACATTTTGTCACCATGACCGAATCCGTGATCACACTGACTGCGTTTTTGTAAACATTCCCGGGAAAAGCTACTGGTTGGCGTGCTGAATGGGATCAGTGTATAAGGTGGCAGCACCAAAATGAACTTGTCACCAAGCTAAAGTAGCAGATGCCTTCTCTATTTTTACTGCCCTGAATAAAATACTTTATGATTTATGAGCCATAAGTGTCTCCTGCTGTCTGGTATAGAGGGTGAATTTGATCTAGATCAGGTATGTGGCCCACATTTTATGGCAAGAAACAAACTATTCTATTCTATTACTGATTTCATTAGCAATTTTTGCGCATCAAGTCCAAGTCATACGAAAGTATCTAAAATGTATTGTGAAGCTCAACAAAGTCACGTATAGATGATTTGAACATGATGCGTGAAAAATACTAATATCGGTACCATGACTTGAATGGGATCTGTGCCACAAAAAAAACCCGTTAGCATTTGGAAACCGTGTCGGGGGAAACTAAACCAAAGCATGGATTACTGCCATACCCTGTCCATAGACTGCTGGCTGAGTTAGGAAACCATTTTGTAATTTGGGTGACCTAGCCCTTTGTGCAGCTCATACAATGATGGTGCTTTTTCTGTCCCAACAACGACAATGAAATAAAATTGTTCAGGTTTCATTTTCAACCAATACCCCCTCCTTACTACTTCTGAAGTAAAAAAGATGTTGAGCCTATACCCCCCAGAGTATAATTGCTAACCGGCCACAGTGTATCTCCTATAGGGAGGCCTCCCGAGCTACAATTAATTTCACTATCCTTTTCTAAGCATCTTATTAAGGAGCACACGTAAGTATGTCATTTTGAGGGGATTACATGGTGCCTCCACCGCAGGCCATGTCTGCGAGGCCTGATGGACGTGACACAAGCCTGGCACTCTGTTTTTTGCTTTACGACTTGGGGAGGAAAGGGGGCTGGCCATCATGGCAAAGGGTGATATAAAGAAATATATATATATATATATATATATATATATATATATATATATATATATATATATAAACTTACGTAAGACGAGACCCTGTTCCTAGAATATGCCTTCTCCTTGCCAGCTGAGTGAGAATGTTAATCTTGGCAAACGTCTCCACATCATGACTGCTGCCCTTTTCTTGACACCCTGTTGTGGCCAATCGAGGTGGCTCTGATGAGACATGGAGAATCTCCCAGTTGTCAGTGGTCACATCATAAAGGCAAGAAGTATTTTTTTTTTGTAACATTTTTTTTTACCTTAACTATGAAGTCAGTTAAGAACAAATTCTTATTTACAAAAGGCCTCGCATCACAGGAAGAGACAACACTACATAAACG
The DNA here is from genome assembly GCF_045679555.1 of Salvelinus alpinus. NCBI lineage: Eukaryota > Metazoa > Chordata > Actinopteri > Salmoniformes > Salmonidae > Salvelinus > Salvelinus alpinus. The sequence goes on along the minus strand of NC_092100.1, from coordinate 9,531,663 downwards.
GAGTAAGTAGCAGATGAGATGTGGATTAGGGCCTAACCCCTGGTTTTACACGTCTCCGCGTTGAAAGGGGAGCCGTGGCACCTCCATACCAGAGGGGAAGCCCCTAATTGAGGCGCTGATCCTGTGATAATGATCTAATAAATACAGAGGATTGTTAGGGGCCAGGCGCTACGTTAGTCCTCTTAACTACTGACCTGGCACCTGACCTGGCACCACTACTTACTCCTTCACATGGAGTTTGATGGTGACATCACACAAATCAAATTGTATTGATTTGATTTTACACACCCGGCCTCTTTACCGTCTCATGTGCCCATTAGTTCCAGGGGGTGAACACTCGCTCCTTGGCAAGCCAGGATTCTCCTCCATTTAACGAGCATCCTAGATGGAAGTTAGTTTAGTGGAACATGTTAGCCTAATTTTGTTTTTATTTATTCAACTTTTATTTACCTAGGCAAGTCGGTTAAGAACGTTCTTATTTACAATAATATAGCTCCGTCAGACTTCAGTAGGGTCTAACGTGTGTGTGCAAACTCTCGTCACTCAGATCCAAAACATCTACAGGAATGTATACCTTTCCACACACACACACACACACACACACACACACACACACACACACACACACACACATGCTCTCATTCCAGCCTGGCTACCAAGACCCCCAGTGTGTCTCAAGTGTGTCTGCTGATGTGAGTAACTACAGGCCCATTAGTACACACACACACACACACACACACACACACACACACACACACATGCTCTCATTCCAGCCTGGCTACCAAGACCCCAAAAGTGTCTCAAGAGTAACTACACCTGTGGTGTCAAAGGTTGTTGAAAAGTGTGTAGCAGAACAACTGATTGCCCACCTCAACAACAGCCCCTTCACATTACACTCCATGTAGTTTGGCTTCAGAGCGAAACACTCCACAGAAACGGCCAACTGCTTTCTTCTGGAAAATGTGAAGTCCAAGATGGACAAAGGGGGCGTTGTTGGGGCTGTGTTTCTGGACCTAAGGAAGGCTTTTGATACTGTTAACCATGAGATTCTCAACACAAAATTGTTCAAGTTCAACTTTTCCCCCGATGCCTTGAGATGGATGAAATCATACCTTGAAGGCAGAACTCAGTGTGTCATAGTGAGCAATGAGCTGTCGCCCACTCTTAGCTATGATGTGGGCGTGCCCCAAGGGTCAATACTGGGGCCCCACCTGTTCAGCCTGTACATTAATGATCTGCCTTCTGTCTGTACTGGGTCTGAAGTTCAAATGTATGCAGATGATACAGTGATATATGTGCATGCAAATTGCAAACAACAAGCTGCACAAGAACTCACTACTGTAATGGTCCAGGTTACAAAGTGGCTCAGTGAATTCGTGTTTGCATCTCAATGTGAAAAAAACTTTGCATGTTCTTCACAAAGAGGGCAACATATGCTACTGAGCCAGATGTCTGTGTCAGGGGAGAAGCTCCAGGTGGTATCTGATTTTAATTACCTTGGCATCATACTTGATTCCAACCTCTTTTAAAAATAATGTGAAAAAGGTAATTCAGATAACCAAATTCAACCTAGCTAATTTCCGATTTATACGAAATTGACTACAGAGGTAGCAAAACTGTACTTCAAATCTATGATACTCCCTCACTTAACATACTGCTTGACTAGTTGGGCCCAAGCTTGCTGTACAACATTAAAACCTATTCAGTCTGTCTACAAACAGGCTCTCAAAGTGCTTGATAGGAAGCCCCCAATAGCCATCATCACTGTTACATCCTCAGAAAGCATGAGCTCCTGAGTTGGGAAAATCGTAAATGGCCTAAATGGCCTGGCTCTCCACTCAGTATTTTTGTTAAACAGAAAACCCAAACATATGGCAGCAGATCCACAAGGTCTGCCATGAGAGGTGACAGTATAGTTCCCTTAAGGAAAAGCACCTTTAGGAAAGCTGTGTGTGTACTCGGCCGAGGATTATGCAACAGGACAGTGATCGAGCTGGCCGGCATCAGGTTTCTATTAAAGCCTCTTCAGGATCGGACGCTTTTTCCCAATTTTTGCCTAAAATAACATACCCAAACCTAACTGCTTGTAACTCAGTCCCTGAAGCAAGGATATGCATATTCTTGGTACCATTTGAAAGGAAACACTTTGAAGTTTAAGGAAATGTGAAAGGAATGTAGGAGAATGTAACACAATAGATCTGGTAAAAGAAAAAGAAAAAAACGTTCTTCTGTATTTTCTTTGAAATGCAAGAGAAAGGCCATCATGTATTATTCCGGCCCAGCTGAAATTAAGATTTTGGCCACTAGAGGGCAGCAGTGTATGTGCAAAGTTTTAGACTGATCCAATGAACCATTGTATCTCTTAAAAATGTTGTATTAAGACTGCCCAAATGTGCCTAATTTGTTTATTAATAACTTTTCATGTTCGAAACTGTGCCCTCTCAAACAATAGCATGGTATTATTTCATTATAATAGCTACTGTAAATTGGACAGTGCAGTTAGATCAACAAGAATTTAAGCTTTCTGCCAATAGAAATGTCTATGTCCTGGGAAATGTTTTTGTTACTTATGACCTCATGCTAATCGCATTATCTTACGTTAGCTCAACGTCCCGCACCGATTCTTAAGAAGTTGAGGCCTGTTTACAGAATAGCCTTGGGAAGGACAAGGCTCATGACTGATTTTGCTCTGGAAAATAGCATGGGCCAGTGATCTGATGTACAGGCATTGGGCGGTTGAGGCTCTTTGTTTCTTTTGTGTCAACCATTCCTCATTTACAGTAGATGACGTCCTAACAATGCAGCCTCGGGGGGAAAAAACGCTTGTTCAGTGGAACCCGTTCATCCAGATTCCACATCCTTCAATTGTTATTGTCTCAATTCATGCCGTCTTTCCAAGGAAGAAGGGGCCAGGGTTCCGTTGTAGAAGCACGGTACTTCAGTTTCACTAACGCCCGGACCAGAAAGACCATTTCCATAGACGGCCACATAGAGAAGTCAGATTTGAACATTCTTAATAGAGCTGCCCAAGTCGATCCCAGGCTGTCACAGCCGGCTGTGACCGGTAGCCCCATAGGGCAGCGCATAATTGGCCTAGCGCAGTCTGGGTTGCGGGGGGGGGGGGGGGTCATCGCCCTCTAGCGACTCCTTGTGGCGGGCCTGTAAGCTGACTTCGGTCGTCAGTCGAACTGTTTCCTCCGACACATTGGTGCGGCTGGCTTCCGGATTGAGCAGGCAGTGTGTTGAGGCAGCGCGGCTTGGTGGGTCATGTTTTGGAGGACGCATGTCTCGACCTTCGCCTCTGCCGAACCCGTTGAGTTGCAGCGACGAGACAAGATCGTAACTACCAATTGGATGTCATGAAATTAGGGAGGAAAAGGGGGTACAATTACAAAAAATATCTAAATCCTAAGACACTTTAGTCGTCACCATGGTGCACAAAACAGACATTGAATTATTCAAATAATTGTAGCTGAGAAAATACTATACATGGAACCAACATTTTTCATTGAGAGCTTAATGGAAACAATAAATTGCAAGGCTGTCTTTTAATTTTTTTTAACAAATGCGTTTTCTCTCGCTTTGCAGTTTCTGACACACAGGTGCGCCTGGCACCTACTAACAAACCCCGTTCAAAGGCACTTAAATATTTTGTCTTGGTCATTCACCCTCTGAATGGCACACAAACAAGATACATGTCTCAAGGCTTAAAAATCCTACTTTAACCTTTCTCCTCCCCTTCATCTACACTGATTGAAATGGATTTAACAAGTCACGTCAATAAGGGATCTTAGCTTTCACCTAGTCACTGTCATGGAAAGAGCAGTTGTCCTTAATGTTTTGTATACTCAGTGCATATCTACAGGAACAAGACAGATCCTGCTTCTGTTGTTTAAAACCTGTTGAGGATAGGGGGTGCTGTTTTCACTTTTGGGGAAAATCGTTCCCAATTTAAACGGCCTCGTACTCAATTCTTGCTCGTACAATATGCATATTATTATTACTATTGGATAGAAAACACTCTCTAGTTTCTAAAACCGTTTGAATTTTGTCTGTGGGTCAAACACAACTCATTTGGCAGCACACTTTGTGACCAGGAAGTGGAAAGTCTGAAATCGATGCTGTGTTCAAGTCGCTGCCTATAAATGGGCATGATACGTATGACTATACGTGCACGTCATACACCTTCCCCTGGATGTCAAGAGGAAGTGAGAGGAAAAAGGAGTTGATTATCTCTGTCTGACGTTGAATGAGCCCTCTTGGAACAACGTGTCCCCCATTTTCTGTTGTCTGCAAGGCACGTGGGGGGACCTGTTATTGCCTACTGGAAACCTGTTGTTATGGGCGAATATGAGCCCCGGCTTTGAATTTATTTGATACATGTTACAATATCATCCTAAAGTATGCTTTTTCAATATAGTTTCATTAGATTATTGAACTTTATTCGGGACGTTCGGCGTGTTGCGTTGTTCGACTTTGTTGACGTTGGAGAGCTTAGCGCTGCATGGCCAGTGTGCTTGCTAATTCAAGAGGGAAAAAGAACGTTCTGAATCCAAAACAACGACGGTTCTGGACAAAGGACCCATTGTACAACATTCTGATAGAAGATCAGCAAAAGTAGGAACCATTTTGTGATGCTATTTCATATATCTGTCGAACTGTGTACTAGTAGCTTTGCGCTCAGGTTTTGGTTATTCCCTTACCATAACTAAGTCTTATGTCGTAATGAAGATATTTTTAGAATTCTAACACTGCGATTGCATTAAGAACTAATGGATCTATCGTTTCTTATACAACATGTATTTTTTTGTAATGTTTATGAATAGCTATTTGGTCAGAATAGGTGAGAGTCTAATAGAAATATCTGCACATTCTGGGAAAAAGATGCTACGTTAGCACGTTATGCTACGTTATGCTACGTTGTATAACCACGGATTTCAGCTCTAAATATGCACATTTTCGAACAAAACATAAGTGTATGTATAACCTGATGTTACAGGACTGTCATCTGAGGAAGGTTTATGAAGGTTAGTGAAATTTAATATCTTTTGCTGGTTTATTCGCTAACGCTAACGTGCCTATTGCTATCGCTAACGTGCCTTGATGAATGAATGCGGTAGTGTGGTAGGCTATTGTAGTAAGCTAATATAATGCTATATTGTGTTTTCGCTGTAAAACACTTAGAAAATCTGAAATATTGGCTGTATTCACAAGATCTTTGTCTTTAATTTGCTATACACCATGTATTTTTCAGAAATGTTTTATGATGAGTATTTCGGTATGTCACGTTGGTGTCTGTAATAATTCTGGCTGCTTTCGGTGCAATTTCTGATTGTAGCCGCAATGTAAACTATGATTTATACCTGAAATATGCACATTTTTCGAACAAAACATAGATTTATTGTATAACATGTTATAAGACTGTCATCTGATTAAGTTGTTTCTTGGTTTCTTTGGTTTGTTCTAGGTTAGTTTGGTTGATTTTGTGCATGCTACCTGTGCTGTGAAAAATGTCTGTGCTTTTTTTCTATTTGTTGGTGAGCTAACATAAATATATATTGTGTTTTCCCTGTAAAACATTTAAAAAATCGGACATGTTGGCTGGATTCACAAGATGTGTGTCTTTCATTTGCTGTATTGGACTTGTTAATGTGTGAAAGTTAAATATTTCTAAAAAATATTTTTTGAATTTCGCGCTCTGCCTTTTCAGTGGAATGTGGGAGGAGTTCCGCTAGCGGAACCCCAGTCCTAGAAAGGTTAATAGCCTACTGTTTCAGTGAGCACCAAGCCTCACGCAACCACATGTTGGATAAAGCAATTTTTAATCTTTGCAATGCTGTAGTAAAGGCTTTTTGTTAGAACAGTTACTTATTTTGTGTTTACACTTCCAAATGGTCAGAAATTATAATATTGTAATGTAAGAGCACTTGTTTGTCACATATAATACGCACGCTTTTCTCACACCTTTTTCTTGAACTCCTTCTCCTTATTGTTTATTATTAAGATCATTAAATGAGGCTTAGTATTGCAGCTTTGTATAACCACCATCGAGCTGTAGGCCTAACACGGAACCCAAACTGGCTGCGCGCATGAGCCATTTTGCATACATTTATTTTGTCCCCCCACACCAAACGCAATCACGACACGCAGGTTAAAATATCAAAACAAACTCTGTACCAATTATATTAATTTGGGGACAGGTCGAAAGGCATTAAACATTTCTGGCAATTTAGCTAGCTAGCTTGCACTTGCTAGCTAATGTGTCCTATTTAGCTAGCTTGCTGTTGCTAGCTAATGTGTCCTATTTAGCTAGCTTGCTGTTGCTAGCTAATTTGTCCTGGGATATGAACATTGAGTTGTGCATTTCAGGTAAAATAATAACAAGGTCCTCTACTCTGCCAATTAATCCACACATAAAACGGTCAACTGAATCGTTTCTAGTCATCTCTCTTCCTTCCAGGCTTTTTCTTCTCTTGACTTTATATTGCGATTGGCAACTTTCATAAATTAGGTGCATTACCGCCACTGACCTCGCTCGTCTTTCAGTCACCCACGTGGGTATAACCAATGAGGAGATGGCATGTGGGTACCTGCTTCTATAAACCAATGAGGAGATGGGAGAGGCAGGACTTGCAGCGCGTTCTGCGTCAGAAATAGAACTGACTTGAAAAGATCATTGGCGCACGCAATAATTGAATAGATTTCTAAATTTATTTTGGTGTGGTCAGCCTGTAAGAGCGCATCCTGTTTAGCTGTCTTAATATCGTAATATAACTTAGATCTATATGTCATTATATAGGCTACTGTACCAATCATTCATTCGTTCATGTCATCACACAGCTTATGAGTCATTCATGATTTGAAATGCAATCAAACATTTTAGTTTTAAAATGAAATAACAAAGGGAGCCTTGAATAATTAGCCTAAACTGTTCCATGTCGGCAATTACATTCACAAATACGACTGTTTTTAGTCTTTGCTATAATAAAGGCATACAGGACCCACACTGATGTGCAGGGACTCTGGGGGTAAGCCACATTTTTTACATTTTATTTACACAGTTCAAAATGGTCCCAAAAGATTATATTGTATTCTAACAGCACCTGTTTGGCACACATGATATGCGCGCACTGCTTGTTCCTTACCTTCCTCCTCCAAATTTCTTCCACAAATGTGACTTCCCTTTCCCTCCTGAGCAACCAGTAAACATTCCCATTTCGAGTTTGTTTTTCACGTCCTCCGCATCAATTTTTCTGACGTTGCAGTGTTTAGAGTTTATAGCCAATTTATATGTGATTATGATAGGCATAGATCAGTCCCCATTGATCATGTGCATGCGATGCATACGTGTCACGTAAAGAGAGCAAGGATTGAGACTGTTTTGGAAAAACAAAGAGGATTTCGGGATCTTTTCAAATTTCAGCAACATGGACTGCGTGATAAACACTGATGTTCTCTGGTGGTCGCTGCAGCAGGAAGTAGGGAAAGACAACGGGTGCTAGTCACAGGCACTAGCAGTAAAACAAATGTTATTACTTCAGCAAACTGCTCTTAACATCAGACAAGCTCAGTGCATGTGTTTTTTTTATTAATACACATCGGGTGTGTCTATACATGGAAATATACACGTTTAATCGATTGGTCGAAAAAACAGACAACTCTAGTCTGGGCCAGCCCTATCCTGTGTGTGTGTGTGTGTGTGTGTGTGTGTGGGCTAGTTGCTGTGCTGTCCAGGTGTCAAGTCAGTCTTTTGGCTGACCTCCGCCTCGTGTGTGCGTTTTCCCAAAATCTGTCCTCCCACTCCCCATGGAACGGGTATCATAACAAACCCGTAACCAACCCAGCGGCTCAACCGCTGCTCATTGCATTCCCTTCAAACTAAAGAGCATCTTACAATCAAATAAGGTTAGAAACCCCAGTTGGAGGATTCTGTCAACTTATTCCCTGTTTATTCCAGAAACCCTCCTACCAGGATTTCTGCAAATCCAGAGATTTTTTTCTTTTCTTTTCCCAACCCTACAGTCAAACTGGAGTGCAAAGGTTAAGTTGATTCCCCCAACCCAATGCTGACTCTACCGGAGTATCAGTATTAGTTGGATCTGACTCAAAAACAAGCTTGAACCTAATGTATAGAAGCAGGGTTTGAATTGCGGTGGTGCAAAGCGCATCTATAACAACCTACAGAATCAGGGCACCCATGTAGGCAGTCAAAATGGAACATAGGCCTTTCATAAGGAGTAAAAATAACGCTGGTACAGACTTACTATTGTCAGGGCAACCCCCAGAGTCCCTGCACATCAGTGTGGGCCCTGTATGTTAATGTTCCCCCTGGCTAAATATTAGCCCAATAGACCAGGTTTATACTGGGCTCGTTACTTAGGTGTTCACACTACGAGAGCGAGGGAGAGGTTTTGAGAAAATACCCTCAGCTAGACCTTTTACTGTAACCTTTTGAAGGCTGCGGGGGCGAGCTTTGCTTGAGATTCACCCCCACTCCGAGCATTGCAGTGTGAGGAGATGTATCGGCCAATGTGATATGTAGTCACGTGAGAGGTGATGTACGAGGTTTTAAGGTCAGGACGTTTCCGGCACTATGTATATACTGACGTTTGCCAGAGAAATCCCTATGCTTAGCATTCACGCTTGCTGTTTGTACTTATCCGTATCGATATCAACAACACCATAGCAAAATGAGTGCGCAGACTTGGTCCGGTGCGGAGACCAAGATTTTGATCTCCATTTGGTCAAGCGATCAGATTCTTGCGAGGTTGTTGCAATGTTACAGAAAGAAACAGCGTTGCTTGAACATGGCCACCATCGTTTTGTGGAAGCAGCGCCAGACATGAAATATGCGTATCGCCGGGCCAAAGATGAGAATGGACTGAGTGGTATTGGCAGAGAGGCCTGTCCTTTTTATAGGGAATTGAACAATTTCCTCATCACGCAACCTGCCTCCATCCCTCCCCACATTATGGAGTCCAGGGTAACTGCAGCGGATGAAGAGCAAGAATTTGGCAAGTACTTTTTTATTTATTTGTGTAATCGTAGCTAAGAAAAGTCATCTGTGTCCTAATGTATTAGCCAGATGGCTAGCTAGTTCTAAGTTATATGAATCGAAAGTATCACTACTTGACGTTGTTGTCTGCTAGCTGGCTGCTAACAAAACGTTGCTAGCCTGTTTTTGTAAACTTTGCTTATCACTCCCACCCAAATGCTTGTAATGACTATGAGCTAGTTGCCATTGAGTTATTTCACCACAACTTTACATCGTGGAATGCTAGCTGCTTGCTTACAAAAGTCACTGTTCATAGTGAATGTATCCTGTTGGGTAACTTTGCTTATCAATCTCTCCCACACAGACTCTGACGAAAAGCCACGCAGCAAGACCAGCCCCGGGTCCCGTCAGTAGCCCCAACTCTGAGCAGTCTGCCCCTAGTTTCCCTCAAGTCCAACCAACTCATCTCTTGACTCGAGGAGTGCGGGCCAGCAAAATACCTCTTGCAGGTATAGGACAGTATAACATGTTATTTTACTTGATGTTTTGTTGGTGACGCCACATTAACTTATGTATCGACATTTTTTAATTGTTGATTTGGCTGACAGTAATCGCTTTCTTGTTCACTCCAGGTGGCAGAGCATCCAGAAAGACGCAATACAGCGAAAAGGCTGCAAGGGAGAATATAAAGGAGCTTGGTGAATTCACCATGTGGTCTCAAGAAAGGCAGGTCGAGATGGACTGGCAGCTTGTGTTCAACTTTTCTGCCGTTATGTAGTGTATGCTCGGAAGCGCTGGCCTGATACCCCACGCACCTGCTCCTCAGCAGGCTCCTGTGCAGAGCCAATCCAGGATGTCACTGCTTCAGGGTCAGGAGCCAGCGTACAGCAGCACTCCTGTATGGCTTCAGACCACCATCTCAAAGACAATCCAGCCTGGGAACAACAATTATTATTATTATTGGCTGTTTCCCATTTCACCCTGAACAGACAACACACTGAAGAAAGCGAAAGCTGAAACGACTGCATGTTATTCTCGTAATGAATTAAATAAACATGTATATACAGTGCTAGTTGAATGAGTAGGTGTATCCAAACTTTTAAGAGTTTCCTTATTTTCACTATTTTCTACATTGTAGAATCATATTGTAGACAAACTATGAAATAACACCCATGGAATCATGTAGTAACCAAAAGTGTTAAACAAATCAAAAATATATTTTATATTTGAGATTCTTCAAAGTAGCCACCCGTTGCCTTGACGATAGCTCTGCACACTCTTGGCATTCTACTAACAAGTTTCTGTACAGCACTTTGAGATATCAGCTGATGTAAGAAGGGCTATATAAATAAATTTGATTTGATTACCTTGACTGGTGGTCGACGACCCCTTGTTGAATAATCAAATCAAAGTTTATTTGTCACTTGCGCCGAATACAACAGGTGTAGTAGACCTTACAGTGAAATGCTTACTTACAGGCTCTAACCAACAGTGCAAAAAAAAAGGTATTAGGTAATTAAAGAAATAAAAACAACAGTAAAAAAAAAAGTGAAAAATTACAGTAGCGAGGCTATATACAGGCACCGGTTAGTTGGGCTGATTGAAGTAGTATGTAGATATGGTTAAAGTGACATTTGCATATATGATAAACCGAGAGTAGCAGTAGCGTAAAAGCCAACCCTTCCGATATAAGTAGTCTGTGTGACTGTCGAGTGGTGGGCTTATGACGGGTAAATGGGACCCGACTAGGGCACCTACACATTGAGGTAATCCAAGATCAAGTTGCCTGAATCCCCGGGCGGTGTCCTCTGTGCATTTCTGGGTTATCCTTACACTTGAGCACAGTAGCAAAGCATACTGTGTGCATACTTTTATATATATATATGTGGACACCCTTTCAAATGAGTAGATTCGGTTATTTCAGCCACACCCGTTGCTGACCGGTGTATTGAAAAATCTTAACACAAAGACATGCAGTCTCCATAGACACACATTGGCAGTAGAATGGCCTTACTGAAGAGCTCAGTGACGTTCAACGTGGCACTGTCATAGGACGCCATCTTTCCAACAAGTCAGTTCGTCAAATTTATGCCCTGCTAGAGCTGCCCCGGTCAACTGTAAGTGCTGTTATTGTGAAGTGGAAACGTCTCTAGGAGCAACAACGGCTCAGCCGCGAAGTGGTAGGCTACAGAAGTGTATAAAAATCTTTCGTCACAAAACTCACTACCGAGTTCCAAACTGCCTCTGGAAGTGATGTCAGCACAAGGACTGTTCGTCGGGAGCTTCGTGAAATGGGTTCCCATGGCCGAGCAGCACATACATGCAGAAGATCACCATGCGCAATGCCAAGCATCGGCTGGAGTGTTGTAAAGCTCGCCACCATTGGACTATGGAGCAGTGGAAACGCTTTCTCTGGAGTGATGAATAACACTTCACCATCTGGTAGTCTGACGAACAAATCTGGGTTTGGCGGAGGCCAGGAGAACGCACCCTGCCTGAACGTATAGTGCCAACTGTAATGTTTGGTGGAAGAGGAATAATGGTCTGGGGCTGTTATTCATGGTTCGGGCTAGGCGTCACAAATGCTCTACTGGCTGAATGGAAGCAAGTTCCCGCAGCAATGTTCCAACATCTAATGGAAAGCCTTCCCAGAAGAGTGGAGGCTGTTATAGCAGCAAAGGGGGGGACCAACTCCATATTAATGCCCATGATTTTGGAATGAGATGTTCGACGACCAGATGTCCACATACTTTTGGTCATGTAGTGTACTTCTTGACGGGTAGAACAGACTTACCTGTAGCCAAAATTACATGTACTTGTCTCTGTATGGACCTCCTTTAAGGCCATGTGTCAATGTCGCTATTCATTTAAAAACCTACCTAACAGGAATGTCAACATTTATACCATCAGCAGCACTTGTTCCCTGGAGAGCGCCATGCTAAGGAAAACGCTAAATACGTCAGCCAGTGAGTTTATACACATTCCAGGTCATGGGGCTACGTGCGTTCATGCCGCTTCAAGCCCCCCAAACCCCCTCTCGGTACATGATGTTCCCGTTGCTTATGTAAATTGAAAAGTTTATGTACGTATTATGTAAATTGGAAACTTTTTTATTTTTTATTTTTAAGTTATGCACACAAAAAAATACAAAAAAGAATACATAAACCTAACAGACGGGGGGGGGGGGTATTACATATCAAGATTACTTGTCAATTTGTTAAATACTTTTATGGTGCGTATTGTTTTTACATTTTACTGATCATGTCAAAATAGAATTTAAACATTATCTTAAATAGTGTGAAGAGGGGTTTGTCCACTTCATTTTATGGATAAGGAATCTTCCATGAAAGATAAACAAATGAACATTGAAACTTTGTTACGATGCCTCTGCTTCGCCTCTCTTCAATCTGAATAAGCTCTAAATGTTCCCCCTGGCTCTCTGTTTGTAAAGGTAAACATTAGCTCAATAGCCCTCACAGTACCCCTAGAAGACTGCCCTCCGGGCAGGTTTGTACTGGGCTGTTTACTTACATAATGGGCACCATCAATTAAGATAGTGGAGAAGCAAAGCTGGTTTATAACAATGTTGTTGTTTTTTTGTTTTTTTTGTCTTGCGTGACGATTTTATATTTACCATGCAGGACCATTGTCCCTTTTAGTCGTCTGGTCTTGAGTGAACAAATGGCTAGACATGAATGGTCTATTTAACATTAACGTACCTGATTAACTAGGCTTCTGTTCTGTTTGACATAGTTCATAGTCAACTGAAGTCGTTTTTTGTTGACTTTGATTTAGGTGAGGATAATGGCTAACTCTGACGACATCTGCTTTAGGTGAGGATGATGTCGTCAGCAGAGTTATTAGCCATCTGGTTAAAGTGAGGATAATGGCTAACTCTGGAGACGTGGTTTAGATGAGGATAATGGCTAATAACTCTGGAGATGTGGTTTAGATGAGGATAATCGCTAATAACTCTGGAGACGTGGTTTAGATGAGGATAATGGCTAATCACTCTGGAGACGTGGTTTAGATGATGGAGACGTGGTTTAGATGAGGATAATGGCTAATAACTCAGCTGACATCATCTGGTATAGCGACTGTAGTGCAGCTGTTGAGAAGAAGAGGCCCATATGCGGTAAACTCCTAGTATAAATAAGGTTTCCCCCATATGCTGTAAACTCTGTCGATAGGCCTTAATTTGAGCCAGTGGCCCCGTACTACTATGGCTGACCTTGTAAAACAACACATTTCATTGCTTTTGCTCAATAAAATGTTTTAAACTTTGCGACTGGTGTGAGGAGTATAAACATAACAAATACATCGCAGATCATACTTGCAAAGACTAGGCCGCTATAGCGGGTAGAAGCGTTGAGCCAGTAACCGAAGGCAGTTAACCCACTGTTCCCCGGGCGACCGAAGACATGGATGTCGATTTTTAAGGCAACCCTCCGCACCTCTCTAATACAGAGGGGTTGGGTTAAATGCGGAAGACACATTTCAGATGGTGAAATCTAGGTTTATTAGTCACATGCGCCGAATACAACAGGTGAACTAGAACTCAATTGATTGAACATGAAATTGATTTGAATCTGATTTAAATAAACAGGCATATATATATATACAGTGAAATGCTTACTTACAAGCCCTTAACCAACAATGCAGTTAAAAAAAGAATAAGAAATACAAGTGACAAGTAATTAAAGAGCAGCAGTAAAATAACAATCGCGAGACTATATACAGGGGAGTACCGGTACAGAGTCAATAACCGGGCTCCGGTTAGTTGAGCTAATATGTACATGCAGGTAGAGTTATTAGTGACTATGCATAGATGAAAACAGAGTAGCAGCGGTGTAAAAGAGGGGGGGCAAATGCAAATAGTCTGGGTGGCCATTTGATTAGATGTTCAGGAGTCTTGTGGCTTGGTGGTAGAAGCTGTTTAGAAGCCTCTTGGACCTAGACTTGGCGCTCAGGTACCGTTTGCCGTGCGTTAGCAGAGAGAACAGTCTATGACTAGGGTAGCTTGAGTCTTTGTCAATTTTTAGGGCCTTCCTCTTACACCGCCTTGTATAGAGGTCCTGGATGGCAGGAAGCTTGACCCCAGTGATGTACTGGGCCGTACGCACTATCCTCTGTAGTGCCTTGCGGTCGGAGGCTGAGCAGTTGCCATACCAGGCAGTGATGCAACCAGTCAGGATGCTCTCGATGATGCAGCTGTAGAACCTTTTGCTGATCTGAGGACCCATGCCAAATCATTTCAGTCTCCTGAGGGGGAATAGGTTATGTTGTGCCCTCTTCACGACTGTCTTGGTGTGCTTGGACCATGTTCGTTTGTTGGTGACGTGGACATCAAGGAACTTGAAGCTCTCGACCTGTTCCACTACAGCCCCGTCGATGAGAATGGGGGCTTGCTCGGTCCTCTTTCCTGTAGTCCACAATCCTCTCCTTTGTCTTGATCATGTTGAGGGAGAGGTTGTTGTCCTGGCACCACACGGCCAGGTTTCTGACCTCCCTATAGGCTGTCTCGTTGTTGTAGGTGATCAGGCCTACCACTGTTGTCATCAGCAGACTTAATGATGGTGTTGGAGTCATGCCTGGCTGTGCAATCATGACTGAACAGGGAGTACAGGATGGGACTGAGCACGCACCCCTGAGGGTCCCTGTGCTTATTGATGAAGCCAATGACTGATGTGGTGTACTCCTCAATGCCATCGGAGGAATCCTGGAACATATTGTAGTCTGTGCAAACAACACAGTCCTGTAGCTTAGCATCAGCTTAATCTGAACACATTTTTACTGACTGAGTCACAGGTACTTCCTGCTTTAATTTTTGCTTGTAAGCAGGAATCAGGAGGATAGAATTATGTTCAGATTTGCCCAAATGGAGGGAGAGCTTTTGTATGTGTCTCTGTGGTGTAAAGGTGGTCCAGAGTTGTTTTCCCCTCTGGTTGGACATTTAACATGCTGATAGAAATTTGGTAAGACAGATTTAAGTTTCCCTGTATTCAAGTCCCCAACTACTAGATTCGCTGCCTCTGGGTGAGCGTTTTCCTGTTTGCTTAGGGTGGAATACAGCTCATTCAGTGCGGTCTTAGTGCCAGCATCAGTCTGTCGTGGTATGTAGACAGCTACGAAAAATACAGATGAAAACTCTAGGTAGATAGTGTGGTATACAGCTTATCATGAGATACTCTACCTCAGGCGAGCAAAACCTTGAGACTTCCTTAGATAGTGTACCAGCTGTTATTTACAAAAATGCGTTGTTCGCCGCCCCTTGTCTTACCAGACGCCGCTGTTCTATCCAGCCGATGCAGCGTATAACCAGCCAGCTGTATGTTGATAGTGGGTTCATTCAGCCACGACTCCGTAAAGCATAAGATATTACAGTTTTGAATGTCCCGTTGGTAGATTAATCTTCTGTGTAGGTCACCTATTTTATTCTCCAAAGATTGCACGTTTGCTAGCAGAATGGAAGGAAGTGGGGGTTTATTCGATCGCCTACGAATTCTCAGAAGGCAGCCCGCCCTCTGGCCCCTTTTTCTCCACCTTCTCTTCACGCAAATGATGGGGATTTGGGCCTGTTCCTGAGAAAGCAATATATCATTCAGGTCGGGCTCGTCAGACTCGTTAAAACTTCTTCAGGCTGCAATCCCGACACAGGTACACTTATGACAACATCCAGCTCAAGTGCAGGGCGCGAAATTCAAAATCTATTTTTTTTTTTTTATATTTAACTTTCACACATTAACAAGTCCAATACAGCATATGAAAGGTACACATCTTGTGAATCAAGCCAACATGTCCGATTTTTAAAATGTTTTACAGGGAAGACAAAATATGTAAATCTATTAGCTAACCACGTTAGCAAAAGACACCACTTTTCTAACTCCATCAGTTTTTTACTCCATCACTAGCTATCACTAATTCGACCAAATAAAGATATATATACAGTGGGGAGAACAAGTATTTGATACACTGCCGATTTTGCAGGTTTTCCTACTTACAAAGCATGTAGAGGTCTGTAATTTTTATCATAGGTACACTTCAACTGTGAGAAACGGAATCTAAAACAAAAATCCAGAAAATTACATTGTATGATTTTTAAGTAATTAATTTGCATTTTATTGCATGACATAAGTATTTGATCACCTACCAACCAGTAAGAATTCCGGCTCTCACAGACCTGTTAGGTTTTCTTTAAGAAGCCCTCCTGTTCTCCACTCATTACCTGTATTAACTGCACCTGTTTGAACTCGTTACCTGTATAAAAGACACCTGTCCACACACTCAATCAAACAGACTCCAACCTCTCCACAATGGCCAAGACCAGAGAGCTGTGTAAGGACATCAGGGATAAAATTGTAGACCTGCACAAGGCTGGGATGGGCTACAGGACAATAGGCAAGCAGCTTGGTGAGAAGGCAACAACTGTTGGCGCAATTATTAGAAAATGGAAGAAGTTCAAGATGACGGTCAATCACCCTCGGCCTGGGGCTCCATGCAAGATCTCACCTCGTGGGGCATCAATGATCATGAGGAAGGTGAGGGATCAGCCCAGAACTACACGGCAGTACCTGGTCAATGACCTGAAGAGAGCTGGGACCACAGTCTCAAAGAAAACCATTAGTAACACACTACGCCGTCATGGATTAAAATCCTGCAGCGCACGCAAGGTCCCCCTGCTCAAGCCAGCGCATGTCCAGGCCCGTCTGAAGTTTGCCAATGACCATCTGGATGATCCAGAGGAGGAATGGGAGAAGGTCATGTGGTCTGATGAGACAAAAATAGAGCTTTTTGGTCTAAACTCCACTCGCCATGTTTGGAGGAAGAAGAAGGATGAGTACAACCCCAAGAACACCATCCCAACCGTGAAGCATGGAGGTGGAAACATCATTCTTTGGGGATGCTTTTCTGCAAAGGGGACAGGATGACTGCACCGTATTGAGGGGAGGATGGATGGGGCCATGTATCACGAGATCTTGGCCAACAACCTCCTTCCCTCAGTAAGAGCATTGAAGATGGGTCGTGGCTGGGTCTTCCAGCATGACAACGACCTGAAAGACACAGCCAGGGCAACTAAGGAGTGGCTCCGTAAGAAGCATCTCAAGGTCCTGGAGTGGCCTAGCCAGTCTCCAGACCTGAACCCAATAGAAAATCTTTGGAGGGAGCTGAAAGTCCGTATTGCCCAGCGACAGCCCCGAAACCTGAAGGATCTGGAGAAGGTCTGTATGGAGGAGTGGGCCAAAATCCCTGCTGCAGTGTGTGCAAACCTGGTCAAGAACTACAGGAAACATATGATCTCTGTAATTGCAAACAAAGGTTTCTGTACCAAATATTAAGTTCTGCTTTTCTGATGTATCAAATACTTATGTCATGCAATAAAATGCAAATTAATTATTTAAAAATCATACAATGTGATTTTCTGGATTTTTGTTTTAGATTCCGTCTCTCACAGTTGAAGTGTACCTATGATAAAAATTACAGACCTCTACATGCTTTGTAAGTAGGAAAACCTGCAAAATCGGCAGTGTATCAAATACTTGTTCTCCCCACTGTATATAGCCACTAACCAAGAAACAACTTCATAAGATGACAGTCTGATAACATATTTATTGTATAGCATATGTTTTTTTTGAAAAATTTGCATATTTATGGTATAAATCATAAATTACATTTCAGCTACAATCAGAAATTGCACCGAAAGCAGCCATAACATTTACAGACACCAACGTCAAATACCTAATTACTCATCATAAAACATTTCCGAGAAATACATACTGTGCAGCAATTGAAAGACAGGATTCTTGTGATTCCAGACAATATTTCCGATTTATTAAATGTTTTACAGCGAAAACAAAATGTAGCGCTATATTAGCATAGCCACAATAGCCAGACACACTTGGGCGCCCACGACCAGTTGACATGCACGACAGATATATGAAATAACATTATAAATTGGGTCTTACTTTTGCTGATCTTTCATCAGAATGTTGATCAAGGTGTCCTTTGTCCAGATGAGGAGTCGTTTGGATTCAGAATGGCAACTTTCCCTCTTCATTTAGCATGGGTACTGGTCGACTGGCACGGATCTGTCCAACGTTAAAAAAAAGTCAGAGAACGGAACACGGCAAAACTCCCGAAAAAATTCAAATAATCTGATTAAACTATATTGAAAAAACATACATTACGATGATATGGTCTCATTTATCAAATCAAATCCGAGCAGGAGATAGTTGTCGTCCGAAACGGCAGCAAAACAGAACGCAATGTCACTCCCAAGTCGCGCGCTTCAGACTTCCGGAAGTGGTCGGTCACGTCAAAGAAATAGCTTTTATTCCACCTCTGAACAAGATGAACACAAAATTTATTCTCTCACAGCCTCTTGACACCCAGAGGAAGGCGTATGTGGTGTATTTCGGGTCCTACGTAACATGACCATGTATAGGCAGACCGTTGAAGAGAGCATAGAGTTCTGACATTCTACTTCCTCGTCAGGGAAAGTGCTGCCAAATGACTTCTGTTCCACTCAGAGAAAAAATTAAAACGGTTTTAGAAACTAGAGATTGTTTTCTATCCAATATTAATAATAATATGCATATTGTACAAGCAAGAATTGATTACGAGGCCGTTTGAAATGTGCACCTTTTTTCTGGCTACTCAATACTTCCCTTGCAGCCATAACAGGTTTTAAAGGAAAAAAAGGATTCTGCCGGTCCATGGTGATTAATCGCAGTTCTGATGTCCAGAAGTTATTTTCAGTCATAAGAGACGGTATCAGCAACATTATGTACAAAATAAGTTACAAACAACACAAAGAAACCAAAAAAACAAACACAATTGGTTAGGAATACGTAAAACGTCAGCCTTGTTCTCCGGCGCTGTCTTGTTGCGTTCGTACAAGTGACTGGGTGTATCGCCCTTTCCCTATCATACACCCCAGGTTTCGCGCTTCATTCTCTCTTGTGCCTTGTATCCCCCGTAGTTGCAACGCGATCACACCAGATAGACTTCAGTATTCAGTGATTGTCCCTTGTCCCCAGGACATTGGGTGATGCCTTTTTAATACCGTCCACTAGGTGCAACTTAACTGTCATTTAATTTTTTTAATGCTTAACCTTGAAGTATTTTCTGTTTTAACAACGTGAACCATTTACCTACTTTCACTTCACCCACAGATGTTTGTCCCACCGGACAAACATTGAATACCAAAGTGAGATCTTGCTGCTAGTCGAGCCGACCATGTCAAACCGCACTGCTGTTTCATCCATGATGTTGGTATTCTTTCTCTCTTCTGTTGCTCAATCTTTACAGTACTCACTGAAGTTAACTCGTAAACAATTAATTTAGACCAGTGTTTATTTGCTGAAACGTGTGCCAGCTATTTTAAGGGACAGGCGGCTATTTGAGAGACTGAGTCAGTCAGTGATCTCTTAAACCCCCCCCCCCCCCCCATTGGTCGAGGGGTTGAAGTATGATTTGTTCAGCTGCCGCTGCCTGGTGTGGTGTTCTGCAGGGCGAAGTGTGCCTGTGCATCTGTCCCCTGTTGAAGAACTAATTCGATGTTTCATCTCTGAAAGCATGTATTCTCTGTTTTTGTGTCCCTGGTATCCGGTCAGCACCCCTGACCTAAATGTGGGGTGTTGTGATTCTGCCGATTCCCCGTCGGGAGTGAGGTGACTTGGATGTTTGGGTTTGCGTCGCGGGGGTGATACATGTGTGGGTGCGTTGTGTTGGGAGGTCTGGGGGTGACTGGAATGTCTGCTGTTGTGTTCCTGGCGGGGGGGGGGGGGGCACACGCACGTGCACTGTTGGGGTCAGAACAGGTCCTTGTTGTGGGTGGCACACAGAGCAAGCCGTGTCTCTTTATATAAACGGCCCATAGGTCCCCTCCCGTAATGAAATGTACCGGCCGCCTTGTTTTCCTTTTAGATTTGGCTGCCAGTGTCTGCCCTCCTGTTAACCCCTCCCTGTCCATCATCCTTCCCCAGCTCCTATTGGGACATTGCCGACTGCTGTCTCTGTGTTATGGATAAACACATTCCATACTCGGTCGTTGGGCATTCTGTTTCCTCCTTTGTCCTGGATTTGTTAATTGGTCGGTTCAAAGGGGGAAGAATGTGCTGTTCTCTCCTTGTTTATCAACCAGTCAGATTTAAATTAACTCAGGCCCCTGTGTGGAATGCGGTCACTTCATTTAGCTGTCTCGCATGTTATCATGGACCTGTTGGCATCGCATTCCCCTCAGTCCCTGGTCTGTATAGCTGTAGTATGCATAGCCAACATAAAAGTCCAATGCATACCAAAAATGTTTACAGTAGGTAATCACAGCAAGAAGTATGGCTCCCCAGTTGTCCACTGTTGAGTAGAGACACTGGGAAAGGTAAAACGATCCACATTTTCCCATATTTTGATACCTGATTTTTGATGGTTGGATGTTTGCATTTTGAAACAGCCACAGAAGACTGGACAGTAAGGACCTTGGTGACATGAGGAAAGTTGTTGGATATTTGATTTGTTTAATTCAGGGGTTCCCAAACTTTTTTGTCCCGCGACCCCATTTTGATAGGAAAATGTTTCCGTGGCCCCACCATGTACAAAAAACTAAGTTCTGTAATTAACGGCCAAAGTTTACTTTTTACAATTTGGGCTATGAGTCTATTAAAAATCAGTCTGAAATAGTGTCAATCTCAAGATGGTATGGTTTGAAGTGACTGATGCATCATAATGGTATTGGGAAATTCAGAAGATCATTAGACAATGTTGTATGATCTTCTGTGTAGAAAATAACATAAAATATGGATGCTATTTCCCCCCCCGTCAGATTCAGTGCCTGGTCTTGTTCTAACAGCTTGTAGACATAGTAGAGGGAAGCAGTATGTACAGTTGAAGTTGGAAGTTTACATACACTTAGGTTGGAGTCATTAACTCGTTTTTCAACCACTCCACAAATTTTGTGTTAACAAACTATAGTTTTGGCCAGTCGGTTAGGACATCTACTTTGTGCATGACACAAGTAATTTTCCCCAACAATTGTTTACAGACAGATTATTTCACTTAACTCACTGTATCACAATTCCAGTAGGTCAGAAGTTTACATACACTAAGTTGACTGTGCCTTTAAACAGCTTGGAAATTGCCAGACAATTATGTCATGGCTTTAGAAGCTTCTGACAGTACCTGTGGATGTATTTCAAGGCCTTCCTTCGAACTCAGTGTCTCTTTGCTTGACATCATGGGAAAATCAAAAGAAATCAGCCAAGACCTCAGATAAAAAATTGTAGACTACCACAAGTCTGGTTCATCCTTGGGAGCAATTTCCAAAATGCCTGAAGGTACCACGTTCATCTGTACAAACAATAGTACGCAAGTATAAACACCATGGGACCACGCAGCCATCATACCGCTCAGGAAGGAGAAGCGTTCTGTCTCCTAGAGATGAACGTACTTTGGTGCGAAAAGTGCAAATCAATCCCAGAACAACAGCAAAGGACCCTGTGAAGATGCTGGAGGAAACGGGTATAAAAGTATCTATATCCACAGTAAAACGAGTCCTATACCGACAACCTGAAAGGCCGCTCAGCAAGGAAGAAACCACTGCTCCACATCCGCCATAAAAAAGACCGACTACGGTTTGCAAATGCACATGGGGACAGAGATCGTACTTTTTGGAGAAATGTCCACTGGTCTGAGGAAACAAAAATGGAACTGTTTGGCCATAATGACCATCGTTATGTTTGGAGGAAAAAGGGGGATGCTTGCAAGCCGAAGAACACCATCCCAACCGTGAAGCACGAGGGTGGTAGCGTCATGTTGTAGGGGTGCTTTGCTGCAGGAGGGACTGGTGCACTTCACAAAATAGATGGCATCATGAGGGAAAAAAAGTATGTGGATATATTGAAGCAACATCTCAAGACATCAGTCAGGAAGTTAAAGCTTGGTCGCAAATGGTTCTTCCAAATGGACAATGACCCCAAGCATACTTCCAAAGTTGTGGTAAAATGGCTTAAAGACAACAAATCAAGGTATTGGAGTGGCCATCACAAAGCCCTGACCTCAATCCTATAGAAACATTTGTGGCCAGAAATTAAAAAGCGTGTGCGAGCAAGGAGGCCTACAAACCTGACTCGGTTACACCAGCTCTGTCAGGAGGAATGGGCCAAAATTCACCCAACTTATTGTGGGAAGCTTGTGGAAGGCTACCCGAAATGTTTGACCCAAGTTAAACAATTTAAAGGCAATGCTACCAAATACTAATTGAGTGTATTTAAACTTCTGACCCACTGGGAATGTGATGAAATAAATCTGAGTTTACATTCACCTTATACAATTACATTTAAACTTCTGACTTCAACTGTATGTACGTGTTCCTTAGTCTTCTCTCTCAGTGATGGGGTCATAATATGTTGTAGCTTAAACCATTGAAACTGTAGGAAGAAAACAGAAACCGCTCTGTTTACAACCACATCTAGCGGCTACCGGAGGGTTGGAACTCCCATCTCGGGAGTTGGGATGGCAGGGTAGCCTAGTGGTTAGAGCGTTGAGCTAGTAACCGAAAGGTTGCTAGTTCGAATCCCCGAGCTGACAAGGTACAAATCTGTCGTTCTGCCCCTGAACAAGGCAGTTAACCACTAGGCCCACTGTTCCTAGGCCGTCATTGAAAATAAGAATTAGTTCTTAACTGACTTGCTTAGTTAAATAAAGGTAAAATAAAATCTCAAATGACTCAATTACGCAACCAGGAAATGGCGGAGCGATTTCTGCATTACACCTTTTTTAAAGTGATACGAATTGGACATGTAGTCATTAACAAGACCTTGAATGTTTTACAAATAAAATGTTCTTTACTCAAAACATTAGGGGTCATATTAGTGTGTAGCCCAAATCTGTTCAGATGCTACAGACAGAAGTTGGCATATCGGCTGTACCGACTTCAGACACGTCCCAAGACGCTTGTGGGGGGCCGTAGAGTGAAACGGAGAACACCATCGTGTTCGAGAGAGTCATCCTTCCGTAAAGGGCTCATAATAGTGTGGGGTCATAACCGTCCGGACGCTACAGACTATTTTTCGGGATGTCTCATGGTCTGACACCTTTCACCTCAGAAGTAGAAGTGTTACATAGGTGGATGGAAACAAATCCAATGCAAAGAAACATATCTAGATGAAATTGACTAGATTTCTTTAAAAAAAACATTTTTTATATGATAATTATATTTCCGCAGGGGCGTGGATATTGACTTTAGTGGGTTTTAAGTCAAGTGTAGGCGAAGAAAATGATCAGGCCCACACAACCTGACAATAGTATCACCCTGAAATACCATATTGATATTTGATAACCAAAGTAAGTGCCACAATTTGGGCTTGATACAAATCAAACATGCACATACTTGAGAGATTATTATTATTATTATTATTATTATTTCATTTTTTCACCTTTATTTAACCAGGTAAGCTCGTTGAGAACAAGTTCTCATTTACAACATGTGACCTGGCCAAGATCAAGCAAAGCATGAGTAAACTTAAGTTGATTGATAAAGGTGTGGTTTAACACATGCAGTGTGAGATTACGTTTTGCAGCAGCAGTAAGTAAATATGATTATATTAAGCCTGCCACTGAGTAGACAAATTAGAATGCAGACGCACCAAACTCCTCCCCTAACATTCTTCCAGGCAAGTCCATGTGATGTAAAACGCTTTTAAAGACTGGAGACACTCGTTCCCATCAAAAACACTGATATAACTACGAGTCAGAGAGAGAGAGAGAGACCGTGGACTCTTCTTTTGACTTTTCTGAGAGTTGTAATTTGGGAAGTTTTGTTCACCATGCGTTGCGAAAGGAGCTACAGTCTTCCCTACTCGCCAGGATCCTCACCCACAAATTCAGAACGTGTGGTTTGTTACAGAGCACGATGCAGGTAATAGTATTGAGTATTTGGACATACTGTATTTGGAGGCTATTTCCTCATTGTGTAGCTGTCTTTACTATTCTATTAGACGCATCATCTATGCGGGATTTTTTAAAACCAATTTGCTTGTGCTCTTGCTCTATATATTGTCAGTTAGAAGGACATAGTTGCGAATGTACCCTGGATAATAGTTGCTGTATCTGCTTGTTGGTACCCGTTATCTCCACGGCATTGTTAGCAATTGTATGAAGTTTGAGAGCCGCAGTGATTTAAGTGCTTTGGCTACTTTGTAGCATTTAGTAGCTTCAATGTGGTGTTTTGACTGGGCAGTTGTGACTGTCTCTCTGTCCGTCCTCTCGTCGCCCTGTTGAGCTTCAGTCAGTCATGTAGGCTACATAGCCTTGGGGGTACAGTGCGCCCTCTCTGCACGTCCACTCATCGCCTTGCTGAGCTGCAGCGAGTCACGTAGCCCACATAGCCGTGGGGATACAATGGTCGCCGACGATTGATCGATTACTTGTTTACATTGAATGGAGGAGCCAAAGACATTAATGGAGTACTCGGGACCTAATTTGAAAATGATCTTGTCAACAGTTTGGCGAATTGTTAGTTAAATTGCGCGCCAGCATAATTTTAGGCAACAGTTGAATTATATGCCGACACACACTCTCACTCAACCTCTCTCTCACACACAAACATGTATCAACTGTAGACACTTATCCCATGCGGACGATGCGCTCTAAGTCCTAACTGTAAAGGGACATTTGATACATATGAACATTGATCAGCAAATGAATGTTCTGTGTCCTGTTCATGTTTGAAGTATAGCGAGGAAACCTAAAACGTTCACTGTATTTGGAGAGCAGAACAGCATGGATCGTATAGTTTCACCTCACTCATGCATGTGGAGGAATAATACAGTTGAATTTATTCAGCAGGATCAGTAAAAGATTAAAATACACAATTACAGACCTGGACAATATGTTGTCTTGCCAGTGCACCTTCTAGCGGCGTGTTGCGCGAAAGCGCCTTTGTTCAGATGGGGCGGTGTAGTCAGTGGACGACAGGCATCGACCGGGCGTTGCTAAAGGGATCAGAAACGCAACCTTTTGGGGGGGTTAAATAGAGATTTATGAGATTATTTAATGTGTCTACGAGACGTTGGCCACTGAACGACGTGAGTATAATGCATTTTCTACAAGGGTAATACGCTAAACGGAGCCAGGGAGAAGTGTCGGTAACCGCCATAAAAGGGTACACAGTATGCTGTGTATTCGACTGTAGGCTGTGTCGCCTAGACAACAAAACATTGCAAAATAAAATACTATCCTCAAATCGATGTCGACACAAAGCATGTCAAAACATGTTATGTATATATTGTATTACATCTGACATAATTATTTGGAGAATGGTGTTTAAAAACGTTTTTTCACGTCACATGGTGTTGTGACCAATGCGCAGTTTTTACACGTGCATCAAAATTAAATGCACCTTTTGTGAGATATGCATTATAAACGTAAATAATGTTATCAAATAATAATGGGATCAGTTGTTCTGTATGGCATGCTGTTCTGTCGCTAGAATGCAGCGACCAGTTGCCCACGCATTTTTATATTCTACAGTATAACAATTTTATGCAAATGTACTTATTCCCTTATCCTTAGGATATGTTTGCACTTGATTAGGTATCAAATTGGAGTAAATGTGCAGCTGAAATGCGTCATGTACGACTCACGTTGTCCCTGGGCCTATTGGAAGTGCACAGTATCATGAAACGATTACTTTCCATACAATGGAGCTTCATTTTGCGTAGCCCTTTCAGCACTGGGTTCTGTGCTGTAAACCTAATTCCCCCCCCCCCCATAAACATCTGTGCTGCTTAAACCCCTTTATATGTTCAACTAGCCTAAATCCCAATTGCATATAGCCTGTCTTTTTTAATTAAAAAAAAAACATTATTAAGAGGCAGGCAGCATTCTTCTACATGCTGGAAAAGCAGACGATGTCAAATGTGGTTTTTAAACAGGATTGAGCCTAAATCCCTGCATTACGCTGCATGGGGAAACAGAAATGTACATTGGAATGTGTCGTAGAGGATTGATGATTCTCTTCAAAGCAATTCGGGGGCCTTTTTTCCTCATTCCTTCGGTATGTTGACATTCTTTTCTCTCTGACTCTTTCTCCACAGATCTTCTGGAGCCAGTGTTGTAGCCATCGATAACAAGATCGAGCAAGCGATGGTGAGTGCATCTCTAGTTCTGCATTTTTCTACCCACTAGCTAGGCACTACTAACGTATTGAAAAGTTGATGGCGATGCCTTTTGACCTGAAGTCAGTGGTAAAACTTGACATGGTAGTATCTCTGTCTTGCTAGCCCTCTGATGTAACCCCTCCCATGATATGGTAGTATCTCTGTCTTGCTAGCCCTCTGACCCCTCACATCGTATGACATGGTAGGATCTTTGTCTTGCTAGCCCTCTGACCCCTCACATCGTATGACATGGTAGGATCTCTGTCTTGCTAGCCCTCTGACCCCTCACATCATATGACATGGTAGGATCTCTGTCTTGCTAGCCCTCTGACCCCTCACATCATATGACATGGTAGTATCTGTCTTGCTAGCCCTCTGACCCCTCACATCATATGACATGGTAGTATCTCTGTCTTGCTAGCCCTCTGACCCCTCCCATGACATGGTAGTATCTCTGTCTTGTTAGCCCTCTGACCCCTCACATCGTATGACATGGTAGGATCTCTGTCTTGCTAGCCCTCTGACCCCTCCCATGACATGGTAGTATCTCTGTCTTGCTAGCCCTCTGACCCCTCACATCTCTGTAGTGTTATATGCTCCTGAGTTGTTGTACTAATGCTCTCCCCCTCTCTCTTTCTCCTCAGGACCTAGTGAAGAGCCACCTGATGTATGCGGTGAGGGAGGAGGTGGAGGTTCTGAAGGAGCAGATCAAGGAGCTGTATGAGAGGAACTCTCAGCTGGAGCGGGAGAACGCTGTGCTCAAGTCCCTGGCCAACACTGATCAGCTCACCCAGCTGTCGTCCACCCAAATCAGCCCGGCCGGCAGCACCTCCCCGCCTCAGCAGCAACCCCCCACCAATCACGCCAATACCAAACCCCACTTGGAGGGTGCAGCCCAGGCTCTCAGCCTGCTCAAGCAGCCCAACGTCACCTCAGCGTGATCACCTGCCTCCGTAACACACCTCCCCGAAATATGCGAGGAGGAGTCCCCAAACAACCAACTAACCAACCATAACATAATCAACACTTGATTATGTTTTTTTGAGAAGCAAAATCGGCCTTTGTTTGCCACCCTTGTCTTTTTGAGTGGCGTTAAGAGCCATGCTTCAGTGTGCTGCTGCTGTCGTCGGGCCTTCCCAGTATTAGACAATCACCATCCTGTGAAAGCATTCTTTTGGCCGGGCGTCCCGTGTTCGGTCGAAGGGGAACTGGCCAGGGCCAGCGCAGGCTGCGTCCCACGCAGGGGAGAGAGGTGATGGGCCGTTTTGTGGCGGGATAACTGGAGGTGGTCGAAAGGGCCTCCAAAAAAACACTGGGCTGTTGGTGATGAGTGGAAAAGAATGTTGGGAATGAGAGGGACAAAGAGACTGAGGTGGGGAAGAGGATTCTCACCCCATCATAAGAGGAATGTGTCTCTCACCGTGAGAAGAGTGAGAGTAGTTTTCCCAGAGCCACCACACTTTGACCCAAGTACAAAAAAAATACCTTCATTAGTTCAGTTTTACTGTTTGCATTTATTTATTTTGGGGCTGCTATTTTCATAATGTAAATGAACAATGTAACAGAAATACTTATATTTTAAAAAAATAAATAAAAAATAAGTTTCTGTTATGATAGATTATCGGTCAGGCATTTTTGGTAGTCTAATGCAACAAGTAGTTCCGTATAGGCAATAGGTTCTTTAAAATGGCAATTTCCTATGGCATAGCACCGCTAACACTAAAAGGCAGTTCATTTAAATGAGATGAAATCCAGGTTGAATGTACATTTTGTAGAGAGTGTAAAGTATTGAGAGCGTAGAGGGTTTTGTACAGGTGAACACCAGTTCTTCAAATATATATATTCTTCAATGAATTTTCGGTGGTTATATTTTGATGAAGAACACTGTTCATTTCCTTTGCTATAGTTTCTTTTTGTGGGGAAAAAATGTAGAGAAAATTGCCATACTTCCCCCAACCTTTTTGAAAATTCTATTGCGCATATTTAATTTCTGGGCTGGGGGTAAAAAAAAAAAAAAAAGCTGTGAAATTGTTCAACCTACTTTGTAACCAAAGACGCAAAGCTGTGTAATTCCTATATATTTGTATTATTTTTGAATGTACACTTCTATGTATTTTTACTTTTTTTTTTTTTCATTTCCTCCTTCACATCAAATGTTTTTTTTGGGGGATGCTGTTTAGCATGTTCTGCATGATCTATAATCAAACCACTTTCTTACCTCACGTTTTTATCCAACGCTCTTATTGTAACGTATAGTTAGTTATTCAGTCTGAACGATGGGTAATGGACGGGGGGGGAGCGGGGGCGAGGGAGGGAGAATGAGGGATTAAGAGGAAGGGAGAATCAGAAGCTCACATTAGCAGAAAATGAAGTTTGACCCATCTTTTTGTTCATGTAAACAGTGTTTTTTTCAAATTTTATTTCATATGCAGACAAAGTTTTGTTACGTTTTAATGTATTTGATGAATGCAAACATTTAGATTCTGATTGTAGTTTACCAATCTGTACTTCAATAAAAAAAACATTCTAACTTAACGGAAAATTTGTACACATTTCACAACTCCAGCTTGAACCCGGTAAATTCTTGTATGAGCATATTATGGTATGTCCTGTCTGTGTTACATGTATTTTGTGCCTCCTGCGCCATCGCCGGTTGTCGGGCGACCTGGTTTATTCTTTGTGGCTTATAAATTGTACAATCGGTCATCTTTAGCAGGATGAATTTAGATTTCAACTTCAGTTGGGTTTTTTTATTTTTTATTTGAAGGAGATGCTGTGCACATGCCAGGTGTACTGTATGAAAGTGATTTATCACTGAGCCTTGGAGAAAATATCTTAACAATACCCTTGTAATGTGCTGTTCTGACGGTTTCAGTTTTCAGTAAAAAAAATAAATTACTGTTTTATTGAGAATGTCAATGTCTCGCCCAGTGCATTTTTAAAAAATCTTACAATGAATGACTAATGATCAGCCGCCTAGATTGACTAAGCTGGTCTTCGTATAAGTACGAAACATACTGTGTCCAGGGTATATAGCTGTCAACTATCTCACCTCCAGTCTCTGCTTGATGTACTTCACTCTAGGATCAACAAGAACACATGATGCAGTACTATCTTACTTTGAATTGACCCTAACACTAGGCTATAGGATATATTTGCTTATAGGTATGATAATCTCTTGTTTCGCAGCAAGGTTTATTTGTGTGTGGTGACTTTGAAAGATTCTGAACTAGGATCCTGATTTGAGCCAATAAGACAAATGTCTGGTCTGCACTCCATCAATATGGTGAAGTTTGAGCTAAAAGCAGAATAGAAAAGTGCCCAGAGGGGTTCATGCCTGCTTCCAATGTACACTACATAACCAAGAACATCTCATACCAAAATCATGGGCAGTAATATGGAGTTGCCCCCCCCTCTTTGTTTTAACAGTCTCCACTCTTCTGGGAAGGGTTTCCAATAGACGTTGGAACGTTGCTGCAGTTCATCCCAAAGGTGTTAGATGGAGTGGAGGTCAGGGCTCTGTGCAGGCCAGTCAAGTTCTTCCACACCGATCTCGACAAACTTTCTGCATGGACCTCACTTTTTGCACAGGGTTATTGTCATGATGAAACAGGAAAGGGCCTTCTCCAGACTGTTGCCACAAAGTTGGAAGCACAGAATTGTCTAAAATGTCATTGCATGCTGTAGAATTAAGAGTTCCCTTCACTGGAATTAAAGGGCCGAGCACGAACCATGAAAAACAGCCGCAGACCATTATTCCTCCACCAAACTTTACAGTTGGTATTATTCATTTGGGAAGGTAGTGTTCTGGCATCCGCCGAACCCAGATTAGTTTGTCGGACTACTAGAAAGTGAAGCATAATTCATCACTTTAGAGAATGTGTTTTGACTGCTCCAGAGTCTAATGGCGGCAAGCTTTACATCTCTCCGGCCGAGGCTTGGCATTGCTCATGGTGATCTTAGGCTTGTGTGCGGCTGCTCGGCCATGGAAACCCCTTCCTGAAGCTCTCGGTTTACAGTTCTTGTGCTGACATTACTTCCAGAGGCAGTTTGGGACTTGGTAGTGAGTATTGCAACTGAGGACAGACTATTTTTACGCACTACGCGCTTCAGCACTCGGCGGACCGTTCTGTGAGCTTGTGTGGCCTACCACTTTGCGGCTGAGCTGTTGTTGCTCCAAGACATTTCCACTTCACAAAAACAGCATGTACAATTGTACGCGGCAGCTCTAGCAGGGCAGAAATTTGATAAACTGATTTGTTAGAAATGTGGCATCCAATGACAGTGCCACATTGAAAGTGACTGCGTTCTTCAGTAAGGCCATTCTACTGCCAATGTTTGTCTATGGAGATTGCATGGCTGTGTGCTCGATTTTATACACCTGTCAGCATCAGGTGTGGCTGAAATAGCTGAATCCACCAATTTGAAGGGGTGTTCACAGATTTTGTTATATATCTGCCCAGATTGCTGATACCTGTTTCAAATGTATCTGCCCAGAGGGTTACATTGAACATATCATTTTTTGGTTTTTACATTTGTAACTGAATGGGGTGATGAGTTATTGTTATAACTAGCTGGTATTTCCTTAGAGTTTCCGAAGAAATTATGTGGTAATGTGTGCCTAACTGTATCATACTTCTAAGATTTCAACACGGTCATTTCCTGGTACCAAATGGTAGCCTACAACCAAGTTACAGTGTTGCCTACAATGTGTTGCTTGTTTCACTGCATCCCAGAGAAACTAAACTCCAACATTTAGGTAGTAACAATGTAATGACCATTGTACTCTGTGATTTCTAAATATATGCCAGTTAAATGAGGTTGTAGTAAACTCTGCAGTTAATAGGTAGGCCACTAAGGGTTTCCTGGTGAGGAAAACACAGGGCCCAGATATAGGAAACATTTCTAATACACATAAATGGTATGCTTGGTATATTTCCGTTGAGTTTTGACTGTAGCTACGCATCCTTCCACGAACCTAGTTTCCATACGTCAGGTGCACATGTCAAGACAGGTCTCTCTCTGACTCACCTATGCTGTGGGTGTGTTTACCGTTGATGTCATTTAGCAGACGCTCTCACCCACAGTCGACTTCACCCGTGGGAATCGAACCCACAACTGTGGCGTTGAAAGTGCCACGCTCTACCAATTGAGCGCTGAAAGTGCCACGCTCTACCAATTGAGCGCTGAAAGTGCCACGCTCTACCAATTGAGCGTTGAAAGTGCCACGCTCTACCAATTGAGCGCTGAAAGTGCCACGCTCTACCAATTGAGCGTTGAAAGTGCCACGCTCTACCAATTGAGCGTTGAAAGTGCCACGCTCTACCAATTGAGCGCTGAAAGTGCCACGCTCTACCAATTGAGCGTTGAAAGTGCCACGCTCTACCAATTGAGCGTTGAAAGTGCCACACTCTACCAATTGAGCGTTGAAAGTGCCACGCTCTACCAATTGAGCGTTGAAAGTGCCACGCTCTACCAACTGAGCGTTGAAAGTGCCACGCTCTACCAACTGAGCGTTGAAAGTGCCACGCTCTACCAACTGAGCCACACGTGACCCTGTGTTTTTATGTCGCTGTATATTGTTAACAGCTTTAGGAATCTAATCTTATTTTGTCTGCTAGATTGTATTGTACTGCACATGTACAGGCATTGGATTTTATGAATATTACAAACCACACTTATTCTACACAAAACACATAGGATACATAGATTAAATGATATGTCACACTGGGACAGATGAGAGGCCATGTATCCTCAATATAGAAGAAAAAATTTATTCCAATTCTTTTTACGAAAGTGAGGAAAATCAGGAAAGTTAAACATATTTTTCATCAAGGTAATATCACTTGCACAAAAGTATTGTCTCAGTATTTCAAGGACTAATTGATAATATTACATCAATTATCCACATTACTTTACCACATGGACAATGGCTAGATAATCTGTGTTCCCTTCCAACAAATGACAGATTTATTTCTCAAGGACCCTATCTAGACACACAGACACACCAGCCGATGTACTTCTTGAGGCGTCAGCTGAAGAAATTAAAACTCTCACGGACAATACTGATTCGATTCTACACAACCATCATTGAGTTCATCCTCACCTCTTCGATCACTGTGTGATTCCGGAATGCGTCTGCCCGGGCCAAGGGCAAACTGCAACGGATTGTCCGTTCTACTTAGAGGGTCATCGGCTGCCATCTGTCCCTCCATCGAGAGTCCTGTACGACTCCAGGGCATGGAGGTGTGTAGGAAAAATCATCGCCGACACCTTCCTTCCCGGACACCCTATCTTCCAAAGACTCCCCTTTTGCAAACGGACCGTTCAGGTCAATCACGACTAAAACCTCCCGTCACCTGAACAGCTTCTTCCCCCGCGCCGTGGCCCTCACCAACTGACCACCTGGTCCACCATGATATTCTCATCCTAGAACTGCATATTACTCTTTGCACACATTCCTATACACCTGACTCTACATATACAGTGGGGAGAACAAGTATTTGATACACTGACAATTTTGCAGGTTTTCCTACTTACAAAGCATGTAGAGGTCTGTAATTTTTATCATAGGTACACTTCAACTGTGAGAGAAGGAATCTAAAACAAAAATCCAGAAAATCACATTGTATGATTTTTAAGTAATTAATTGGCATTTTATTGCATGACATAAGTATTTGATACATCAGAAAAGCAGAACTTAATATTTGGTACAGAAACCTTAGTTTGCAATTACAGAGATCATACGTTTCCTGTAGTTCTTGACCAGGTTTGCACACACTGCAGCAGGGATTTTGGCCCACTCCTCCATACAGACCTTCTCCAGATCCTTCAGGTTTCGGGGCTGTCGCTGGGCAATACGGACTTTCGGCTCCCTCCAAAGATTTTCTATTGGGTTCAGGTCTGGAGACTGGCTAGGCCACTCCAGGACCTTGAGATGCTTCTTACGGAGCCACTCCTTAGTTGCCCTGGCTGTGTGTTTCGGGTCGTTGTCATGCTGGAAGACCCAGCCACCACCCATCTTCAATGCTCTTACTGAGGGAAGGAGGTTGTTGGTCAAGATCTCGCGATACATGGCCCCATCCATCCTCTCCTCAATACGGTGCAGTCGTCCTGTCCCCTTTGCAGAAAAGCATCCCCAAAGAATGATGTTTCCACCTCCATGCTTCACGGTTGGGATGGTGTTCTTGGGGTTGTACTCATCCCTCTTCTTCCTCCAAACACGGCGAGTGGAGTTTAGACCAAAAAGCTCTATTTTTGTCTCATCAGACCACATGACCTTCTCCCATTCCTCCTCTGGATCATCCAGATGGTCATTGGCAAACTTCAGACAGGCCTGGACATGCACTGGCTTGAGCAGTGGGACTTTGCGTGCGCTGCAGGATTTTAATCCATGACGGCGTAGTGTGTTACTAATGGTTTTCTTTGAGACTGTGGTCCCAGCTCTCTTCAGGTCATTGACCAGGTCCTGCCGTGTAGTTCTGGGCTGATCCCTCACATTCCTCATGATCATTGATGCCCCACGAGGTGAGATCTTGCATGGAGCCCCAGACCGAGGGTGATTGACCGTCATCTTGAACTTCTTCCATTTTCTAATAATTGTGCCAACAGTTGTTGCCTTCTCACCAAGCTGCTTGCCTATTGTCCTGTAGCCCATCCCAGCCTTGTACAGGTCTACAATTTATCCCTGATGTCCTTACACAGCTCTCTGGTCTTGGCCATTGTGGAGAGGTTGGAGTCTGTTTGATTGAGTGTGTGGACAGGTGTCTTTTATACAGGTAACGAGTTCAAACAGGTGCAGTTAATACAGGTAATGAGTGGAGAACAGGAGGGCTTCTTAAAGAAAAACTAACAGGTCTGTGAGAGCCGGAATTCTTACTGGTTGGTAGGTGATCAAATACTTATGTCATGCAATAAAATGCAAATTCATTACTTAAAAATCATACAATGTGATTTTCTGGATTTTTGTTTTAGATTCCGTCTCTCACAGTTGAAGTGTACCTATGATAAAAATGACAGACCTCTACATGCTTTGTAAGTAGGAAAACCTGCAAAATCGGCAGTGTATCAAATACTTGTTCTCCCCACTGTATATACAGTGTCTTCAGAAAGTATTCACACTTATTGACTTATTCCACATTTTGTTGTGTTACAGCCTGAACCAATGCCCCATAATGAGAAAGTAAAAACATGTTCCTAGAAATTTAAGCAAATGTATTGAAAATTAAACACTGACATATCTAATTGACATAAGTATTCACACTCCTGAATCAATACTTTGTAGAAACACCTTTGGCAGTGATTACAGCGTTGAGTTGTCTTGGGTATTTCTGTATCAGCTTGGCACATCTGGATTTGAGGATTTTCTCCCATTATTCCTTGCAGATTTTCTCAAGCTCTGTTCAGTTAGATGGGGAGTGGCGGTGAACAGTAATCTTTAAGTCTTTCCACAGTTTTTCAATGTGATTCAAGTCTGGACTTTGGCTGGGCCACTCAAAGACTTTCATTATCCTGTTGGAACGTAAAGGTAGTTTGCACTCTGAAGCAGGTTGTGATCAAGAATATGCCTGTATTTAGCTCCATTCATTGTTCCCTTTATCCTTACCAGTCTCCCAGTGCCTGCCGCCGAAAAGCATCCCAATAGCATGATTCTTAAAAAAAAAATTAAAAAAAAGTAATAATAAAAAAATAAAATTAAATACATTTTATCCCCTTTTCTCCCCAATTTTCGTGGTATCCAATCGCTAGTAATTACAATCTTGTCTCATCGCTACAACTCCCGTACGTGCTCGGGAGAGACGAAGGTCGAAAGCCGTGCGTCCTCCGAAGCACAACCCAACCAAGCCGCACTGCTTCTTAACACAGCGCGCCTCCAACCCGGAAGCCAGCCGCACCAATGTGTCGGAGGAAACACCGTGCACCTGGCCCCCTTGGTTAGCGCGCACTGCGCCCGGCCCGCCACAGGAGTCGCTGGAGCGCGATGAGACAAGGATATCCCTACCGGCCAAACCCTCCCTAACCCGGGCGACGCTAGGCCAATTGTGCGTCGCCCCACGGACCCCCCGGTCGCGGCCGGCGCGAACCCAGAGACTCTGGTGGCGCAGCTAGCACTGCGATGTAGTGCCCTAGACCACTGCGCCACCCGGGAGGCCCCCAATAGCATGATTCTGCCACCACCGTGCTTCACGGTATGGATGGCGTTAGGCGGTGATGAGCTGTGCCTGGTTTTCTCCAGACATAGTGCTCTGCATTCAGTGCAAAGAGATACATTTTTGTCTCATCAAACCACAGAATCGTTTGCCTTATGCTCTCAGAGTCTTTCACATTTCCTTTTTGCAAACTCCAGGCTTGCTGTCATGTGCCTTTTTCTAAGGAGTGGTTTCCATCTGGCCACTCTCCCATAAAGATTGGTGAAGTGCTATAGAGACTGTTGTCCTTCTGACAGGTTCTTCCATTTCAGGTAAGAAATTCTGTAGTTCTGTCAGAGTGGTCATTGGGTTCTTGGTCAACTCACTGACCTAGGTCCTTCTTGCCCGGTTGCTCAGTTAGGTCTGATGGCCAGCTCTAAGCAGTCTAGGTAGTTCCATATTTTTTCAATTTCCCAATGATGAAGACCACTGGGCTCTTGGAAATTTTCAACACTCTAGAGATCTATGGTCAGTTCCATGGACTTCATGGTATAGTTTCTGTTCTGACAAGCACTGTCAACTGTGGGACCTTATATAAATCAAATCAAATCGTATCAGTCACATGCGCCGAATACAACAGGTGTAGTTGACCTTACAGTGAAAGGCTAACTTACGAGGCCCTAACCAACAATGCAGTTAAAAAAAATACGGATAAAAATAAGAAATAAAAGAAACAAGTAATTAAAGAGCAGCAGTAAAATAACAATAGCGAGACCATATACAGGGTGGTACCGGTACAGAGTTAACATGCGGGGGCACCGGTTAGTTGAGGTAATATGTACATGTAGGTAGAGTTATTAAAGTGACTATGCATAGATGATAACAACAGAGAGTAGCAGCAGTGTAAAGGGGGGGGGGGGGGGTTCTTTCTAAATCATGTCCAAACAACTGAATTGGCTACAAGTGGACTCCAATCAAGTTGTAGTGACATCTCAAGGATGATCAAAGGAAATTGGATGCACCTGAGCTCATTTTGGAGCGTCGTAGCAAAGGGAATTGAATACTTACAGTATGTAAATGAGATATTTCTGTATTTCATTTTCAATACATTTGATAAAATGTTTAAAAACATGTTTTCGCTTTGTCATTATGGGGTATTGTGTGTATATGGGTGAGAATATATATATATGTATTTTAATTATTTTTGAATTCAGGCTGTAATACAACAAAATAGAATAAGTCAAGGGGTATGAATACTTTCTGAAAGCACTGTATATTTCCCCCATTGCACATCATCCTGTTAAGTTGTTTTTATTTATACATCGCTGTAGATCCTGTTCATAGTCTGGCTGTATATCCTGTTTATAGTCTGGCTATATATCCTGTTTCTAGTCTGGCTGTATATCCTGTTTCTAGTCTGTCTGTATATCCTGTTTCTAGTCTGGCTGTATATCCTGTTTATAGTCTGGCTGTATATCCTGTTTATAGTCTGGCTGTATATCCTGTTTCTAGTCTGGCTGTATATCCTGTTTATAGTCTGGCTGTATATCCTGTTTATAGTCTGGCTGTATATCCTGTTTATAGTCTGGCTGTATATCCTGTTTATAGTCTGGCTGTATATCCTGTTTATAGTCTGGCTGTATATCCTGTTTCTAGTCTGGCTGTATATCCTGTTTCTAGTCTGGCTGTATATCCTGTTTCTAGTCTGGCTGTATATTCTGTTTCTAGTCTGGCTGTATATCCTGTTTCTAGTCTGGCTGTATATCCTGTTTCTAGTCTGGCTGTATATTCTGTTTCTAGTCTGGCTGTATATCCTGTTTATAGTCTGGCTGTATATCCTGTTTATAGTCTGTCTGTATATCCTGTTTCTAGTCTGGCTGTATATCCTGTTTCTAGTCTGGCTGTATATCCTGTTTATAGTCTGGCTGTAGATCCTGTTTAACATCTGTTTGTATATCCTGTTTCTAGTCTGGCTGTATATCCTGTTTCTAGTCTGGCTGTATATCCTGTTTATAGTCTGGCTGTATATCCTGTTTATAGTCTGGCTGTATATTCTGTTCTATGCAAATGTATTTGATGAATAAAGGTGATTCT
Organism: Salvelinus alpinus; assembly: GCF_045679555.1. NCBI lineage: Eukaryota > Metazoa > Chordata > Actinopteri > Salmoniformes > Salmonidae > Salvelinus > Salvelinus alpinus. Next base: position 9,494,293 of record NC_092100.1, on the reverse strand, counting down.
GATGCCAGTTGATACCATTAGGTACAATATAGTATTATGAAAACTATATGACAGTACAAAAAGTATTTTGACAGCAATAGAGGAAGGAAGTTGGATGCAGTAATTATGGCGGAAAATCTTGTATTACAGTACGTGACCATTCACACTGTCATGGATGTTTCTGTGAATCTTGTGTAAATCATTGTGTAAGTCTTCCAACACCCAGTAGTCCATAACACCTCAAGATGTGTGGCCTTGATCACGTCTGAGTGGATGACAGGACACAGACTAAGCATATGGTCCTGGCACCGTATTCATTCAGTGCCTCAGCGTAAGTGCTGATCTAGGATCAGGTACCCTCTGTACATTCATTATAATGTAATATGGCAAAACTGATTCTAGATCAGCACTCCTACTGTAAGATGCTTTGTGAATACAGGCCCATGACTAAGGCACACTTTCAGTGGAGAAACCGGCTAGTCAGAGACTTTACTGTTCATTACAGTGACTCTCGTGTACATACTTGAATAGCCCTGATTCAGAGGGTTTGGGTTAAATGTGGAAGACACATTTCGGGGTTGAATGCATTCAGTTGTGCAACTGATTTGATATCCACCCTTTCCCTTCCCTTTCCAAACCAGCCTCCACAGCAACCACTGTCTCTGCATAGACCAGTTTATTGAGCAGTGACTAAATAGCGCCGTCATGTGGGAACCTTGTAAAACATTTGACACAAATCCATGACCTTTTCCCTATATACAAGGGTTATCAAAGATAGATGTTGCCACCACGTGAGTATCTTTGTATGTGTTTCTTTATATCTTTGTATGTGTTTCTTTATATGGTCTTTAGAAAGTCACACAGTTTCTCAAAATAAACTTACTGAATTAAGTTTATTAAGAGTTACTGGAGAAATATGATACATAACACTAATAGCCCTTTCTTCTTTCTTGTCACCAAAGTAGGACATGTCAGCTATTGAAAATACTGTAGCGAACGGCGGGGACAACAAACCTACGCGTCAATAGGGTTAACCCACTTGGTGGGAATTGTAACATGGCTCACACAGCTACCTCTAAACGGGAAGGCACGTTGACTACTCAGCTCCCTCACACATCTGGGCCATGCGTTCTGATGGCGTCATAGCCACCATCGCACTTCTTACACCAATGTAGTGATCAGCGTGGCAGGGAAGCGAACCCCGTCAAAGGCCAACACCCTACGCATTGTGCCAGTAGGATTAACGCACTTGGGGGGAATTGTAACGTTGGTCATGTAGCAAGGGCTTCTATACTACTGACCAGTAACGAGAGACGCAATCCCCTGTAGGTAAATATGCAAAATATTCTCATTATGTGTGTGGCTCCTAGACACAATCCTTTGTGTGTGTGCCAATGCGCGCGTGTATGTGTGCGTAGTGCGCATATCAACAGTTTATTGAGCAGAGCATGCAACAAGCGATGGGCACAAACTGCCAGTGTCCCTTACAGCGTAGGAATAGCTATTCAAATTGTATTGGTCGCGCAAACATATTTTGCAGATGTTATTACGGGTGTAGCGAAATGCTTATGTTCCTAGCTCCAACTATCCAGTAATACTTAACAATACAAAACAATACACACAAATCCAACAAATTAAAAGAAAGATATAACAAAAAAATATAACAATATTCAACGAGCAATGTCAGAGTCCGGAATATAAGATGAGCCTTGACTAGAATACAGTATATACATATGAAGTGTGTAAGACAGTATATTAACATTATTAAAGTTACCAGTGTTCAATAACTATGTACAAAGGACAGCAGTCTCTAAGGTGCAGGGTTGAGTACCAGGTGGTAGCTGGCTAGTAACAGTGATTAAAGTTCACACATGGTACAAGGATGAAAAGCTTGCAAAATACAGGAGGATATTTTTATGTGTGTTTGTTTATTTGTTTGTGTGTGGGTGTTTGTGTGTGTGTGTGTGTGTGTGTGTGTTTGTGTGTGAGAGAGTGACCCAATTTTGATAAACTCCCATAAAAACGCACCCCTAAAAACAAAAAACATTTGTCATAAGAAACTAGCTCCCTGGTATACAGAAAATACCCGAGCTCTGAAGCAAGCTTCCAGAAAATTGGAACGGAAATGGCGCCACACCAAACTGGAAGTCTTCCGACTAGCTTGGAAAGACAGTACCGTGCAGTATCGAAGAGCCCTCACTGCTGCTCGATCATCCTACTTTTCCAACTTAATTGAGGAAAATAAGAACAATCCAAAATTTATTTTTGATACTGTTGCAAAGCTAACTAAAAATCAGCATTCCCCAAGTGAGGATGGCTTTCACTTCAGCAGTAATAAATTCATGAATTTCTTTGAGGAAAAGATCATGATCATTATTTTTTTTATTTTTTTTATTTAACCTTTATTTAACCAGGAAGGGCTCATTGAGATTTAAAATCTCTTTTTCAAGAGCGTCCTGGCCAAGATAGGCAGCACCAAGTCATTACAAAAAATTACAGACAGACAACATGAAAAACTACAAGTAATCTAGTAAAAACCATTCATGAATTCACAAGAGTATAACAATATCAAAAACAGCAAATTAAAAACATTGACAGGTCAGGGAATCAGCCTCAAAATCCTTCATCAGTGATTTAAAAACACCAATCGGGACAAGTTCTTCCAGTTTAAAATTATTTTGTAAGGTGTTCCAAGACGATGGCGCAGAGTACATAAAAGACCTTTTACCAAATTCAGTTCGGACATTTGGAACAGTTAGCAGGATAAAGTCCAGTGAACGAAGAGAGTACCCACCACATTTCTGAACAATAAAAATGCCCAAATAAAAAGGTAGTAAACCCAAAATGGCTTTGTAAATAAAAGTATACCAGTGACTGAGCCTACGAGTGACTAGAGAAGGCCAGCCAACCCTGGTATACAAAGTGCAGTGGTGCGTAAGGGTTTTGCAGTTTAAAATAAATCTCAAAGTGCCATGGTAAAGAGAGTGTCAATTGATCTCAAACACTGAGCGGAAGCATTCATATATAAAATATCCCCATAGTCTAGTAAAGGCATAAATGTAGCTGATACTAGCCTCCTTCTGGCTTCAAAAGAAAAACAGGCCTTATTCCTAAAATAAAATCCCAATTTCAGCTTCAATTTTTTTGTAAGTTGTTGAATATGCAATTTAAAAGAGAGGCCGTCATCAATTAGAATTCCAAGATATTTGTATGAGGTTACAACCTCAATCTCCTTGCCCTGACAGGTAGTAACAGGTGAAAGGTTCAGAGGTCTATTTCTTGCATTAGAAAACACCATTAGTTTAGTTTTGTCAGTATTGAGGATAAGCTTCAATTGACACAAGGTATGTTGAACAGTATAAAAAGCAGTTTGCAAGTTCTGGAAAGCTTTTGTAAGAGATGAGGCACAACAGTAAATAACAGTATCATCAGCATAAAAATGAAGTTGTGCATTTTGGACATTTCTGTCTAAATCATTTATATAAATAGTGAAAATAAGAGAGGACCAAGTACAGAGCCCTGGGGCACACCATTCAGGACAGACAATTTAACAGACATAAGCCCATCAAATTGAGTGCACTGAGTTCTATCAGACAGATAGTTAGCAAACCATGCAACTGCATGCTCCGAAAGACCTACACTCAACAATCTCTGCCTCAGTATAGCATGATCAACTGTATCAAAAGCCTTAGAGAGATCAATAAAAAGTGAGACACAGTGCTGTTTTTTGTCAAGGGCTTCAGTGATATCATTTAAAACCTTCATGGCTGCTGTAATTGTGCTATGCTTCTTCCTGAAGCCCGATTGGTACATTGATAAAATAGAGTTAGTAAATAAAAACTCTTTTAGCTGTTCACTTACAAGGGTTTCAAGTATTTTCACCAGGGGTGACAGCTTTGAGATTGGCCTATAATTATTTAAAAGAGTTGGATCTCCCCCTTTTAAAAGTGGTAGGACAAATGCTGATTTCCAGATCTTTGGAATTTCATTACATTCCAGGGTTAGATTGATTGAACAGATATGTAAGTGGTTCAGCTATGAAATCAGCTGCCAGATTTAAAAAGCAGGGATCCAAAACATCAGGACCTGCAGGCTTTCTTTGATCTAAGGATTTCAGGGCTTTATGTACCACCTGCACTGAGAATGGCAGAAAGCTAAAAGTTTGACCAGCTCTCACTGGTTCATCCACACAGGGTTGTACAGAGACAGAGGACACTGGTTCATCCACACAGGGTTGTACAGAGACAGAGGGCACTGAATCAAACAGCCTACCAGATGATACAAAGTGCTCATTGAAACAATTCAGCATTTCAGTTTTGTCATATATAGCAACAGAGTCCTTCAAAACACATGACGGTAATTCATTAACATTACTGTTACCAGACATAGACTTAATAGCATTCCAAAACTTTCTAGGGTCATTCAGGTTATCAGTGGTAACAGACATAAAATATTCAGACTTGGCCTTCCTGAGAAGAAAAGAACACTTGTTTCTTAACTGCCTAAAAATAAGCCAATCTCAGCATCAGAACAAGATTTCCTTGCTTTAGCCCAGGCTAGATTACGGTCGTGAATAATACAAGACAGCTCAGAAGAAAACCATGGATTATCCCGCCCTTTAACCCTGAACCTGCGGAATGGTGCATGTTTGTTTACTATTTGGAAAAACCCATCATGAAAGAATTTCCAGGCAGTTTCCACATCAGGGATAAGCTCAATCTTGCTCCAGTCAAAATAAAACAAATCATGAAAGAAAGCCTGCTCATTAAAACACTTCAAATTTCTCTTACGAATAAAACGTGGATTTGTCTTTGGAACCTTAGTATTTCTAACAGCAACAACAGCACAATGGTCACTTAAATCATTACAAAAAACACCAGCCGCAGAATATTTATGTGGAACATTTGTCAATATCAAATCAATCAGGGTAGATTTATCTGGGCATTTAAGATTTGGGCGAGTGGGTGAATTAATCAACTGGGTAAGATTCATAGAATTACAAAACATTTTTAAATCATCAGACACCGGCTTTAACCAACACCAGTTGAGATCACCAATCAAGATCATTTCACTGTAAAGAAGTTTAGACATAAGGTGCGTCAAAGAAGAAAATGCATCACCAAGAGCAGAGGGGGGTCTATAGCAGCCAATCACAGTTATAGAGAGGCCCTTTGAAACCTCAATATTTAAAGCAAGAAATTCCAACTGTTTACAAATAGTTTCAGACTTTGCCACACTTACATGGAATTTAGATTTTACATATATAGCCACACCCCCACCTTTCTTAACCCGATCTGTGCGATAAACATTGTAACCACTTATACAAATATCCTTATCAAAAATAGACTTGCTGAGCCAGGTTTCAGAAAACACAATTACATCAGCATCAGTTGATTTAGCCCAAATCCTAACCCCATCAATTTTTGACAACAGGCTGCGTACATTTAAATGAAAAATACCAAAACCAGATCTTGATTTAAAATCAGAGGGGGTTTGGAGACATTGCATATCAGGGCCAGGGTTAGGTTGCACGTTACCTGCTGATATCAACAACAGAAGAATAACTAAGCACCTCTGTTTAATAACCTTGCACGGCTTCTCTTTTTTAAGAGACCTACTGCAAGCGAATTCTACAAGTGAGTTTCCAGACAATACAAAACAGTCATTTAAAACCATTAGACTTTGGTAGTGACACAAATTCGTACTGTTCACATCATGCCACAAATGCATCGGCACTTGGACGAGTGGACCGAGTGAAAAAGAGCGAGTTCCTGCAGACAAAATGTCTAATGGACGCGAGAGTACATTGTCAGATGTACTCACCCTGCGACAATGTTCGTTTTCTCCAGAGTTCAGTAAAGTCAGTGCGCAAAGCAATACCACGTAAATTGTCATTTTCTCTGACCAAAAAACAAGAGGCCAACGAAGGTAAGTGGAGAGAGGGACAGCGTGTATATGAGTCAATGTGAGTGTTTGCGCGTGTGAGTAGATTGGGTGTTGAGGGCGATAGAGAGAACGGGTTGAGCTGCCACTGACAGCCAGGCGAAGAGCAAAAAGGAGCAGCTTGGACAAGACACTCCGCGGACGAAGGAGAAACTCAGGCCAGCCAGAGATAGGGTTACTTTGGTAAACTTCAAGTAATGAAGTTCCGAGTTGAGGAGGACCCGTGATCTTTACACCAGCAAAAATAAAATAGTTTGCACTACGCAACAACGAAGTTACGCAACCATAAATAAATAGATTATTAGTAGGTTAAAATGTACTAGTCACAAACAAACGACTTGACATGCTGCCATCTTGGATTTTGTTAAACTGAAAAATCAACACATCAATCAACAATCAAGACTCAGTGACTTTCAACTTGGCACCGTCATAGGATGCCACCTTTCCAACAAGTCAGTTCGTCAAAATTCTGCCCTGCTAGTGCTGCCCCGGTTAACTGTAAGTGCTGTTATTGTGAAGTGGAAACGTAGAAAGAAAGAAAGCAAATTACGGACTACTCTTTAAATCTGTGTATTCCTCCAAAGCTTAGCTGTCCTGAGTCTGCACAACTCTGCCAGGACCTAGGATCAAGAGAGACACTTAAGTGTTTTAGTACTATATCTCTTGACACAATGATGAAAATAATCATGGCCTCTAAACCTTCAAGCTGCATACTGGATCCTATTCCAACTAAACTACTGAAAGAGCTGCTTCATGTGCTTGGCCCTCCTATGTTGAACATAATAAACGGCTCTCTATCCACCGGATGTGTACCAAACTCACTAAAAGTGGCAGTAATAAAGCCTCTCTTGAAAAAGCCAAACCTTGACCCAGAAAATATAAAAAACTATCGGCCTATATCGAATCTTCCATTCCTCTCAAAAAATTTAGAAAAAGCTGTTGCGCAGCAACTCACTGCCTTCCTGAAGACAAACAATGTATACGAAATGCTTCAGTCTGGTTTTAGACCCCATCATAGCACTGAGACTGCACTTGTGAAGGTGGTAAATTACCTTTTAATGGCGTCAGACCGAGGCTCTGCATCTGTCCTCGTGCTACTAGACCTTAGTGCTGCCTTTGATACCATCGATCACCACATTCTTTTGGAGAGACTGGAAACCCAAATTGGTCTACACGGACAAGTTCTGGCCTGGTTTAGATCTTATCTGTCGGAAAGATATCAGTTTGTCTCTGTGAATGGTTTGTCCTCTGACAAATCAACTGTACATTTCGGTGTTCCTCAAGGTTCCGTTTTAGGACCACTATTGTTTTCACTATATATTTTACCTCTTGGGGATGTCATTCGAAAACATAATGTTAACTTTCACTGCTATGCGGATGACACACAGCTGTACATTTCAATGAAACATGGTGAAGCCCCAAAATTGCCCTCGCTAGAAGCCTGTGTTTCAGACATAAGGAAGTGGATGGCTGAACACTTTCTACTTTTAAACTCGGACAAAACAGAGATGCTTGTTCTAGGTCCCAAGAAACAAAGAGATATTCTGTTAAATCTGACAATTAATCTTGATGGTTGTAAAGTCGTCTCAAATAAAACTGTGAAGGACCTCGGCGTTACTCTGGACCCTGATCTCTCTTTTGACGAACATATCAAGACTGTTTCAAGGACAGCTTTTTTCCATCTACGTAACATTGCAAAAATCAGAAATTTTCTGTCCAAAAATGACGCAGAAAAATTTATCCATGCTTTTGTTACTTCTAGGTTAGACTACTGCAATGCTCTACTTTCCGGCTACCCGGATAAAGCACTAAATAAACTTCAGTTAGTGCTAAATACGGCTGCTAGAATCCTGACTAGAACCAAGAAATTTGATCATATTACTCCAGTGCTAGCTTCCCTACACTGGCTTCCTGTTAAGGCAAGGGCTGATTTCAAAGATTTACTGTTAACCTATAAAGCGTTACATGGGCTTGCTCCTACCTATCTTTCCGAGTTGGTCCTGCCGTACATACCTACACGTACGCTACGGTCACAAGACGCAGGCCTCCTAATTGTCCCTAGAATTTCTAAGCAAACAGCTGGAGGCAGGGCTTTCTCCTATAGATCTCCATTTTTATGGAATGGTCTGCCTACCCATGTGAGAGACGCAGACTCGGTCTCAACCTTTAAGTCTTTACTGAAGACTTATCTCTTCAGTGGGTCATATGATTGAGTGTAGTCTGGCCCAGGAGTGTGAAGGTGAACGGAAAGGCTCTGGAGCAACGAACCGCCCTTGCTGTCTCTGCCTGGCCGGTTCCCCTCTCTCCACTGGGATTCTCTGCCTCTAACCCTATTACAGGGGCTGAGTCACTGGCTTACTGGTGCTCTTTCATGCCGTCCCTAGGAGGGGTGCGTCACTTGAGTGGGTTGAGTTACTGACGTGATCTTCCTGTCTGGGTTGGCGCCCCCCCTTGGTTTGTGCTGTGGTGGAGATCTTTGTGGGCTATACTCGGCCTTGTCTCAGGATGGTAAGTTGGTGGTTGAAGATATCCCTCTAGTGGTGTGGGGGCTGTGCTTTGGCAAAGTGGGTGGGGTTATATCCTTCCTGTTTGGCCCTGTCCGGGGGTATCATCAGATGGGGCCACAGTGTCTCCTGACCCCTCCTGTCTCAGCCTCCAGTATCTATGGTCCCGTGTGGCTCAGTTGGTAGAGCATGGCGCTTGCAACGCCAGGGTTGTGGGTTCATTCCCCACGGGGGGACCTGGATGAATATGTATGAACTTTCCAATTTGTAAGTCGCTCTGGATAAGAGCGTCTGCTAAATGACTTAAATGTAAATGTAAATGTCTATGCTGCAGTAGTTTATGTGTCGGGGGGCTAGGGTCAGTTGGTTATATCTGGAGTACTTCTCCTGTCTTATCCGGTGTCCTGTGTGAATTTAAGTATGCTCTCTCTAATTCTCTCCTTCTCTCTCTCTTTCTCTCTCTCGGAGGACCTGAGCCCTAGGACCATGCGTCAGGACTACCGGGCATGATGACACCTTGCTGTCCCCAGTCCACCTGGCCTTGCTGCTGTTCCAGTTTCAACTGTTCTGCCTGCGGCTATGGAACCCTGACCTGTCCACCGGACGTGCTACCTGTCCCAGACCTTCTGTTTTCAACTCTCTAGAGACCGCAGGAGCGGTAGAGATACTCTTAATGATCGGCTATGAAAAGCCAACTGACATTTACTACTGATTATTATTTGTGAACATTTATGAACATTTGAACATCTTGGCCATGTTCTGTTATAATCTCCACCCGGCACAGCCAGAAGAGGACTGGCCACCCCTCATAGCCTGGTTCCTCTCTAGGTTTCTTCCTAGGTTTTGGCCTTTCTATGGAGTTTTTCCGTGCTTCTACACCTGCATTGCTTGCTGTTTGGGGTTTTAGGCTGGGTTTCTGTACAGCACTTCGAGATATTAGCTGATGTACGAAGGGCTATATAAAATAAACTTGATTTGATTTGATATCAACTGGGTGAAATACCACACAGTGTGCCATCATAGCAACAAGATTTGTAACCTGTTGCCACAGAAAAGGGCAACCAGTGAAGAACAAACACCATTGTAAATACAACCCATATTTATGTTTATTTATTTCCCCTATTGTACTTTAACAATTTCACATCCAGTGGCCGTTCTAGGTTGTATGGCTCCCTGGTCCCACCCCCCCATTCTGCACTAACTGTAGTCAGTGGAGGTTCTAGGTTGTATGGCTCCCTGGTCCCACCCCCCCATTCTGCACTAACTGTAGTCAGTGGAGGTTCTAGGTTGTATGGCTCCCTGGTCCCACCCCCCCATTCTGCACTAACTGTAGTCAGTGGAGGTTCTAGGTTGTATGGCTCCCTGGTCCCACCCCCCCATTCTGCACTAACTGTAGTCAGTGGAGGTTCTAGGTTGTATGGCTCCCTGGTCCCACCCCCCCATTCTGCACTAACTGTAGTCAGTGGAGGTTCTAGGTTGTATGGCTCCCTGGTCCCACCCCCCCATTCTGCACTAACTGTCATTTTTATACAGACATTTGGAACAACACAAATAAATAATAATGTAATTTAAAACGATATAAATATAAAAATATATACAAAAATAAGATTCATAAATATCAAAACGAAGTAACAAAGACAAATAGAAACAAATTGTAGTATATAAATATAATATAATAGAATTATTACACTATTACCCTATTGCTAACAAAAAACACAAATAAAACTAAATTGTACAAATTCTATATCACACTAGTAGAATAACACACTTATAAAGAAGAGAACCTGATTATTACACGATTGCACTATTGAAACAAGAAACACACAAACTGTCACGACCGTCGTAAGAAACGGACCAAAGCGCAGCGTGGTTTGAATATATTCTTCTATATTTAATGAAGAACACTTAAACAAAAAACAACAAAACGAATAAGACGAATGTGACCGCTATATAAACACTGTGCTAACATGCAACATAACATAGACAATCACCCACAACCCACAACAACAGGCTACCTAAATATGGTTCCCAATCAGAGACAACGACTAACATCTGCCTGATTGAGAACCATATCAGGCCAAACACAGAAACAGACAAACTAGACATACAACATAGAATGCCCACTCAGATCACACCATGACCAAACAAAACATATAAACATACAAAACAAACTATGGTCAGGGCGTGACACAAACTAAATTGCACAACTGCCATCTAAACACTGACCATTCTTGCCTTCCTTGATGCAAAGTCATCAATTACATCATCATAAGAAATCTGCCCAGCAATTGCATGGTTAATACTGATGACAGCAAGGCCACTAAGGTGTTCCTGTGACATGGTGGACCTCAGGTAGGATTTGATGAGCTTCAGCTTTGAAAAGCTCCTCTCTGCTTCAGCTACAGGTCACTGGAAGAGTAAGACAAATTCTGAGAGCAGTCCACAAATTTGGATACATTTCTGAGTGTCACGATCGTCGTAATGTGAAAGAGAGGAGGACCAAGGCGCAGCGTGAAGTGAATACATTCTTCTATTTATTTAAGAAGAAAACCTAACCAAACTAATACAAACAACAAAACGAACGTGACGCTATATATAATAGTGCAGAGACAAGCAACTAACACATATACTAAATGCATGCTCTTCAACCGATCGCTGCCTGCACCTGCCCGCCTGTCCAACATCACTACTCTGGACGGCTCTGACCTAGAATATGTGGACAACTACAAATACCTAGGTGTCTGGTTAGACTGTAAACTCTCCTTCCAGACTCACATCAAACATCTCCAATCCAAAGTTAAATCTAGAATTGGCTTCCTATTCCGCAACAAAGCATCCTTCACTCATGCTGCCAAACATACCCTTGTAAAACTGACCATCCTACCAATCCTCGACTTCGGTGATGTCATTTACAAAATAGCCTCCAAAACCCTACTCAATAAATTGGATGCAGTCTATCACAGTGCCATCCGTTTTGTCACCAAAGCCCCATATACTACCCACCACTGCGACCTGTACACTCTCGTTGGCTGGCCCTCGCTTCATACTCGTCGCCAAACCCACTGGTTCCAGGTCATCTACAAGACCCTGCTAGGTAAAGTCCCCCCTTATCTCAGCTCGCTGGTCACCATAGCAACACCTACCTGTAGCACGCGCTCCAGCAGGTTTATCTCTCTGGTCACCCCCAAAACCAATTCTTCCTTTGGCCGCCTCTCCTTCCAGTTCTCTGCTGCCAATGACTGGAACGAACTACAAAAATCTCTGAAACTGGAAACACTTATCTCCCTCACTAGCTTTAAGCACCAGCTGTCAGAGCAGCTCATAGATTACTGCACCTGTACATAGCCCATCTATAATGTAGCCCAAACAACTACCTCTTTACCTACTGTATTTATTTATTTATTTTGCTCCTTTGCACCCCATTATTTCTGTCTCTACTTTGCGCTTTCTTCCACTGCAAACCAACCATTCCAGTGTTTTTAGTTTTATTTTACTTGCTGTGTTGTATTTACTTCGCCACCATGGCCTTTTTATATTTTTATTTATTTATACATATATTTGTTTGCCTTCACCTCCCTTATCTCACCTCACTTGCTCACATTGTATATAGACTTATTTTTTTTCACTGTATCATTGACTATATGTTTGTTTTACTCCATGTGTAACTATGTGTTGTTGTATGTGTCGAACTGCTTTGCTTTATCTTGGCCAGGTCGCAATTGTAAATGAGAACGTGTTCTCAATTTGCCTACCTGGTTAAATAAAGGTTAAATAAATAAAATAAATAAATATACATAGACAAACCAGACATACAACATAGAATGCCCACTCAGATCACACCCTGACCAAACAAAACATAAAACATACAAAGCAAACTATGGTCAGGGCGTGACACTGAGAGCTCCCTTTCGTGTATAAATAGCAGCAGCTCAAGCAGGGTCATGGTCTTCGATGGCAAGTCAGACAAGTTCTTCAGTTCCTGTGCAAGATCTCTGCCATCCAAGTCTGAGTGTTCGTTATAGTGCAGTGTCATACTAAGGGCCTCACAGTGTTCTGTCAGCTCCTCATTGGAGAGACGTTGGAAGGTTGACAACACTCAAACTTCTCTCCCACAATTTACAATGTTGAAAATCTTTCCTTCGTATATAGCCTCGTTATTGTTATTCTCATTGTGTTACTTTTTATTATTACTTTTTATTTAAGTCTACTTGGTAAATATTTTCTTAACTCTTCTTGAGCTGCACTGTTGGTTAAGGGCTTGTAAGTAAGCATTTCACGGTAAAGTCTACACTTGTTGTATTCGGCGCATGTGACAAATAAAGTTTGATTTGATTTTATCTGATCAAATGATTCGTATGAAAAGTGCCACTTTGTGGACCTCAGCCTTTTTTGTTGTAGAACGACCTCTACATTCATACCCTCGCAAATATCCTTGGCTGACGTTTGTGCAGTCATAAAGCCTGTTGCCCTGTAGTTGCTGAGACCTCTCTCTGTCTTTCTGAGACTGACTGCAACATCCACATGTATGCTGGGAGAATGCTTGCTCACATGTTGGGATCTGGCTCCAGATGTCATACTCCACCGCTGTACAGATGCTGAAGAGATATGATCCCACCTCCTCTGACAAGGACTGGGCCTCAATCTTTATTCGCATGGTCTTTGGTTTGATCCCTCACCTCAATCAGTGCCTCTCTCAGTGAGAGAGGCACTGATTCCCTCACCTCAGTGGCTCGACACTCTTAACTTGACTCTCCCACCTTGTCTCAGTCCACATCTTCAAAGTGATGTCCACATGTTTTTTCAGGATGGCCCATCGCTGTGTGGAGGCTGAGAACAAGGTGTACAGTTTGTGTAAGATGCCAAAGTAGCCTGTGGCATCGACAGAACATTTAGCAGCATCAGCCACAACCAGGTTGAACGTGTGAGCCCCACATGGCACAAATAGAGATCTTGGATTCATTTCCAGGAGTCTGGCTTGGACACCTTTGTTTTCGCCTCTCATGTTGGCCCCATTATCATAAGACTGTCCTCTGCAGTCCTCAAAATGAATTTTTAGCTCCTCTAATCTTTTGAGAATCAGAGATGCTAAATGTTGGCTCGTGGACTCCTCTGCCTCCAAAAACCCCATAAAATGTTCCTTTATGTGGGGCTCCTCCTTCAGTGACACAATTCTAATCACAACTGTCAGCTGTTCAGTGTGGCTGACATCTGAGGTGCAATCTAGAATGATAGAGGATAATTTTGCCAGCTTGATGTCACTCATCATTATTGAAATTACCTTGCTGCTCAACAAATCAATGAGTTTATTCTGTATTTGCTGGCCAAGGTAGCTAGCTGGTGGTGTGACTCGAGGTCCCTTTTTAGACACGGTTAAGGTGCTCTTTCATGACTGGATCAAATTGTGCCATCAGTTCAACCTCTTTGAGGACATTTCCATTTGATGGAGTAGTGTTCCTGTGTGTTCCCTTAGTGCCAGATTTTTAATGGCCAGACACTGCACAATAGCAGTCAGATGTGTCAACACCTCTCTTTATCTTATCCTCAGCCTCCATAAGTGCCATCTCATGCTGATCAATTGTTTCCACTTTTTTGATCCGCATTGCCAGTTCTTTCCATGTTTTCATGCAGTTTTGGTGTTCTGGACTGCTGTCGTGTGAAGTCAGCAAAGAACTTGCATGTTTCCAGTCTGTCAGTCCTGAGTTTGTTAAATTAATTTTCTTCTTAGAAAAGAGTTTGCAGAAGAGGCTGTTGATTCTTTCAGAATACACCAACCAACTTCTAGGGATTTTTTAACCACTCACCAAGGTGGTTAAAATACTGGTGGTGGCAACTTCTTACATCACTCTCATTCCTTGGAAAAACAAAGTTAGGTGGTACCTCACTTGGTCCTCTGCAAAGTAGTTGTGTCCGAATTTTGTCAGTGAGAACTGAAGGCCTGTCAGCAGGGTCTGTAGACATCCTCAGCAGCAGGATTTGGTGGGGATGCTGCTACAGGCATTTCTAATGGAGAGCACATGAGCATTAGTTTACACACGTTATTCACAGCATTTAACGTGGTGGAACATCCCACATACATACCCAGTAATAATAAAATCATCATTGTTACCTACAATATGGAAACTTAAAATTTTGCAAAAGGGAAATTATTTATTTTGTTTATGTTATACAGGGATGCACACACACACACACACACACACACACACACACACACACACACACACACACACACACACACACACACACACACACACACACACACACACACACACACACACACACACACACACACACACACACACACACACACACACACACACACACACACACACACACACACACACACACGCGTGCGAATCCTGCTGGGGAGAAGTGGAAGCAAATGGGTCTTCATCCTCAGGCTCAGACAACATTTGTGAAGACACCTGTGTGTCTGAGGAGGTGGATGGCTCCTCATCCTGAGGCTCTGAGATCATTTCTGAAGAGGCCTGTGTGGCTGAGGAGGTGGATGGCTCCTCATCCTGAGGCTCTGAGATCATTTCTGAAGAGGTCTGTGTGGCTGAGGAGGTAGATGGCTCCTCATCCTGAGACTCCAAGATAATTTCTGAGAGGCCTGTGTGTCTGAGGAGGTGGATGGTTCCTCATCCTGAGGCTCTGAGATAATTTCTGAGAGGCCTGTGTGGCTGAGGAGGTAGATGGCTCCTCATCCTGAGACTCCGAGATAATTTATGAAGAGGCCTGTGTGGCTGAGGAGGTAGATGGCTCCTCATCCCGAGGCTCTGAGATCATTTTGAAGAGGTCTGTGTGACTGAGGAGGTAGATGGCTCCTCATCCTGGCCAGTGTGTCTGAGGAGGTAGATGGCTCCTCATCCTGGCCAGTGTGTCTGAGGAGGTGGATGGCTCCTCATCCTGGCCTGTGTGGCGGAGGAGGTGGATGGCTCCTCATCCTGGCCAGTGTGTCTGAGGAGGTAGATGGCTCCTCATCCTGGCCAGTGTGTCTGAGGAGGTAGATGGCTCCTCATCCTGGCCAGTGTGACTGAGGAGGTAGATGGCTCCTCATCCTGGCCAGTGTGTCTGAGGAGGTAGATGGCTCCTCATCCTGGCCAGTGTGTCTGAGGAGGTGGATGGCTCCTCATCCTGGCCAGTGTGTCTGAGGAGGTAGATGGCTCCTCATCCTGAGGCTCCGAGATAATTTATGAAGAGGCCTGTGTGGCTGAGGAGGTGGATGGCTCCTCATCCTGGCCAATGCCAGAGGGTGCTCCAAAATATTTCAGAAGTGTCCCTGAATTTTAAATACAGTATATGAGTCTGACATCCTAAATACATTTGTTCCACAATTAAATATACATGTCATTATGCACAATCTATCAAACTTTCAGAATAGAAACCAAATGAACCATTCAATCTCCTTAATTCTAGGCATAAGACACCCCAAAAGACTCAATATATCACAAAAGATACATAATATCAGCATAATATATACGTCTTTTAAGTTAGCCTATAGCATTGGAAATTCCCCTGAGCTCAGGACCTAGTCAATACAATCACAGAAAACCTTTATGATGTCACCTCAATGAAAGTTAACCAAAATCAATAATGTGCTAGTTAGGTTGTAATCGTTTTGTTACAGTCTACACACATTATCATGATGAAACTGTGTGAAATTATATCCAATGTTATGTAAGTTAGTTGTTGAATATTGTCGCCCTATGTGTAATAGCATAGCAAGCAACATAGGCTAACAAACATAAGTTTTATACTAGCCTATTTCATACATGCATAATATTTTACTCATAAAGAGATGACATAGCTGCATATCTTTATCTTTTGCGCGTTTCTCCTCTTCTTCTTTCCTCTTTGTCCTAAACTGGGCACCTGATGGCTTTGACCTTTTCTTATCCATTTGTGTTGATTTGGCACTCGAGCATAAATACATAACCCATCCCCCAACACTGTCAACCAAGAGTCAAGACTACATTACCCATCCCCCAACACTGTCAACCAAGAGTCAAGACTACATTACCCATCCCCCAACACTGTCAACCAAGAGTCAAGACTACATTACCCATCCCCCAACACTGTCAACCAAGAGTCAAGACTACATTACCCATCCCCCAACACTGTCAACCAAGAGTCAAGACTACATTACCCATCCCCCAACACTGTCAACCAAGAGTCAAGACTACATTACCCATCCCCCAACACTGTCAACCAAGAGTCAAGACTACATTACCCATCCCCCAACACTGTCAACCAAGAGTCAAGACTACATTACCCATCCCCCAACACTGTCAACCAAGAGTCAAGACTACATTACCCATCCCCCAACACTGTCAACCAAGAGTCAAGACTACATTACCCATCCCCCAACACTGTCAACCAAGAGTCAAGACTACATTACCCATCCCCCAACACTGTCAACCAAGAGTCAAGACTACATTACCCATCCCCCAACACTGTCAACCAAGAGTCAAGACTACATTACCCATCCCCCAACACTGTCAACCAAGAGTCAAGACTACATTACCCATCCCCCAACACTGTCAACCAAGAGTCAAGACTACATTACCCATCCCCCAACACTGTCAACCAAGAGTCAAGACTACATTACCCATCCCCAAACATTGTCAACCAAGAGTCAAGACTACATTACCCATCCCCCAACACTGTCAACCAAGAGTGAAGACTACATTACCCATCCCCCAACACTGTCAACCAAGAGTGAAGACTACATTACCCATCCCCCAACACTGTCAACCAAGAGTGAAGACTACATTACCCATCTCCCAACACTGTCAACCAAGAGTGAAGACTACATTACCCATCCCCCAACACTGTCAACCAAGAGTCAAGACTACATTACCCATCCCCCAACACTGTCAACCAAGAGTCAAGACTACATTACCCATCCCCCAACACTGTCAACCAAGAGTCAAGACTACATTACCCATCCCCCAACACTGTCAACCAAGAGTCAAGACTACATTACCCATCCCCAAACATTGTCAACCAAGAGTCAAGACTACATTACCCATCCCCCAACACTGTCAACCAAGAGTGAAGACTACATTACCCATCCCCCAACACTGTCAACCAAGAGTGAAGACTACATTACCCATCCCCCAACACTGTCAACCAAGAGTGAAGACTACATTACCCATCTCCCAACACTGTCAACCAAGAGTGAAGACTACATTACCCATCTCCCAACACTGTCAACCAAGAGTCAAGACTACATTACCCATCTCCCAACACTGTCAACCAAGAGTGAAGACTACATTACCCATCTCCCAACACTGTCAACCAAGAGTCAAGACTACATTACCCATCTCCCAACACTGTCAACCAAGAGTGAAGACTACATTACCCATCTCCCAACACTGTCAACCAAGAGTGAAGACTACATTACCCATCCCCCAACACTGTCAACCAAGAGTGAAGACTACATTACCCATCCCCCAACACTGTCAACCAAGAGTGAAGACTACATTACCCATCTCCCAACACTGTCAACCAAGAGTCAAGACTAAACCAATTCACCTTGGTGGTGTGCAGACTGGTTTTATATTATTCTTCACAATTTTGCACTAACCAGAAGAAAATGCTAACAATATGTCTGTGAAACTATATATTCACAGTATTATGAATGAATTGTGGTTTATTTGGTAGCATTTCGTAGTGTGACTGATTTGACTAATTGCATTAGTACTGTACAAAGTTAGAGGTGCGCTATTTGATAGATTCCCATGCTCCCCCTACCTCTGTCTTCCGGTGGGGAGACGTATGGTCAACCTACCCTCGCCCCCCTCCCCATCTCGTACTTCTGAGTGGGAGACCTTCCCAGGCAGTAGCCTGCCTAGCTCACAAAATAGAATCAGGGCACCCACTCCGACAAGGTTAATTGACCCACAGGCCCACACGGTGACATGATATCATTGACGTGACGTGCAAATGAGCGATAGAAAACCGATTGCGCAAATGTCACCATTCCAAAACAAATTGTGCGGGCGTCCCGTGGTGCCCCCGGGCAAGATTACGCCCTGGGCGACTGCCCATGTCGCCCATACCTAAATCTGACACTGTGCACATCCTTTCAACACTGTATATAGACATAATATTACATTTGAAATGTCTTTATTCTTTTGGAAGTTCTGTGAGTGCAATGTGTGATGTTTACTGTTAATTTTTGTTGTTTATTATCTACTTCACTTGCTTTGGCAATGTAAACATATATTTTCCCATGCCAATAAAGCCCTTAAATTGAATTGAATTGAATTGAGAGGGAGAAAGGGAGAGAACCCTTCAGCACCAGCAGGTGGCAGCATTGTCAAGATATTAGCAGGCTTTGTAGAAATGTAGGTTTCTAGGTTTCTAGCGCAGACTGTATATATATATATATACACTGCTCAAAAAAATAAAGGGAACACTAAAATAACACATCCTAGATCTGAATGAATGAAATATTCTTATTAAATACTTTTTTCTTTACATTGTTGAATGTGCTGACAACAAAATCACACAAAAATGATCAATGGAAATCAAATTTATCAACCCATGGAGGTCTGGATTTGGAGTCACACTCAAAATTAAAGTGGAAAACCACACTACAGGCTGATCCAACTTTGATGTAATGTCCTTAAAACAAGTCAAAATGAGGCTCAGTAGTGTGTGTGGCCTCCACGTGCCTGTATGACCTCCCTACAACGCCTTGGCATGCTCCTGATGAGGTGGCGGATGGTCTCCTGAGGGATCTCCTCCCAGACCTGGACTAAAGCATCCGCCAACTCCTGGACAGTCTGTGGTGCAACGTGGCGTTGGTGGATGGAGCGAGACATGATGTCCCAGATGTGCTCAATTGGATTCAGGTCTGGGGAACGGGCGGGCCAGTCCATAGCATCAATGCTTTCCTCTTGCAGGAACTGCTGACACACTCCAGCCACATGAGGTCTAGCATTGTCTTGCATTAGGAGGAACCCAGGGCCAACCGCACCAGCATATGGTCTCACAAGGGGTCTGAGGATCTCATCTCGGTACCTAATGGCAGTCAGGCTACCTCTGGCGAGCACATGGAGGGCTGTGCGGCCCCCCAAAGAAATGCCACCCCACACCATGACTGACCCACCGCCAAACCGGTCATGCTGGAGGATGTTGCAGGCAGCAGAACGTTCTCCACGGCGTCTCCAGACTCTGTCACGTCTGTCACATGTGCTCAGTGTGAACCTGCTTTCATCTGTGAAGAGCACAGGGCGCCAGTGGCGAATTTGCCAATCTTGGTGTTCTCTGGCAAACGTCCTGCACGGTGTTGGGCTGTAAGCACAACCCCCACCTGTGGACGTCGGGCCCTCATACCACCCTCATGGAGTCTGTTTCTGACCGTTTGAGCAGACACATGCACATTTGTGGCCTGCTGGAGGTCATTTAGCAGGGCTCTGGCAGTGCTCCTCCTGCTCCTCCTTGCACAAAGGCGGAGGTAGCGGTCCTGCTGCTGGGTTGTTGCCCTCCTACGGCCTCCTCCACGTCTCCTGATGTACTGGCCTGTCTCCTGGTAGCGCCTCCATGCGCTGGACACTACGCTGACAGACACAGCAAACCTTCTTGCCACAGCTCGCATTGATGTGCCATCCTGGATGAGCTGCACTACCTGAGCCACTTGTGTGGGTTGTAGACTCCGTCTCATGCTGCCACTAGAGTGAAAGCACCGCCAGCATTCAAAAGTGACCAAAACATCAGCCAGGAAGCATAGGAACTGAGAAGTGGTCTGTGGTCACCACCTGCAGAACCACTCCTTTATTGGGGGTGTCTTGCTAATTGCCTATAATTTCCACCTGTTGTCTATTCCATTTGCACAACAGCATGTGAAATTTATTGTCAATCAGTGTTGCTTCCTAAGTGGACAGTTTGATTTCACAGAAGTGTGATTGACCTGGAGTTACATTGTGTTGTTTAAGTGTTCCCTTTATTCTTTTGAGCAGTGTATATAGTGCCAGTCAAAGTTTGGACACATATTCTCTCAACCAGCTTCATGAGGAATGCTTTTCCAACAGTCTCGAAGGAGTTCCCACATATGCTGAGCACTTGTTGGTCACTTTTTCTTCACTCTTTTTCATTTAAAAAAATCTTTATTTAACTAGGCAAGTCAGTTAAGAACAAAATCTTATTTACAGTGACGGCCTACCTCCCCGGCCAAACCCCCCAGGCAAACTCTCAATTGCGCGCCGTGCTATGGGAATCCCGATCACGGCCGGTTGTGACACAGCCTGGGAATGAATTGGGTTGAGGTCGGGGGATTGTGGAGGCCAGGTAATCTGCACTCTATCACATGCAGCACTCTATCACTCTCCTTCTTGGTCAAATAGCCATTACACAGCCTGGAGGTGTGTGTTTGGGTCACTGTCCTGTTGAAAAACAAATGATAGTCCCACTAAGCGCTAACCAGATGGGATGGAGTATAGTTGCAGAATGCTGTGGTAGCCATGCTGGTTAAGTGTGCCTTGAATTCTAAATAAATCACTGACAGTGTCACCAGCAAAGCACCCCCACACCACCACACCTCCTCCTCCATACTTCACAGTGGGAACCACACATGCAGAGATCATCCGTTCACCTACTCTGCGTCTCACAAAGACACGGCGGTTGGAACCAAAAATCTCACATTTGGACTCATCAGACCAAAGGACAGATTTCCACCGGTCTAATGTCCATTGCTCGTGTTTCTTGGCCCAAGCAAGTCTCTTCTTCTTATTGGTGTCCTTTCGTAGGGGTATCTCTGCAGCAATTTGATCATGAATGCCTGATTCACACAGTCTCCTTTGAACAGTTGATGTTGAGATGTGCCAGTTACTTGAACTCTGTGAAGCATTTATTTGGGTTGCAATCTGAGGTGCAGTTAACTGTAATGAATTTAGGTAACTCTGGGTCTTCCTTTCCTGTGTTGATCCTCATGAGAGCCAGTTTCATCATAGCGCTTGATGGTTTTTGCGACTGCACTTTGAATGCATAAACATTCAAAGTTCCTGAAATTTCCGTATTGACTGACCTTCATGTCTTAAAGTAATGATGGACTGATGTTTCTCTTTGCTTATTTGAGCTGTTCTTGCCATAATATGGACTTGGTCTTTTATCAAATAGGACTATCTTCTATATACCACCCCTACCTTGTCACAACACAACTGATTGGCTCAAATGCATTAAGAAGGAATGAAATTCCACAAATTAACTTTTAACAAGGCGCACCTGTTAATTGAAATGCAGTCCAGGTGACTACCTCATGAAGCTGGTTGAGAGAATGTCACGAGTGTGCAAATCTGTCATCAAGGCAAAAGGTGGCTACTTTGAAAAATCTACTACATGATTCCATGTGTTATTTCATAGTTTTGATGTCTTTACTATTATTTTACAATGTAGAAAATAGTAAAGATAAAGAAAAAACCCTTGAATGAGTTGGTGTGTCCAAACTTTTGACTGATACTGTTTATATATATATATATATATATATATATATATATATATATATATATATATATATATATATATATATATACCTGCTGGTGGTGAAGGGTTCTCTCTCTTTCTCGCTCTCTCACTCTATCACACTCCACTTTTCGAAAAAAGTGTCGTTCAGGGCTGTCATTAATTCATCCCCCACCAGCTACAAATAATAATGTGAAACTTGACATTTAATGTCCCAGACTTGATTCAACAGAGAATAGAGGATACTTGAGTAAGGTAGAAAATATGCAAGCATGTTCATTAGAATAACTCACAGATCAGATCAGTATGAGGCTAGTTTGCATTAAATAGCTCCAGCAAAAATAAATGTCAATATTATCACCTACAAATCAACCTGTGTCAAGGAGTTGGAGTCGGCGCCTGAGAAACATCAACCCCGCCCACTGAAGTCATGCGGTTGTGTGTTTCTGTTTAGGCCTGTCCTACTGTTTAGACTTGCGATTTTGACACTGACAGCGCTTATGTTGGACTACAGTCACACTCCTAGCCAAAGTGAATGCGACGAGCTAATTTTAAGCCACCGACTGTAAGTGGCCGGTGACTTGTGCGTACTGGAAGGGGACTTGGGGGGAAGCTGATACCGTATTCAGTTTCCCCCCTGCTTCCAGGGAATTTCCTTGCTTCGAGGAAATGGAGATTACGTCGGAGGAAAAAGCCGAGGAACGCAGGTGAGGGACTGGGTGGGGAGTCGGCTAACCAAGCTAGCTAGCTAACCAAGTTTGCATGTTGATGCTTGTTAGCTTAGTCGACTAGCTCGTTGACTACATTTTGGATGTTTACGAATACAAACATCTGAAATATAATTTTTAAATGTTTTCCTCAGTTCAGTACCATGCCACATCCAATAATACCTCATATTTGCTAGCTAGTTAAACTAGCATTAGCTAGATGACGCTAAACTAACTAACTAGCTAGTTAACGATAGTTAAATAGCTAAGTTACTTAACTAGCAAACTCTGGAAGGAACGGGCAATGTTTTTGGTATGTCAAATTGGTGCGTATCCAAGAGGTAGCTGTTTATAGAATTCACATTGCCGGGGTTAATCATTCTTGTGTTTGCAAGACAGGCGCCTAACTAGCTGTCTGAGGTCATACGTCGACCGTTGCTATTTGATTGACTGGGGGTTTAGTCTACAGTGTTATCTATGTATGACGCAGGGATTTGCAGTCAATAAATGATCAGTTTATGTAACTTGGCAGCTAACTAACACCACATGTGTACAGTGTTCTAAGGCCAGGGTGTTAGCAACAAGCCACCACTGTTTGCTAAGTTTTGGGAAGAGGCTCAGTCCTGAGGAAATACACTATAGCAACAACATGTTACCCATGTTGTATTAACTGCCAATCAAAACAATCATTTTCGTGCCTTCCACAACAGACAGACCTTATTGTATGTAATGTACCATGCTACACTATATATACAAAAGTATGTGGACACCCCTTCAAATAAGTAGATTTGGCTATTTCAGCCACAGCTGTTGCCGACAGCTGTATAAAATCGAGCACACAGCCGTGCAATCTCCATAGACAAACATTGGCAGTAGAATGGCCTTACTGAAGAGCTTAGTGACTTCCAACGTGGCATCGTCATATGACGATGACACCTTTCCAACAAGTCAGTTCGTCAAATTCCTGCCCTGCTAGAGCACTCGCTACTGATTTCAAAACTGCCTCTGGAAGCAATGTCAGCACTAACAGAACTGTTGGGAGCTTCATGAAATAGGTTTTCATGGCAGAGCAGCCACACACAAGCCTGAGATCACATGCACAATGCCAAGCGTCGCCCGGAGTGGTGTAAAGCTCACCGCCATTTGACTCTGGAGCAGTGGACATGAATTTCTTTTGACTAAATATGCAGGTTTAAAAATATATACTTCTATGTATTGTTTTTAAGAAAGGCATTAATGTTTATGGTTAGGTACATTTGTGCAACATTTGTGCAACAATTGTGCTTTTTTCCCCGCAAATTTGCTTTGGTTAAATCATCACCCGTTTGGCGAAGTTGAAGTAGGCTGTGATTCGATGATAAATTAACAGGCACCGCATTGATTATATGCAACGCAGGACAAGCTAGTTAACCTAGTAATATCATCAACCATGTGTAGTTAACTAGTGATTATGTTAAGATTGACTTTTTAACTTTTTTGATGCTGCACTCACGTAACAGGTGGTCAGCCTGCCACGCAGTTTCCTCGTGGATGTAATCGGCCATAATCTGCATCCAAAAAGGCAGATTTACCCATTTGTTATGAAATCTCCTAATTAATTGGCCATGCTGATTAATCAGTCGACTTCTAATTACAACAACACATAGTTCCTAACCTGTTTATTGAACTACACCGATATGTAGGTTGGCACTAGGGCCCCACTGCCTTGCTGTTGACGTTTGCTTTGATCTGTGTGACTGCTTGGGAGATTGGACCACTCTATAATCACTGACCCACTCCTCCAGTAGTCATGAAGCACTCACTCACTCACTCACTCACTCACTCACTCACTCACTCACTCACTCACTCACTCACTCACTCACTCACTCACTCCTGTAAAACTATCCATTCTCCCTGCTATGAGGAGAATGTGTTTGTCCCATGTTCTGGCCTTTCTCTGGTTTTTAAAATGTGCTGTTGATTTGATTAGAACAGTCCGTGGTTGAACTCGTGATAGTCGTCACTATAGGTACTGCTCATTTTAGCACACTGAAAGAGCCCGTAATGTAATGGTTCTGAATGTAACGTTGTTTACTCCACACAGCCTATTTCACAGCCTTAAGACTGACCAGCCATTTCTCTCAACCGTGTCTCCTGAATCAAATTAGATTTATTTTGTTATTGAACCTGAATGGGATGTTTCAGGCCTCATTTCTGTCATACTTCGCTCCAGATTTGAGTCATGCGAAGACCCAAGACTTTCCTGTGTGTGGGAGAGTGTGTGTGTGTGTGGGAGTGTGTGTGTGTGGGAGAGTGTGTGTGTGTGTGGGAGAGTGTGTGTGGGACAGCGTGTGTGTGTGTGGGACAGAGCGTGTGTGTGTGTGGGACAGAGCGTTTGTGTGTGTGGGACAGAGCGTTTGTGTGTGTGGGACAGAGCGTGTGTGTGTGTGGGACAGAGCGCGTCTGTGTGGGACAGAGCGCGTCTGTGTGGGACAGAGCGCGTCTGTGTGGGACAGAGCGCGTCTGTGTGGGACAGAGCGCGTCTGTGTGGGACAGAGCGCGTCTGTGTGTGTGTCTGTGTGGGACAGAGTGTGCGTGTCTGTGTGGGACAGAGCGCGTGTGTGTGTGTGAGACAGGGAGCGCGTGTGTGAGACAGGGAGCGCGTGTGAGACAGGGAGCGCGTGTGAGACAGGGAGCGCGTGTGTGTGGGACAGAGTGTGTGTGGGACAGAGTGTGTGTGTGTGTGTGGGACAGGGAGCGCGTGTGTGTCTGTGTGAGACAGGGAGCGCGTGTGTGGGAGAGAGAGAGTGTGAGTGTGTGTGTGATCATGTGTGTGTGATCATGTGTGTGTGATCATGTGTGTGTGAGACAGGGAGAGCGTGTGAGACAGGGAGAGCGTGTGAGACAGGGAGAGCGTGTGAGACAGGGAGAGCGTGTGAGACAGGGAGAGCGTGTGAGACAGGGAGAGCGTGTGAGACAGGGAGAGCGTGTGAGACAGGGAGAGCGTGCGTGTGAGACAGGGAGAGCGTGCGTGTGAGACAGGGAGAGCGTGCGTGTGAGACAGGGAGAGCGTGCGTGTGAGACAGGGAGAGCGTGCGTGTGAGACAGGGAGAGCGTGCGTGTGAGACAGGGAGAGCGTGCGTGTGAGACAGGGAGAGCGTGCGTGTGAGACAGGGAGAGCGTGCGTGTGAGACAGGGAGAGCGTGCGTGTGAGACAGGGAGAGCGTGCGTGTGAGACAGGGAGAGCGTGCGTGTGAGACAGGGAGAGCGTGCGTGTGAGACAGGGAGAGCGTGCGTGTGAGACAGGGAGAGCGTGCGTGTGAGACAGGGAGAGCGTGCGTGTGAGACAGGGAGAGCGTGTGTGTGTGGGACAGGGAGTGCGTGTGTGTGTGGGACAGGGAGTGCGTGTGTGTGTGTGGGACAGGGAGTGCGTGTGTGTGTGTGGGACAGGGAGTGCGTGTGTGTGTGTGGGACAGGGAGTGCGTGTGTGTGTGTGGGACAGGGAGTGCGTGTGTGTGTGTGGGACAGGGAGTGTGTGTGTGGGACAGGGAGTGTGTGTGTGTGTGACAGGGAGTGTGTGTGTGTGTGTGGGACAGGGAGTGTGTGTGTGTGTGTGGGACAGGGAGTGTGTGTGTGTGTGTGGGACAGGGAGTGTGTGTGTGTGTGTGTGGGACAGGGAGTGTGTGTGTGTGTGTGTGTGTGTGGGACAGGGAGTGTGTGTGTGTGTGTGGGACAGGGAGTGTGTGTGTGTGTGTGTGTGGGACAGAGTGTGTGTGTGTGTGTGTGTGTGTGGGACAGAGTGTGTGTGGGACAGGGAGCGCGTGTGTGTCTGTGTGAGACAGGGAGCGCGTGTGTGTCTGTGTGAGACAGGGGCCGCGTGTGAGACAGGGAGCGCATGTGTGTGTGAGACAGGGAGCGTGTGTGTGTCTGTGTGAGACAGGGGGCGCGTGTGTGTCTGTGTGGGACAGGGAGCGCGTGTGTGTCTGTGTGGGACAGGGAGCGCGTGTGTGTCTGTGTGGGACAGGGAGCGCGTGTGTGTCTGTGTGGGACAGGGAGCGCGTGTGGGACAGGGAGCGCGTGTGTGTGTGTGTGGGACAGAGTGTGTGTGTGTGTGTGTGTGGGACAGAGTGTGTGTGTGTGTGGGACAGAGTGTGTGTGTGTGTGGGACAGAGTGTGTGTGTGTGTGGGACAGAGTGTGTGTGTGTGTGGGACAGAGTGTGTGTGTGTGTGGGACAGAGTGTGTGTGTGTGTGGGACAGAGTGTGTGTGTGTGTGGGACAGAGTGTGTGTGTGTGTGGGACAGAGTGTGTGTGTGTGTGGGACAGAGTGTGTGTGTGTGTGGGACAGAGTGTGTGTGTGTGTGGGACAGAGTGTGTGTGTGTGTGGGACAGAGTGTGTGTGTGTGTGGGACAGGGAGCGCGTGTGTGTCTGTGTGGGACAGGGAGCGCGTGTGTGTGGGACAGAGTATGTGTGTGTGTGTGTGGGACAGAGTGTGTGTGTGTGTGTGGGACAGAGTGTGTGTGTGTGTGTGTGGGACAGAGTGTGTGTGTGTGTGTGTGGGACAGAGTGTGTGTGGGACAGAGTGTGTGTGTGTGTGTGGGACAGAGTGTGTGTGTGTGTGGGACAGAGTGTGTGTGTGTGTGGGACAGAGTGTGTGTGTGTGTGGGACAGAGTGTGTGTGTGTGTGTGGGACAGAGTGTGTGTGTGTGTGTGGGACAGAGTGTGTGTGTGTGTGGGACAGTGTGTGTGTGTGTGTGTGTGTGTGTGTGTGTGTGTGTGTCTGTGTCTGTGTGGGACAGAGCGCGCGTGTGTGTCTGTGTGGGACAGAGCGTGTGTGTGTGTTTGTGGGAGAGAGAGCGTGTGTGGGTAGAGCGTGAGAGTGTATGTGTGTGGGTAGAGCGTGAGAGAGTTTGTGGGGGAGAGAGTGTGTGTGAGTATAGCGTGAGAGAGTGTCTTTGTGTGTGTGTGGTGGAGAAAGTAGCCTAGCCAAAATCAGAACATATCTGTGGAGGTTTTTATTTTGTGTCAACTTTGTTTCATTGTCCAGTAGCCAAAGGCACAATCCAAGTCATATTAGCAACCCATGTTAGTTGTTGTCTGTTATATCTCCCCCTTTTCTACATTTCTCTGTCACATGAAACAGTTCGCATGTGTGGTGCCCTTTTTTAACAAGCGTTTTTCAAACTAATTACATTATGGAACGAACATTTGCTCGTGGCCTACTTACTGCCTTGTGCATATTGCTGCGCTTATAACATTATTTTTTAAAGCTAAACGTTCTGATCTTTTTAATCAGACTCCTTGCTTTTTTAAACGTTTTTCTTTTTGTGTCAACTAGGCCTATTGGTTTTATGAATTTGGGATCTATTGTCCCGGAGTCTGTTAACAACTGTCCAGGAGTCTGTTAACAATAAGCCTAGGTGATTTCTTTCTCAACAAGCTGACCAATCAAATAGGGCGGTGAACTTTTTTTTTTTTTTTTTACTATGGGGGGATTGCAGATTGACAGGCTAGTAATCCTGCTGTTTGTTTACTCGTCTTGTTGTCTGAGGAAAAGTAAATATGGACAGTTCTTCTAACATCTTCAAAGTGCTCTTCAGGATTTCGTTGCGTCCTCGAGTTGCATTTATTTTTGTTGTTAATATGAATTACCATACGATACGTATGATTTCTGTCATTCTCAACACCGTGGGGCGGACGCCCTAATCAGGTTACGCACCCAATGCATATGGGTCCGGTAAATTTCTCATATCCGTTAAATTTAATATGTCCGGTGCCACATTTTCCTAACAGAATCCCTGGTGTGGTCGTAGTGTGTGGGGAACGAACTGTATCAGTTCCAGCTACAGTAGCTGCTGACTTGAGGAAAAAGAAGGAAGTCCTGGAAATGAGCTTGGACATTGTCTGTTGTGTCTCAAGTTTTAATGTCACGAGTAACAGTGAAATGCCTTTTCTTGCAACCTCCAAACCCAACAACGCAGTAATCAATATAGAACCACAAATAACAAGGTAGAACAAAAACACACAATAAATAGAAATAAGTAGAACACGAGAAAGTAAGAAGCTACATACAGGGTCAGTTCCAGGGTCAGTTCCATATTAACAATGTGCAGGGATACTGTAGTGGTAGAGGTAGATATGTATAGGGGTAAGGTGACTATACAGGGTCAGTTCCATATTAACAATGTGCAGGGATACTGTAGTGGTAGAGGTAGATATGTATAGGGGTAAGGTGACTATATACAGGGTCAGTTCCATATTAACAATGTACAGGGATACTGTAGAGGTAGATATGTATAGGGGTAAGGTGACTATATACAGGGTCAGTTCTAGGGTCAGTTCCATATTAACAATGTGCAGGGATACTGTAGAGGTAGATATGTATAGGGGTAAGGTGACTATATACAGGGTCAGTTCCATATTAACAATGTGCAGGGATACTGTAGTGGTAGAGGTAGATATGTATAGGGGTAAGGTGACTATATACAGGGTCAGTTCCAGGGTCAGTTCCATATTAACAATGTACAGGGATACTGTAGAGGTAGATATGTATAGGGGTAAGGTGACTATATACAGGGTCAGTTCTAGGGTCAGTTCCATATTAACAATGTACAGGGATACTGTAGAGGTAGATATGTATAGGGGTAAGGTGACTATATACAGGGTCAGTTCCATATTAACAATGTGCAGGGATACTATAGAGGTAGATATGTATAGGGGTAAGGTGACTATATACAGGGTTAGTTCCATATTAACAAAGTGCAGGGATACTGGATTAGTGATGGAGGTAGATATGTATAGGGGTAAGGTGACTATATACAGGGTCAGTACCATATTAACAATGTACAGGGATACTGTAGTGGTAGATATGTATAGGGGTAAAGGTGACTATATACAGGGTCAGTTCCAGGGTCAGTTCCATATTAACAATGCACAGGGATACTGGTGTGGTTGAGGTAGATATGTATAGGGGTAAGCTGACTATATACAGGGTCAGTACCATATTAACAATGTACAGGGATACTGGAGTGGTGGAGGTAGATATGTATAGGGGTAAGGTGACTATATACAGGGTCAGTACCATATTAACAATGAACAGGAGGGATACTGGAGTGGTGGAGGTAGATGTGTATAGGGATAAAGGTGACTATATACAGGGTCAGTACCATATTAACAATGAACAGGAGGGATACTGGAGTGATGGAGGTAGATGTGTATAGGGATAAAGGTGACTATATACAGGGTCAGTACCATATTAACAATGAACAGGAGGGATACTGGAGTGGTGGAGGTAGATGTGTATAGGGATAAAGGTGACTAGGCATCAGGATATATGATAAACAGAGTAGCATCATCTAAATGATGATTGTATGTGAATGCGTGTGTGTAGAGTCAGTATAAATGTGTGTGCATGTTATGTGTGTGTTAGCGTGAGTGTGCTAAAAATAAATACGAAGGTCAACTCAGTAGCCGTTCTGTTAGCTATTTAGCAGTCTTATGGCTTGAGGATAGCAGCTGTTCAGGAGCGTCTTGGTGTCAGACTTGATGCACCGGTGCCGCTTACTGTACGGAAACAGAGAAGTCTATGGCTTGGGTGGCTGACGGTATTCCGGGCCTTCCTTTCACACCGCCTGATATAGAGGTCCTGGATGGCAGGGAGCTCGGCCCCAGTGGTGTACTGGGGCTGTCTACACCGCCTGATATAGAGGTCCTGGATGGCAGGGAGCTCGGCCCCAGTGGTGTACTGGGCTGTCTACACCGCCTGATATAGAGGTCCTGGATGGCAGGGAGCTCGGCCCCAGTGGTGTACTGGGCTGTCTACACCGCCTGATATAGAGGTCCTGGATGGCAGGGAGCTCGACCCCAGTGGTGTACTGGGCTGTCTACACCGCCTGATATAGAGGTCCTGGATGGCAGGGAGCTCGGCCCCAGTGGTGTACTGGGCTGTCTACACCGCCTGATATAGAGGTCCTGGATGGCAGGGAGCTCGGCCCCAGTGGTGTACTGGGCTGTCTACACCGCCTGATATAGAGGTCCTGGATGGCAGGGAGCTCGGCCCCAGTGGTGTACTGGGCTGTCTACACCGCCTGATATAGAGGTCCTGGATGGCAGGGAGCTCGGCCCCAGTGGTGTACTGGGCTGTCTACACCGCCTGATATAGAGGTCCTGGATGGCAGGGAGCTCGGCCCCAGTGGTGTACTGGGCTGTCTACACCGCCTGATATAGAGGTCCTGGATGGCAGGGAGCTCGGCCCCAGTGGTGTACTGGGCTGTCTACACCGCCTGATATAGAGGTCCTGGAGGTGTACTGGGCTGTCCGTACTAGAGATAAAATGGAGTGAACATTTTCAATCACAATTATAGTGACCAAAATGATCACGGTTATCAGTACTGTCACGGTTAACAGTACTGTCACGGTTATCGGCACTGTCACGGTTATCGGCACTGTCACGGTTATCGGCACTGTCACGGTTATCGGCACTCACGGTTATCGGCACTGTCACGGTTATCGGCACTGTCACGGTTATCGGCACTCACGGTTATCGGCACTGTCACGGTTATCGGCACTGTCACGGTTAACGGCACTGTCACGGTTAACGGTACTGTCACGGTTAACGGTACTGTCACGGTTAACGGTACTGTCACGGTTAACGGTACTGTCACGGTTAACGGTACTATCGCAGTATTGTTCACATGTGCTGGAAATGTTCAAAAAGTATTGATACACTGAAATCAGTGTTTTATATGAAAAACTAAAAAGTAGCAGCACTATGCACTTTGTGTGCATAAACATTAAAATAATAACAGTCAAGATGTACCCATGAGAGGTAAAAGTTTCCCAAGTGCAGGTTTTAATGAACACAACCTTAAGTAAGAAAATCAAATGTGCATGTAAAAGCAACACAAGTAAAGCAATGTGCATTTAATAACAATACAACCATATGTAAACATCCAATGTGCAGGTGTTGACATTAAAATAACACGAAATAGGATTGTATGTCCGGTTCTCTCCTTCATAAAGAAACAAGGTGCTGC
The DNA here is from genome assembly GCF_045679555.1 of Salvelinus alpinus. Lineage (NCBI taxonomy): Eukaryota > Metazoa > Chordata > Actinopteri > Salmoniformes > Salmonidae > Salvelinus > Salvelinus alpinus. The sequence goes on along the minus strand of NC_092100.1, from coordinate 9,462,680 downwards.
TTGACATAAATACAGGAGTCTATAGTGTTTCTCCTGTTGGAAAACTTTTACAACCAAGTCGACGACTGACGGATTTTAAATGAACAAAATATGTTGTTTGGGAGACTAAACTACATAAGGTGTTATTGTGTGCAATGGGCGAACAGAGTCTGCAGAGACGCAATGCATACAGCGTGTAGTGTTTTTACAAGAGTAGGTAACACTGAAAGCTTCTGTTTACATTATTGACAACCTATTAGCTAGTTAGATTAACCATTACATTTTCACCCTTCCCGAAGTCCCCACATCATGCTCTGCTGTTTATGACTTCAAGCCTATCAACTCCCGAGATTAGGCTGGTGTAACCGATGTGAAATGGCTAGCAAGTTAGCGGGGTGCGCGCTAATAGCGTTTCAAACGTCACTCGCTCGGAGACTTGGAGTAGTTGTTCCCCTTGCTCTGCATGGGTAACGCTGCTTCGAGGGTGGCTGTTGTCGATGTATTCCTCGTTCGAGCCCAGGGAGGAGCGAGGAGAGGGACGGAAGCTATACTGTTACACTGGCAATACTAAAGTGCCTATAAGAACATCCAATAGTCAAAGGTATATGAAATACAAATCATATAGAGAGAAATTGTCCTATAATTCCTATAATAACTACAACCTAAAACTTCTTATCTGGGAATATTGAAGACTCATGTTAAAAGGAACCACCAGCTTTCATATGTTCTCATGTTCTGAGCAAGGAACTGAAACGTTAGCTTTCTTACATGGCACATATTGCACTTTTACTTTCTTCTCCAACACTTTGTTTTTGCATTATTTAAACCAAATTGAACATGTTTCATAATTTATTTGAGGCTAAATCGATTTGATGTATTATATTAAGTTAAAATAAAGTGTTCTTTCATTATTGTTGTAATTGTCATTATTACAACAACAACAAAAATCGGCCGATTAATCGGTATCGGCTTTTTTTGGTCCTCCAATAATCGGTATCGATATATATATATATATATTTTTTTTTTGTGTGTTGCATGTTCTGCAGACAGAGTGACCATTTTCGATTAATTTCCCCTCAGCACTCTTGTAAAACCCCCAAAATACGACCACACTTCAGATTTGGTTGTCTTACAAGGCTGAAAAATCTCCTGAGCCCTGTCACTGCCTTCGGCCATGTTTTCACACAAAACCCACGTAGCATGCTGCGCCGGTGTCATACTGTCGCTAACTTTGGTTGATGCTGGACAGTATTTACCGTGAGTTTTTCAAACCGTGGTAATCAAACACGGTTTGAATGATAATTAAAACTTGAAATGGTAATACCAACCGTCGGGAATTTTACCGTGGTTTATCGTGAAACTGGTAACCGTTTCATCCCTAGTCTGCTCTACCCACCTAGCGCCATGCAATCAAAGCGTGATGCTGTTGCCATACCAAGCAGTGATGCAGCCAATTAAGTTTCTCTCAATAGTGCAGCTTTAGAACTTTGAGGATTTTAGGACACATGCCAAATCTTTTCAACTTCCTGAGGGGTAAGAGGCGCTGTCGCTCCTTCTTCACGACTGTGTGTGAGTGGACCATTTTTAAGTCCTTAGCGATTTGAACACTGAGGAACTTGAACCTCTCGACCCGCTCGATGTGGATGGGGGCCTGCTCACCCCCCCCCATTCCATTCCTGTAGTCCACGATCAGCTCCTTGGTGTTACTGATATTGAGGGAGAGGTTGTTGTCCCTGCACCACACTGCCAGGTCACTGACCTCCTCCCTGTAGGCTGTCTCATCGTCGCCGGTGATTAGGCCTATCACTGTCGTGTCATCAGGAAACTTGATGGGTTTGGAGTCATGTATGGCCAAGCAGTTGTGGGTGAACAGGGAGTACAGGGAGATGTTTGACTAGCAGGTGTCCACATTTTTGGTCATGTAGGTATTCCTCTTATCTAGGTGGGTGAGGGCAGTGTAGACTGTGAATTTGCCTGCCAGCTGACATGCCCATGCTCTGAGAACACGCCCTGTAATAACGCCTGGCCCCCCCCCGTCCTTGCGAGTGTTTTCCTGATTTTAAAAAATTACTCACGTCGGCCCTGACTCTACTGTCCTGTCTGCTCTGTGAATGGAGAATCCATCAACTTGGATAGCCATGGGGGGTATCTTGTCCGAAAGCCATGAGAATATTGCAGTTACGAGAGTCCCGTTGGTAGCAAATCCTCAATCGGAGGTCCTCCATTCTATTATCAAGTGACTCCCCCTCTTTTGAAGTTGAAGCTGGAATCTGGGTACATTGGCAAATAGAATGGAGGGAAGAGATGGCCGGTTTTCTCTAAGCATTAATCTCCCCTCTTCTGCCTCTGTAATGCCAGCATTTTTCTCTTATTGGAATTATATAAAGAGACCAGGGCAATGAGTTGAAGCTGCAGTCAGGGTATGCAACTGCCGATTTGATGTTCAAAAGCTCTTGTCGGTTATATGAAATGATGGTGAATTACATTTCATGAAAATAAAGTAAGGATAAATGGCACAAGAATCACAAAATAGAAAATAGGGAAGTTGTGTAGGAGCTTGCAAAACGGCTGCGGCGCCAAAGGGATTTTGGGGTCAGCCTGATTTTTATCTTGCTATCAATTTCACTTTTGTTTCTCCTGCTCTCTCCATGCAAGCGGAAACACACACGGCTCTATTCACTCACTCAGAATAACAATATACACTGAGTACACCAAACATTAGAGACACCTTCCTAATATTGAGTTGCTCCCCTTTTTGTCCTCGGAACAGCCTCAATTTGTCGGGGCATAGACTCTACAAAGTGTCGAAAGCGTTCCACAAGGATGTTGGCCCATGTTGACTCCAATGCTTCCCACAGTTGTCATGTTGGCTGGATGTCCTTTTGGTGGTGGACAATTCTTGATACAAACGTGAAACTGTTGAGTGTGAAAAACACAGCAGTGTTGCAGTTCTTGACACAAACCGGTGCGCCTGGCACCTACTACCATACCCCGTTCAAAGGCACTTTAATATTGTCTTGCCCATTCATCCTCTGAAATGGCACACATACACAATCCATGTCTCTATCATCTCAAGGCTTAAAAATCCTTCTTTAACCTGTCTCCTCCCCTTCATCTACACTGATTTTGAAGTGGATTTAACAAATTATATCATTAAGGGATCATCACTTTCACCTGGATTCACCTGGTCAATCTATGTCAGGGAAAGAGCAGGTGTTTTTAATGTTTTGTTTACTCAGTGTATTTACTCTTTGGAGTCAAAACTGTTTTAAATAGTTTACTATTAGCCGTGGAGATTGTCGCCCACATCACCTTGGCTATATAGGCTAGTGTCTTAGATGCTCTACACGGTCACTATGTTGTACTGACATTCAACTACTACTTCCTAAACCATTAGGAAACACTTCTTTGCTAATCAAATCTAGGCTAACTGCGGTATTAATGACTTCCCCAGGAGGCTTTTCTGTTGCACCAGTAAGGCGTACTCGAAAAAACCACCACAGCATGATGATGCCACGACCATGCTTCACCGTAGGGATGGTGCAAGGTTTCCTCCGGACGTGATGCTTGGCATTCAGGCCAAACAGTTGAATCTTGGTTTCATCAGACCAGAAAATCATTTTCTCATGGTCTGAGAGTCTTTAGGTGCCTTTTGGCAAACTCCAAGCGGCTGTCATGTGCCTTTTACTGAGGAGTGGCTTCCGTCTGACCACTCTACCACAAAGGCCTATTTGGTGGAGTGCTACAGAGATGGTTGGCCTTCTGGAAGGTTCTCCCATCTCCACAGAGGAACTCTGGAGCTCGGTCAGAGTGACCATCGGGGTTCTTGGTCACCTCCCAGACCAAGGCCTTTCTCCCCCGATTGTTCAATTTGGCCGGGCAGCCAGCTCTTGGAAGAGTTTTGGTGATTCCAAACTTCTTCTATATAAGAATGATGGAGGCCACTGTGTTATTGGGTACTTTCAATACTGCAGAAATGTTTTGGAACCTTTCCCCAGATCTGTACTTCGACACAATCCTGTCTCGGGGCTCTACAGACAATTCCTTCAACCTCATGGCTTGGTTTTTGCTCTGACATGCACTGTCAACTGTGGGACCTTTATATAGACAGGTGTGTGCCTTTCCAAATCATGTCCAATCAATTGAATTTACTGTAGGTGGACTCCAAGTTGTAGAAAAATCTCAAGGATGATCACTTGAAACCATGATGCACCTGAACTCAATTTCGAGTCTCATAGCAAAGGGTCTTAATACTTATGTAAATAAGGTATTTCTGTATTTAAGGTTTAATACATTTGCAAACATGTCTAAAAACCTGTTTTCGCTTTGTCATTATGGTGTATTGTGTGTAGGAGGATTTTTATGTATTTAATCCATTTTAGAGTAAGGCTGCGACGTAACAAAATGTGGGAAAAGTCCAGGGGTCTGAATACTTTTCCAAAGGCACTGTATGTCTATGGTCTGAGTTTACTATAGCTACTTAGCCTAGTACAATGCATCTCATTGGGCGCTCTAAATGTAGTGCACAGCCAGTAGTTTGTAGTCACCGTGGTTTGTTTGGGGTCATTGCACAGGCAAATCAAAATGTTATTTGTCACAGGCACCAAATCCAACAGGTGTAGTAGACCTTACAGTGAAATGCTTACTGACAAGCCCTTAACCAACAATGCACTTTTAAGAAAAGTAAGAGTTAAGAAAATATTTAATAAATAAACAATAACTGAGGCTATATACATGGGATACAGTAGTTTGTTTGTTATGGCAGTATTTGACTGTATGGTCGTGGTTTTCTTCTCTGTCAGTCACTTGATGCAAACGTTTATCTCTCTGCTCAACTGTCTGCTCTTGAGTGTTTTGGATGGAGCACGAGTTCATTCAAACCTGACTTCTCTCTCTGTTTTCCCTCCTTTTCTCTCTCTCTCTCTCTCTCTCTCTCTCTCTCTCTGTTTTCCCTCCTCTCTCTCCTCCTCCCCCCCAGGAGGGAACACTGGAAGCTGCTGTCTAGTCTGAAGACCACGGTGGAGGGCCTGGTGTCCAGCAGCAACCCCAACGTGTGGTCTCGCTACGGGGGTCTGCATCGGCTGCACAAGGACATGAGCCACATCCTCAGCCACGGCCTCAAGCACGAGCAGGTCGGGCCTCGGGAATGACTACTCTTCTACTCTTGTCATTTTGTGTTTTTTTGGGGGGCTTAGACAAGGAGCTATTATTTGGTTGTTTTCCAGCCTCTTTATCATATTATCGCCCTGGAGCATCTGCTCAATGGAAGTTCTGCTTTTCTTCCTTGTATCTTCTTTGAGGCAGGGTGCAAAAGAGCTGCTGAGAATGAACACATCATAATTGTACTACTTTTCTCCGATTCTGTTTAGCAAATAAAAAAAATAAAAAAAATGTATCCTGTAAGATAAGCCTCATACCAATGCCATTGTACTGTAGTAAAATGATGGTTTTGCTTTGCAGGTGTACTACAAGCAGAAAGACTATTGGCCCTTTGTGTGGCGTGTCCGCTACGTCAGCCCTCACCTGGCCTCTCATGTAGAACAGGTACGTCCTCTACGTCAGCCCTCACCTGGCCTCTCATGTAGAACAGGTACGTCCTCTACGTCAGCCCTCACCTGGCCTCTCATGTAGAACAGGTACGTCAGCCCTCACCTGGCCTCTCATGTAGAACAGGTACGTCCTCTACTTCAGCCCTCACCTGGCCTCTCATGTAGAACAGGTACGTCAGCCCTCACCTGGCCTCTCATGTAGAACAGGTACGTCCTCTACGTCAGCCCTCACCTGGCCTCTCATGTAGAACAGGTACGTCAGCCCTCACCTGGCCTCTCATGTAGAACAGGTACGTCCTCTACTTCAGCCCTCACCTGGCCTCTCATGTAGAACAGGTACGTCCTCTACGTCAGCCCTCACCTGGCCTCTCATGTAGAACAGGTACGTCCTCTACGTCAGCCCTCACCTGGCCTCTCATGTAGAACAGGTACGTCAGCCCTCACCTGGCCTCTCATGTAGAACAGGTACGTCCTCTACGTCAGCCCTCACCTGGCCTCTCATGTAGAACAGGTACGTCAGCCCTCACCTGGCCTCTCATGTAGAACAAGTACGTCCTCTACTTCAGCCCTCACCTGGCCTCTCATGTAGAACAGGTACGTCAGCCCTCACCTGGCCTCTCATGTAGAACAGGTACGTCCTCTACGTCAGCCCTCACCTGGCCTCTCATGTAGAACAGGTACGTCAGCCCTCACCTGGCCTCTCATGTAGAACAGGTACGTCCTCTACTTCAGCCCTCACCTGGCCTCTCATGTAGAACAGGTACGTCCTCTACGTCAGCCCTCACCTGGCCTCTCATGTAGAACAGGTACGTCCTCTACGTCAGCCCTCACCTGGCCTCTCATGTAGAACAGGTACGTCAGCCCTCACCTGGCCTCTCATGTAGAACAGGTACGTCCTCTACGTCAGCCCTCACCTGGCCTCTCATGTAGAACAGGTACGTCCTCTACGTCAGCCCTCACCTGGCCTCTCATGTAGAACAGGTACGTCCTCTACTTCAGCCCTCACCTGGCCTCTCATGTAGAACAGGTACGTCCTCTACTTCAGCCCTCACCTGGCCTCTCATGTAGAACAGGTACGTCCTCTACGTCAGCCCTCACCTGGCCTCTCATGTAGAACAGGTACGTCCTCTACGTCAGCCCTCACCTGGCCTCTCATGTAGAACAGGTACGTCCTCTACTTCAGCCCTCACCTGGCCTCTCATGTAGAACAGGTACGTCCTCTACTTCAGCCCTCACCTGGCCTCTCATGTAGAACAGGTACGTCCTCTACGTCAGCCCTCACCTGGCCTCTCATGTAGAACAGGTACGTCCTCTACTTCAGCCCTCACCTGGCCTCTCATGTAGAACAGGTACGTCCTCTACTTCAGCCCTCACCTGGCCTCTCATGTAGAACAGGTACGTCCTCTACTTCAGCCCTCACCTGGCCTCTCATGTAGAACAGGTACGTCCTCTACTTCAGCCCTCACCTGGCCTCTCATGTAGAACAGGTACGTCCTCTACGTCAGGCCTCACCTGGCCTCATGTAGAACAGGTACGTCAGCCCTCACCTGGCCTCGTAGATAGAACGGGTATGTCAGCCCTCACCTGGCCTCTCATGTAGAACAGGTACGTCCTCTACTTCAGCCCTCACCTGGCCTCTCATGTAGAACAGGTACGTCCTCTACGTCAGCCCTCACCTGGCCTCATGTAGAACAGGTACGTCAGCCCTCACCTGGCCTCTCATGTAGAACAGGTACGTCCTCTACGTCAGCCCTCACCTGGCCTCTCATGTAGAACAGGTACGTCAGCCCTCACCTGGCCTCTCATGTAGAACAGGTACGTCCTCTACGTCAGCCCTCACCTGGCCTCTCATGTAGAACAGGTACGTCCTCTACGTCAGGCCTCACCTGGCCTCATGTAGAACAGGTACGTCAGCCCTCACCTGGCCTCGTAGATAGAACGGGTATGTCAGCCCTCACCTGGCCTCTCATGTAGAACAGGTACGTCCTCTACTTCAGCCCTCACCTGGCCTCTCATGTAGAACAGGTACGTCCTCTACGTCAGCCCTCACCTGGCCTCTCATGTAGAACAGGTACGTCAGCCCTCACCTGGCCTCTCATGTAGAACAGGTACGTTCTCTACGTCAGCCCTCACCTGGCCTCTCATGTAGAACAGGTACGTCAGCCCCTCACCTGGCCTCTCATGTAGAACAGGTACGTCCTCTACGTCAGCCCTCACCTGGCCTCTCATGTAGAACAGGTACGTCAGCCCTCACCTGGCCTCTCATGTAGAACAGCTATGTCAGCCCTCACCTGGCCTCTCATGTAGAACAGGTACGTCCTCCCTCACCTGGCCTCGTAGATACAACGGGTACGTCAGCCCTCACCTGGACTCGTAGATAGAACGGGTACGTTATCTCCTTCCAATGACGATTCACCCCGTGTATATTATGGTGGATCCAGTACAGTTTGTTGTGACCACAGACATAAACTGGATCCCAAATGGCACACTACTTAGTGCACTACCTTATGAGGCCTGGTCAAAAGAAGTGCACTGTATAGGGAATAGGGTGCCACTGAGGCCTGGTCAAAAGTAGGGAATATGGTGCCACTATGAGGCCTGGTCAAAAGAAGTGCACTAAGTAGAGAATAGGGTGCCACTATGAGACCTGGTCAAAAGAAGTGCGCTAAGAAGGGAATAGGGTGCCACTATGACGCCTGGTCAAAAGAAGTGCACTACGTAGTGGTGCTAATTTGATGCTAAATCTGAACTGGTAGGTCCACAGTTGACAATGAGTTTACAAAGAAGCACTGACAATGACTATACACTTTCACACAGTAACTTTCTTACTATGGTCATACTTCATCAACAACCTTGTCAACCTCTGCTGCTCTCTTAATGATCTCAGCTAGGCCTTTTTAAATTAGTACAGACGGCACAAACAGATCTCAGACCAGGCTACTGTTACATACCAAACAGATCTCAGACCAGGCTACTGTTACATACCAAACAGATCTCAGACCAGGCTACTGTTACATACCAAACAGATGTCAGACCAGGCTACTGTTACATACCAAACAGATCTCAGACCAGGCTACTGTTACATACCAAACAGATGTCAGACCAGGCTACTGTTACATACCAAACAGATGTCAGACCAGGCTACTGTTACATACCAAACAGATGTCAGACCAGGCTACTGTTACATACCAAACAGATGTCAGACCAGGCTACTGTTACATACCAAACAGATGTCAGACCAGGCTATTGTTACATACCAAACAGATGTCAGACCAGGCTACTGTTACATACCAAACAGATGTCAGACCAGGCTACTGTTACATACCAAACAGATGTCAGACGAGGCTACTGTTACATACCAAACAGATGCCAGACGAGGCTACTGTTACATACCAAACAGATGTCAGACCAGGCTACTGTTACATACCAAACAGATGTCAGACCAGGCTACTGTTACATACCAAACAGATCTCAGACCAGGCTACTGTTACATACCAAACAGATGTCAGACCAGGCTACTGTTACATACCAAACAGATGTCAGACCAGGCTACTGTTACATACCAAACAGATGTCAGACCAGGCTACTGTTACATACCAAACAGATGTCAGACCAGGCTACTGTTACATACCAAACAGATGTCAGACCAGGCTACTGTTACATACCAAACAGATGTCAGACCAGGCTACTGTTACATACCAAACAGATGTCAGACCAGGCTACTGTTACATACCAAACAGATGTCAGACCAGGCTACTGTTACATACCAAACAGATGTCAGACCAGGCTACTGTTACATACCAAACAGCTGGAGAGACCGTGATCAGCCACAGAGAGAGGGGTCACCTGTTTATATAATGGTTATGTGAGCAGAGCTTTGATGTGAGTTTCTCTCTCCATATTTCAAATGTCATATGTCTATAAACAGTGTTGTAATGATGTGCAAATAGTTAAAGTACAAAAGGGAATATAAGTAAATATGGGTTGTATTTACAATGGTGTTTGTTCTTCACTGGTTGCCCTTGTGGCAACGGGTCACAAATCTTGCTGCTATGATGGCACACTGTGGTATTTCACCCAGTAGATATGGGAATTTATCAAAATAGGATTTGTTTTTGAATTCTTTGTGAATCTGAGGGAAATATGTATACTTTAATATGTTCATACATTTGTCAGGAGGTTAGGAAGTGCAGCTCAGTTTCCACCTCATTTTGTGGGCACATAGCCTGTCTTCTCTTGAGAGCCAGTTCTGCCTACGGCGGCCTTTCTCAATAGCAAGGCTATGCTCACTGAGTCTGTACATAGTCGAAGCTTTCCTTAAGTTTGGTTCAGTCACAGTGGTCAGGTATTCTGCCACTGTGTACTCTTGGTTTAGGGCCAAATAACATTCTAGTTTGCTCAGTTTTTTTTGTTAATTATTTCCAATGTGTCAAGTAATTATCTTTTTGTTTTCTCATGATTTGGTTGGGTCTAATTATGTTGCTGTCCTGGGGCTCTGTGTGGTCTGTGTTTGTGAACAGAGCCCCAGGACCAGCTTGCCTAGGGGACTCTTCTCCAGGTTCATCACTCTGTAGGTGATGGCTTTGTTTGGGAATCGCTTCCTTTTAGATGGTTGTCAAATTTAACAGGTATTTTCTGGATTTTGATAATTAGTGGATATCGACCTAATTCTGCTCTGCGTTCTCAATTTTGGTGTTTGTCCCATTTAGTGAATTCTTGGTTGATGAGCCGGGCCCCAGACCTCACAACCATAAAGGGCAACGGGTTCTATAACTGATTCAAGTGTTTTCTCTCTGTCTCTATTGATTTCTCCCCTTCATCCTCTCATCTATTCTCCCTCTTTGTTTTTCCTCCTCCTTCCTCCTCCTATTCCATCACTTCCCCTCACTCTCTCCTATATACTCCTATTTTCTCCCTCTTCCGCTCTCCTTCCCTCTACCATCACCTCCCTCCCCTCTCTGGGCCCTGTAGTTTAGTAAGCTGGAGCCTGTGCTGAGCAGTGGGCTGCAGAGTGTTGGGGAGGGTTACAAGGCCGAGCGCTGGCTGCTGCACAGCCTACAGGTCCACCTGCTGTCAGCCCAGCTCCGACCCCTGCTCAAACACCAGGGACACACGAGCAAGTACTACAACGGTAAGAGTGGGAGAAAAAAAACATTTGACATTTGAACCCAACAAAAATCTGCCTTGTCGGTGGGTGGGGGAGTGAGTGAGGGTGGGTGGGTGGGTGGGTGAGGGTGGGTGGGGGGGTGTGAGGTTGAGCCAAACCAATACTATTTGCAAATAGAAATTTGATGAAAGAATGATGTAATCAATCTTCTGGGTCTTGGATATTGATTGACTGAGTGTATTATTATTGATTTTTACCCTGCCCCTATCTTATCTTGACTTTCTCCCTTTTCTCTCCTCTCTCTCCCCCTGCCTCTCTCTCTCTCCATCTCTCTCTCTCTCTCCATCTGTCTGTCTCTCTCTCTCTCTCCATCTGTCTGCCTCTCTCCATCTGTCTCTCTGTCTCTCTCTCTCTCTCTCTCTCTCTCTCTCTCAGTGGAGGCCTTTCTGCTGAGTGAGCCCCATGTGACGGCCATGTTCCAGTGTCTGGAGGCCGTGGAGCAGAACAACCCCCGTCTGCTGGCCCTTGTCAACACAGTTAAGGTGACACACACACACACACACACACACACACACACACACACACACACACACACACACACACACACACACACTAGAGCTGAGACGATGAACTGAAAATTCACAGAGTTGAGCAGACACCAATCATTCTCTCTCTCTGTATCTCTGTGTGTATGTTGGTGTCTCAGGCTCCTATCCCTGATATGCTCTCCAGTGTCTGATCTCTCTACCTTATGTCTTGTCTTTTCCATTACCTCTCAGCTTTGCCAATCAGAAATTGTTTCCTTTTTTTCTTTCTCCATGTTTTTACTTGAACTTTTTTTCCCCTATACTTCATTTTCTGTGCCTGTATTCATATCTTACAGTACCTCTCTCTCCTCTAATCCACCCCCTCTCTTCCCCTCTTAGCTGTCCACTCTAATGTGCTCTCCGTACATGGAGGGCCTGTTGAAGAGTCAGAGTCTGGGTGTTCTGCCGGGGGCGGGGGGCGGCTGGAGGTCCGGGGAAGGTCCCCCCAGAGGTGAGCTCAACCACAGGCTCACCACCTCCCAGTGCTCCCTCCCCCACCGAGACGGAGGACTCACGCCCAACAGTAATAATCCAGGGGCCATCTCAGAGAGCAACTCAGGTGAGGGAGTGAGGATAACACAGGGGCCATCTCAGAGAGCAACTCAAGTGAGGAAGGGATGGGAAGGAGAGGGATAATGAGGGAGAGGGGTAATGTGAGGGGGGAAGAAAGAGGGGGATGGGGGGAGGTGAAGAAAGAGGGGGGGGGGGGAGTAGTGAGAGGAGGGATGGTGAGGGAGACTGGGGGGGAAAGAAGGATGGTGAGAGGGGTTAGAGAGAGGGATGGTGAGAGGGATGGTGAGAGGGGTTAGAGAGAGGGATGGGAGAGAGGGATGGTGAGAGGGGGGGAGAGAGAAGGATGGGGGAGAGGGACAGTGAAGGAGAGGGGGAGATGATAGTGGAGCAACAGTTTGGAGGTTAGACTAGACATGCGTTCTGTGGCGGTAGGTAGCGTGGTGTTTAAGACCGCTGGGCCAGTAACTGAAAGTCCGAGCTGACTAGGTGAAGAATCTGCCGACGTGCCCCTGAGCAAGGCACTTAACCCTAATTGCTCCTGTAAATCGCTGTGGATAAGAGTGTAAAATGTCAATGTTATTTCTTCATCATTCCAACAGGTCAATGTCCACAATGAGTCCCTATGGGCCACAATGAGTCCCTATGGGCCACAATGAGTCCCTATGGGCCACAATGAGTCCCTATGGGCCACAATGAGTCCCTATGGGCCACAATAGCTCATTGACGCCTGAATTGTCTTTATTGTACCCTGAACCTTTTATTTATTTGTATTTAACCTTTATTTAACCAGGTAGACCAGTTGAGAACAAGTTCTCATTTACAACTGCGACCTGGCCAAGATAAAGAAAAGCAGTGTGACAAAAAACAACAACACAGAGTTACACATAGAATAAACAAACATACGGTCAATAACACAATAGAAAAAATCTATATACATTGTGTGAAAATGAGGAAAGATAAGGGAGGTAAGGCAGTAAATAGGCCGTAGTGGCGAAATAAACCTACACAGTCATGATCTGGTAAAGGATACATGGTTCATTAGTAACATGAAGGATTCAATAAAACGTCCTAACGGGTTTGACTTTTTCCTCGATAGAGCGAAACCTTTCAGAATGTTGCAGATATACGTTGAATGTATTGAAAAGACTGTGATTGCTACTCCACGATAGAGAATCGGGCTATGATCTCTTGAATATGTCTTGTTTTGTCAGAGATGTAGCCACTACTATAAGTGTATCTACAATGCATTCTGAAAGTATTCAGACCCCCTTGACTTTTTCCACATTTTGTTACATTACGGCTTTATTCTAAAATTCATGAAGTAAAACAATTTCCTCAGCAAACTACACACAATACCCAATAGCACATTTATTTAAAATAAAAAACAAATAGCTTATTTACCGAAGTATTCAGACCCTTTGCTATGACACTCTAAATTGAGCTCAGGTGCATCCTGTTTCCATTGATCATCCTTGAGATGTTTCTACAACTTGATTTGGAGTGCACCTGTGGTAAATTTCAATTGAATGTACATGATTTGGAAAGGCGCACACCTGTCTATATAAGGTCCCACAGTTGACAGTGCATGTCAGAGCAAAAACCAAGCCATGAGGTCGAAGGAATTGCCTGTAGTGCTCCGAGACAGGATTGTCGAGGCACAGATCTGGGGAAGGGTACCAAAAAATGTCTGCAGCATTGAAGGTCCCCAAGAACACAGTGACCTCCATCATTCTTAAATAGAAGAAGTTTGGAACCACCAAAACTCTTCGTAGAGCTGGTCGCCCGGCCAAACTGAGCAATAGGGGGAGAAGGGCCTTGATCTGGGAGGTGACCAAGTTCCCGATGGTCGCTCTGACAGAGCTCTAGAGTTCCTCTGTGGAGATGGGAGAACCTTCCAGAAGGACAACCATCTCTGCAGCACTCCACCAATTAGGCCTTAAATCCTCCGGCAATGTCTACAGCCGCGCCTCATGGCGACCAATCACAGTTCCATGGTGGGTGAGAGCCGACTGTAAGTGGTGGAGCTCGGAGTGTCCCTCGGAAAACGGAGAAATCTCTGCTGGGTCCATTCAGGCTTAGTTCTACTGTGACAATAATGCGAACTCAATGGTAGAGTGGCCAGATGGAAGGCACATGACAGCCCACTTGGAGTTTGCCAAAAGGCACCTAAAGGACTCTCACACCATGAGAAACATGGTTCTCTGGTCTGATGAAACCAAGATTGAACTCTTTGGCCTGAATGCCAAGCGAAACGTCTGACGGAAACCTGGCACCATCCCTACGGTGATCATGGTCGTGGCAGCATCATGATGTGGGGCTGTTTTTCAGCGGCAGGGACTGGGAGACTAGTCAGGATCGAGGGAAAGATGAACGGAGCAAAGTACAGAGAGATCATTGATGAAAACCTGCTCCAGAGCGCCCAGGATCTCAGACTGGGGCAAATGTTCACCTTCCAACAGGACAACAACCCTAAGCACACAGCAAAGACAACGCAGGAGTGGCTTCAAGACAAGTCTCTGAACGTCCTTGAGTGGCCCAGCCAGAGCCCGGACTTGAACCGGATCAAACATCTCTGGAGAGACCTGAAAATAGCTGTGCAGCAACGCTCTCTATCCAACCTGACAGAGTTTGAGAGGATCTGCGGAGAACAATGGGAGAAACTCCCCAAATACAGGTGTGCCAAGCTTGTAGTGTCATACCCAAGAATACTCCAGGATAAAATGGGTAGCAAAGGTGCTTCAACAAAGTACTGAGTTAAGGGCCTAAATACTTATGTGATATTTCAGTAATTTTTATTTTATTTTTTATAGTGTATAGTGTAGGTTGAAAGGGGGGATAAAAACAATGTAATCCATTTTAGAATAAGGCTGTAACGTAACTAACTGTGGAAAAAGTCAAGGGGTCTGAATCCTTTCCAAAGGCACTGTATATAGTTATATTTCTAACTCTGATATACTGTTCTTGTTTCCCTTCTAGACTCCACTCCATCTGCTAGGGCCTCGGGAGCCCCCTGGGGGTGCGTGGGTCCGGGGTCCGAGGGAGATGGCGAAAGGGGCATGAGCCCCCCTCCCGGTCCCTCAGTGGTGGTCCCCTCCATCACCCTGGCAGAGCCCGCCTCCCCATGCCCTGCCCACTCCGACGCCCTAGACTCTGGCGAGGGCGACTACGACGACGGCCCCGAGTATCTGGCTATCGGTAACCTGGGGCATCGTGGCAATCGCCGCGACTCCCAAAGCTCCACCCCCGGTGGCGAGCCTTGCGGTGGCGAATCGGATGGTGAGATTCAGGTCCAGTCCCCTGGAAGGAGTTCCTTGGCTTCGGTCCCACCTCCCACACCTCGAAGGTCATCCTTCTCGGAGGGTCAGAGGGAGCCGGGTCGGGGGGGCAGCAGAGGGCACGTCCGCTCAATGTCCGACACAGGGATCAACAGCAAACATAGACATGGTGAGCGTGTGTGTGTGTGTGTGTGTGTGTGTGCAGCAGGTGAGAGGCTAGGGTTTGTTTTCTGAGCGTGAGAGCAAGCCTGTAAGTGTCTTTTATGTATGCGTGTTTTGGTGTGAATTGAAATGTCAAAAAAAGTAATTCCGATGTGTTTGCATTGCAGCAGCTGAATGTGTATAAGACCAGTGTTTGTATAAGAGTATGTCTATGCTGCAGAGAGAGGGTCTGCATGCCTGGATGGTGTGGATCACATCCTGCACATTTCTTGTCTCTCTGATGTTACCACAGTACCACTGCTTCTAAAACTACCTGTCTCTCTGATGCTCAGTTACCACAGTGCCACTGCTTCTAAAACAACTTTACTTTACCCTCTTCCTCTATTTTCACACTGCTAACCGCTCTCCTCTCAATTCAAATCAACAGGCTTTATTGGCATTGGAACATATGTTTACATTACGAAAGTAAATCGAATAGGCAATAAAGAAATTGGAAATGAACAAGGGGAATATATATATATATATATAATATAACATTTGAAATGTCTATTATATTCTTATATATATATATAACAATATAATAGACATTTCAAATGTTATATTATTGGCTTTGTACAGTGTTGTAACAATGTGCAAGCAGTTGAAGTACAAAAGGGAAAATAAATAAGCAGAAAGATATAGGTGGTATATACAATGTTGTTTGTGTTCCACTGGTTGCCCTTTTCTCATGGCAACGGGCCACACACCTTTCTGCTGTGATGGCACGCTTGCGGTATTTCACCTAACAGATATGGGAGGTTATCAATGTTTGATTTGTTTTCAAATTCTTTGGGTCTGTGTGATCTGTGGGAAATATGTGTCTCTGTGCTCATACATATGGCAGGAGGTTAGGTAGTGCAGCTCAGTTTCCATCTCATTTTGTGGGCAGTGTGCACATAGGCAAAGGCTCTGTACACAGTCAAATATTTTCTTAATTTTGGGTCAGTCACAGTGGTCAGGTATTCTGCCACTGTGTACTCTCTGTTTAGGGCCAAATAGCATTCTAGTTTGCTCGGTTTTTTTGTTAATTACTTGACACGTGGGAAATAAGGATCTTTTTGCTTTCTCATGATTTGGTTGGGTCTAAATGGGTTTCTGTTCTGGGGCTCTGTGGGGTCCGTTTGTGAACAGAGCCCCAGAACCAGCTGGTTGAGGAGACACTTCTCTAGGTTCATCTCTGTAGGTGAGGGCTTTGTGGTGGAATGTGTGGGCATTGCTTCTTTTTTGGTAGTTGTAGAATTGAACAGCTTTTTTGGGGATGTTGATAACTAGTGGGCATAGTCCTTATACTGCTCTGCATGTATTGTTTGGGGTTTGCATTGCACACAATAGATTTTTTGCAGAATTCTGAGTCTCAATTTGGTATTTGTCCCATTTTGTGAGTTCTTGGTTGGTGAGTGGACCCTAGACCTCACAATCATAGAGGGCAATGGGTTCCATAACTGATTCAAGTCTTTTTCTTTTTTGCCAGATCCTAATTGCTATGTTGAGTTTAATGTTCCTTTTGATGGCATAGAAGGCCCTTGTCTTTGTCTCTCAGGTCGTTCACAGCCTTGTGGACGTTACCTTTTGGTGCTGATGTTTAGGCAGAGGTATGTATAGTTTTTTGTGTGCTCTAGGGCAATGGTGTCTAGATAAAATTGTATTTGTTGGCTTGGCTACTGGACCTTTTTTGGAACATCATTATTTTTGTCTTACTGAGATTTAATGTCAGGGCCCAGGTCTGACAGAATCTGTGCAGAATATCTAGGTGCTGCTGTAGGCTCTCCTTGTTTGGGGACAGAAGTACCAGGTAGTCTGCAAACAGTAGACATTTGATTTCGGAGTCTAGCAGTGTGAGGCCGGGTGATGCAGACTGTTCTAATGCCCTCGCCAATTCATGGATATACATGTTGACGATGGTGGGGCTCAAGCTGCATCCCTGCCTCACTCCACGGCCCTGAGGAAAGAAATCTGTGTGTTTATTGCACATTTTAACTGTACACTTGTTCTTTGTGTACATTGATTTTGGGTACATTGTGTACATTGATATTGTATACATTGATTTTATAATGTTTTTCCACCAACACCACTTTCCATTAATTTGTATAGCAGACCCTATGAGTCAAAAGCTTTTTTGAAATCATCAAAGCATGAAAAGACATTGCTTTTGTTTTGTTATTTCGTCAATAAGGGTGTGCAGGGTGTATGTGATAGAAAGCCAATTTGACATTTGCGCAGGACATTGTTTTTGCTGAGGAAATGTGGAGTCTGCTGTTGATAATACTGCAGAGTATTTATTTCTCTTGATTGCTGCTGGTGCATATTACACGGTAATTATTGGGGTCAAATTTTTCTACTTTTGTGGATTGGGGTGATCAGGCCTTGGTTCCAAATATTAGGCAAGATGCCAGAGCTGAGGGTAATGTTGAAGAGTTTTAATTATAGCCAAGTTTTAATTATAGCCAATTTGAATTTGTGGTCTATATATCTTATAATTTAGTTTAGTTTTACCATCAACACCACAGGCCCTTTGAAGGGTTTGTAATTTGGTCCTGTAGCTCATCCAATCTTTAATAGCTGATCCAGTCTTTAATAGCTGATCATTTAGTAAATGATCAGGTATATGTTTTGACTGTTTGTTATATGGCTGAAACGATTGGAGAAGTGGTTTATCCAATACACCTTCATTTTGTATAAATAGCTCTTCGTGTTTGTGTTCTAAATTACCCAGAAGTGATTCGATTCTATGGATTTTCCAATCACAATGAGATGTTTTCTGTCATGCTGTTCCTTCTTTTTTCTTAGTGTATTTCTGTATTGTTTTACCATAGTGAAGGTGTAAACTAAGGTTTTATGGTTCTGTGTTTTTTGGGGTAGGATAGTTTTCTCATTTTCTTTCTTTTGTTTTTTTTTACATTCTTCATCAAACCATTTCTCTTTAGTTGTCTTACGTTTTCCGCCGGAATTTAAATTGGATATTGCAGGAAAACATTTTGTTCCAGGAAGTTAGGGCCGCCAGGGAGCTGACTGATCTGATAGGGCCGCCAGGGAGCTGACTGATCTGATAGGGCCGCCAGGGAGCTGACTGATCTGATAGGGCCGTCAGGGAGCTGACTGATCTGATAGGGCCGTCAGGGAGCTGACTGATCTGATAGGGCCGTCAGGGAGCTGACTGATCTGATAGGGCCGTCAGGGAGCTGACTGATCTGATAGGGCCGTCAGGGAGCTGACTGATCTGATAGGGCCGTCAGGGGGCTGACTGTGATCTGATAGGGCCGTCAGGGAGCTGACTGTGATCTGATAGGGCCGTCAGGGAGCTGACTGATCTGATAGGGCCGTCAGGGGGCTGACTGTGAATGCTCTAAGAGACTTTGGGTTGATGTCGGTGATCATTTTATTGTTGTAGATTTTGTTTTATCTACAGGTACTACTGCCAAGAGATGAGCTTCTCTCTCTCTCTGCTTTGTGGTAATCTTTTCTCTCTCTCCCTGTCTCTCTTCCTTGTTGTCTGTCTGCGTGGAGGAGGGGTCCACAGGAAAATCAGCGTTATAATAGAGGATCCTGTAGCAGGTTGGCAGTGCAGTTCTTCTGCGCTCCGTCACTTCCTCTCTCCCTTTCCCTGCTCTCCGCATGCTATTTTTCCTTCTTCCCCGCTCATCTGGCCTTGCCTCTGGTTCTTCATTTGTGCAGTTGTTTTCTTGGTTGCTGTTTTGGTGGTTGTTTTGGTCAAACTAAGATCGAGACGCTAGGCCGAAACAGCTTGCCACATTCGTTCATTGTGTTGGTTGGTGTTTAAATGCACCTTACTTTTATTACATTGTGATGTTTTGATGGTTTTGGTCATTCATCGAATGCATCATAATTTTACTATCAATTGTTTACGACTGTTTCCTTTTCTCTGTTATTGCTTTCTGTGGCCAGTATAACTTGACATTTATTAGTTAAGAATTTGGCCAGAATCACTGTCAAAAAATGTATTGTACAAAAGTGTATCATCACAATATTTGCCCTGGATTTACAGAGTAAACCACATGCACGGAAATGTCAATGTTTAAGACTTGATATTTGATGGATTTATTACCCTGTGATGTCATTTACCTAGCTGACAACAAAACATTGATGTTTCGATACATTTACTTTCGATATATCCTTTGTGGGTGTCTAACTGAGCATGTCTCAAAATGGAAGGTCAAGTTGAAATCCCTATTTACTGACACAATCGATCAGTTTACCAGTCTGTTAGCTAAATTTAACACAAATGTTGAATACAGAACCAGTCAGGTAAACAGGCTATATGTTGGCACTTGATGATAGGACACTAAACTAGTGTCCGTTCTGTGTGTCAATCTAACGTCAGCTGTGTGTTCTGTGTGTCAGAATCCTTGGTTGCGGAGGACTGTCGTTTGGAGGACTACAGCCCTTTCTCCCTCGGCAGCAGTGATGCCAGTACACCCAGTTCCCTCTATATGGAGTCTAGTGAGTAGACTGGTTGAAACATTATAACTACCTAGCTGTCTAGTGAGTAGACTGGTTCAAACATTATATCTACCTAGCTGTCTAGTGAGTAGACTGGTTCAAACACTATAACTACCTAGCTGTCTAGTGAGTAGACTGGTTCAAACACTATAACTACCTAGCTGTCTAGTGAGTAGACTGGTTCAAACACTATAACTACCTAGCTGTCTAGTGAGTAGACTGGTTCAAACATTATAACTACCTAGCTGTCTAGTGAGTAGACTGGTTCAAACATTATAACTACCTAGCTGTCTAGTGAGTAGACTGGTTCAAACATCATAACTACCTAGCTGTCTAGTGAGTAGACTGGTTCAAACATTATAACTACCTAGCTGTCTAGTGAGTAGACTGGTTCAAACATTATAACTACCTAGCTGTCTAGTGAGTAGACTGGTTCAAACATTATAACTACCTAGCTGTCTAGTGAGTAGACTGGTTCAAACACTATAACTACCTAGCTGTCTAGTGGGTAGACTGGTTCAAACATTATAACTACCTAGCTGTCTAGTGAGTAGACTGGTTCAAACATCATAACTACCTAGCTGTCTAGTGAGTAGACTGGTTCAAACACTATAACTACCTAGCTGTCTAGTGAGTAGACTGGTTCAAACATTATAACTACCTAGCTGTCTAGTGAGTAGACTGGTTCAAACATTATAACTACCTAGCTGTCTAGTGAGTAGACTGGTTCAAACATTATAACTACCTATCTGTCTAGTGAGTAGACTGGTTCTAACACTAAAACTACCTACAGTTGAATTCAGAAGTTTACATACACTTAGGTTGGAGTCATTAAAACTTGTTTTTCAACCACTCCACAAATTTCTTGTTAACAAACTATAGTTTTGGCAAGTCGGTTAGGACATCTACTTTGTGCATGACACAAGTAATTTTTTCAACAATTGTTTACAGACAGATTATTTCACTTACAATTCACTGTATCACAATTCCAGTTGGTCAGAAGTTTACATACACTAAGTTGACTGTGCCTTTAAACAGCTTGGAAAATTTCAGAAAATGATGTCATGGCTTTAGAAGCTTCTGATCGGCTAATTGACATCATTTGAGTCAATTGGAGGTGGACCTATGGATGTATTTCAAGGCCTAACTTCAAACTCAGTGCCTCTTTGCTTGACATCATGGGAAAATCAAAAGAAATCAGCCAAGACTTCAGAAAAACAATTGTAGACCTCCACAAGTCTGGTTCATCCTTGGGAGCAATTTCCAAACGCCTGAAGGTACCACGTTCATCTGTACAAACAATAGTACGCAAGTATAAACGCCGTGGGAACACGCAGCCGTCATACCGCTCAGGAAGGAGACGCGTTCTGTCTCCTAGAGATGAACGTACATTGGTGCGAAAAGTGCAAATCAATCCCAGAACAGCAGCAAAGGATTGTGAATATGCTTACGGGTACAAAAGTATCTATATCCACAGTAAAACGAGTCCTATATCGACATAACCTGAAAGGCCGCTCGGCAAGGAAGAAGCCACTGCTCCAAAACCACCAGAAAAATGCCAGACTACGGTTTGCAACTGCACATGGGGACAAAGGTTGTACTTTTTGGAGAAATGTCCTCTGGTCTGATGAAACAAAAATAGAACTGTTTGGCCATAATGACCATCGTTATGTTTGGAGGAAAAAGGGGGAGGCTTGCAAGTCGAAGAACACCATTCCAAACGTGAAGCACGGGGGTGGCAGCATCATGTTGTGGGGGTGCTTTGCTGCAGGAGGGACTGGTGCACTTCACAAAATAGATGGCATCTTGAGATGGCATCTTGGCATCAAGTTACACTTATCAAGGACTAGGGAGTTATTTTTTTGTTGAATGAAAATAAACGGAATAGAGCTAAGCACAGCGCAAATCCTAGAGGAGAAACTGGTTGTCTGCTGTCCAACAGACACTGGGAGACGAATTCACCTTTCAGCAGGACAATAAGCTAAAACACAAGGTCAAATATGCACTGGAGTTGCTTACCAAGATGACATTGATTGTTGCGGAGTGGCCGAGTTTCAGTTTTGACTTAAATCGGCATGAAAATCTATGGCAAGATTTGCAAATGGCTGTCATGCAATGATCAACAACCAACTTGATCGAGCTTGAAGAATAAAAAAAAAAAAAGTGCAAATATTGTGTAATCCAGGTGTGGAAAGCTCTTAGAGACTTACCCAGAAAGACTCACAGCTGTAATCACTACCAAAGGTGTTTTCTACAAAGTATTGACTCAGGTGTGAATACTTATGTAAATGAAAGATTTCTGTATTTTATTTTCAATATATTTGCAAACATAAAAAAACAAACAGTTTTCACCTGGGTGATTCAGGCTGTAACACAACAACATGTGGAATAAGGCAAGGAGGGGTCTTACGCCAGCACCTTCAAGTTTAAACAGAGTGTGGCTTGTGTGTCTCTCTCTCTTTGTCTGTGTGTGTCTTGCTGTGTGTGTGTGTGGTCTACGCAGACGGCTCCCAGTACAGCAGTGTTCCAGACTGCATGTTCCGGAAGCCTTTGGAGGGACAGAGCCTCATCAGCTACCTGTCAGAGCAGGACTTCGGCAGCTGTGCTGACCTGGAGAAGGTGAGCCTTGGGGAGGGTTCATAAACCCGCTTCTGACCCTTGACCTCTGAGTGATTAGAAATCTAACGTTCAAACGTTCCAATTCTCCCGAAGTCTTCATTCGTACACTCCTCCCCACACATTTAATTGCTCACCCTAGAACACTCCTTTTAAAGGCGATGTATTAGTCCACACTTAAGACAGAGGGTTACAGAATAGGGACAACGTTATAACCTGCCTCCGCTGCTAACTTGTCTGATAAGATAAGCAACATGGTCGAAATAAGGCACTGGTTGGCAAGGAGGATAGTTTCTTTGATGAAATAAATGATCTAATACGATTTTATTTCATGTTTAACGGATGCCCCTTTACACATGTCAACAACAAAACAATTAGACTGATAAATTGAGCTATTATAGCAAAATATAATGTCCTTATGGTCTCTTAATTTGTTAATTTTGTATATCAACAACATTGGGGATTTTGTTAAAACAGCAGATGTTCATTTTTATGCAGATAGTGTTCTTTATTCAAGTGGTAGTAGTTTATCTTTAGCTTTTGGAAATGCTCAAAGAGCATTTAACATCATACAACAGAATCTGTATGATTTAAAGCTGGTTCTAAATTCGGGTAAAACAAAATGCATGGTATTTTCATGGTATGTTACTAATCATGTCATTGCTACATTGGCTGGACATACTATAGAGCAAGTTAAAGTGTACAAATATTTGGGTGTGTGGGTTGATGATAAGCTGAGCTTCACTGTTCATGTAGAGAACTTGATAAGGAAGCTCAAGCTGAGAATAGGTTTTTATTACCGGCATAAGGCTTGTTTTTCTTTGGAGGCCAGGAAGGAGCTGGTACGATGTACATTACTGGCGGTTTTAGATTTTAGTGATGACATATAACAAAGCTCAAATATGCAGGCCATGCAGGCCTCAACCACTACCCTGAGAAGACTTGATTCAGTGTATCACCCAGCCCTCGGGTTCACTACCAATCAAAAACGTCTAACACATTGTGATCTCTACAGCGATGTTGGCTGGTGGTCATTGACCTTGCATAGGCTTAAACACTGGTATACCCTGATTTATAAGACCATATTGGGTAAAATGCAATTTTATCGCTGTTCTTTAATCAGGTCGGTAAATAGATATCAATTATGGTCCCATTCTGATTTGCTAACAGTACCAAAAATTAGAACAGGTCATGGTAGAAATAGTTCTAGTTACTCAGCTCCGTGGTCCTGGAATTCTCTCCTGAACATTTAAAAATTTGATGATCTAGTGTCGTTGGTGGAGTTTAAACACTTGATCGATGTATATATAATAGAGTGTAATTGTCTTTAGGACAGCTGTTTTTTAGTCAAGACTTTCGTGTTTTTTTAATGTAATATGTAATTGTTGTACTGTATGTTTGTTTATAGTTTTGTTTAATGTTGTGTTAGTGTACGTAAGTTGTTTTGTCTAAAACGTTGTTCCCCCTGCTGCTATTGGACCAGGTCTCTCTTGGAAAAGAGATGTTATCTCAATGAGAAATATCTGTATAAATAAAGGTTAAATACATTTTTTTTTATGCGCACCTCCCCAACTGTGTTAAATCAGTCATAACTTGAAGTTAGGGCAGAAGGGAGTGTCCATACTGAAAGTGTTGCAGATGGCCGGAGGAGTGAGGCCTTGTTGTATCTCATTCCAGGAGAATGCCCACTTCAGCATCTCGGAGTCTCTGATCGCCGCCATCGAGCTGATGAAGTGCAACCTGCGGCGGCGGGTGGTGGTGGAGGACGAGGAGGAGGGTGACGACAGTGACTCAGAGATCCAGCAGCTCAAACAGAAGATCCGGCTACGTAGACACCAGATCCAGCGGACACGCCTACCACCCTCACAGCGCTGTAAGAGCTTACACATGGGCCAGACGTGCACACACACACACACACACACACACACACACACACACACACACACACACACACACACACACACACACACACACACACTAGAGCTGGGACGATGAACTGAAAATTACCCACACCTTTCTCTTACTGAAGCATTTTGCTTAAGTCTGTAATTTTCAGTGATTTTTGCTACACAACGTTCCTGTAGATTGTTCTAGAACCATTTAATTTGGTCAACAGTTAATAGCCTATGCATTATGTTGATTCCTGCTATGAAAGTATCTGCCTGTCCCTGTTTTGCTGTCTGCTGCTGTTTGATCGAGCCACTCTCACTCCCTCTCCCCATTG
The DNA here is from genome assembly GCF_045679555.1 of Salvelinus alpinus. Classification (NCBI taxonomy): domain Eukaryota; kingdom Metazoa; phylum Chordata; class Actinopteri; order Salmoniformes; family Salmonidae; genus Salvelinus; species Salvelinus alpinus. Next base: position 9,438,171 of record NC_092100.1, on the reverse strand, counting down.
TGCTCTAGGATGGTAATTCCACAAACTGGGGTATGGGTATGCAGTCGGGGCTATGCACAAATGTGATATACATTTTCAAACAGGCCATTTAGATTTTCCAACGGGGCTATACATTTGGGTGATGTTTTTTTCTCTCGCCTGAGTAGCCTCGTTTCACTGCCAAAAATCAAATGAAACCATCTAAATAACAACACAATGTCAAATACAGCTAGCCTAGTCAAATAATTAACATCCAATCACATTATTAACCGGTTCTCTCTCGCGGGAATTTAGAAACAAATGCATTTGTAATCCACTTGTGTGCTGCTATAGCCTTTTGCTTTAGTTACTGTCATGGAGTTCACTAAATATTTTCATATAGAAACTGATAAAAAAATAGTGCAAGAGATGGAGTGCGGTGATGTGTCCACAACTAAAGAGCCATTGTGGATTCTGAAAATACATGTATCCTGAAAGCAGGATGGTGTACTTCCTACATGCACATGCTATCGGACAGGAATGAAGTGTGTCATTGTAGCAACGTATTTATAAACTACAAATCAGATCTCTTAAATGTTTTGTTCATTTTTGTTATATTATCTATACAATAGGCCATTAGGCATGGCATATTACCAAGTTCAAGGAGCTTTCCATTTTGATTGGGTTATTTTGCCTAAAAACCTTTTAGGCCTACTTGTAGAAAAATATAATTTGTATTTCTAAGTCACAGCCTACAGTGCATTCGGAAAGTTTTCAGACCTTGACTTTTTCCACATTTTGTTACATTACAGCCTTATTCTAAAATGGATGAAATACCATTTTGTCCTCATCAATCTACACACACAATACCCCATAATTACAAAAGTATAAAAAATACATAACATACCATATTTGCATAAGTTTTTACATCCTTTGCTATGAGACTCCGGTGCATCCTGTTTCTATTGATCATACTTGATGTTTCTACAACTTGATTTTAGTCCACCTCTGGTAAATTCAACTGATTGGACGTTATTTGTAAAGGCACACACCTGTCTATATAAGTTCCCACAGTTGACAGTGCATGTCAGAGCAAAAACCAAGCCATGAGGTCAAAGGAATTGTCCGTAGAGCTCCGAGACAGGATTGTGTCGTAGCCCAGATCTGGGGAAGGGTACCAAAAAATGTCTGCAGCATTGAAGGTCCCCAAGAACACAGTGGCCTCCATCATTCTTAAATGGATAAAGTTTGGAACCACCAAGAGTCTTCCTAGACCTGGCCTACCGGCCAAACTGCGCCATCAAGGGAGAAGTGCCTTGGTCAGGGAGGTGACCAAGAACCTGATGATCACTCTGACAGAGCTCCAGAGTTCCTCTATGGAGATGGGAGAACCTTCCAGAAGGACAACCATCTCTGCAGCACTCCACAAATCAGGCCTTTGTGGTAGAGTGGCCAGACAGAAGCTACTCCTCAGTAAAAGGCACATGACAGCCCACTTGGAGTTTGCCAAAAGGCACCTAAAGGACTCTCAGGCCATGAGAAACATGATTCTCTGGTCTGATGAAACCAAGATTGTGCTTTTTGGCCTGAATGCCAAGCGTCACGTCTGAAGGAAACCTGGCACCATCCCTACGATGAAGCATGGTGGTGGCAGCATTATGATGTGGGGATGTTTTTCAGCGGCAGGGACTGGGAGACTAGTCAGGATTGAGGGATAGCTGAACGGAGCAAAGTACAGAGAGATCCTTGATGAAAACCTGCTCAGGACCTCAGACTGGGGGTGAAGGTTCACCTTCCAACAGGACAACGACCCTAAGCACACAGCCAAGACAACGCAACAGTGGGTTCGGGACAAGTCTCAATGTCCTTGAGTGGCCCAGCCACAGCCCGGACTTGAACCTGATCAAATATCTCTGGAGAGACTTGAAAATAGCTGTGCAGCGATGCTCCCAATCCAACCTGACAGAGCTTGAGAGGCTCTGCAGATAAGAATGGGAGAAACTCTCCAAATACAGGTGTACCAAGCTTGTAGCGTCATACCCAAGAAGACTCGAGGCTGTAATCAATGCCAAAGGTGCTTCAACAAAGTACTGAGTAAAGGGTCTGAATACTTACGTAAATGTAAAAAACATTTTTTTTTTAAATAAATGTGCACAAAAAAATCAAACCTGTTTTTGCTTTGTCATAATGCGGTATTGTATGTAAATTGATGAGGGGGAAAAAACTATTGAATCCATTTTCGAATAAGGCTGTAACGTCACAAAATGTGGAAAAAGTCAAGGGGTCTGTATACTTTCCAAATGCGCTGTACACGCAAAATGTATAGACTATAATGATTTAATACAATGAAATGTTGTTTAAATGCTGAGCGCTTTATGTCCCTAACAGCCTATTGTGTGGCACTCGCAAATGCTTCACAATGTATTTCTTTCTAGGCTATATATAGCCTTGAAATAATTGAAATAATATAGCTGAAATTCATTTTCGTTCCTTCTTAGGCTTATTCAAATACTTTTCATTCAAATCCATATCGTTTGGTTTCAATACTTATAAAATGAAATGATAGGTTCAGGTAGTCACAAAAATAGATGGATGTTGGTTAAATTGTGATTTTTAGTGAATGGAGTGAATTTGGAGCAGCAGTTATTTAATAAATAATAATTCTCCTCGGCGCTGTGCGTAAGCACCGGCATTTCCAACTGCTCATCTTCGCTCACATATTCTGACACCCATACAACTCCTCCATTTTGGGCTTAGTCCCCATGTCATCATTTTGCTGGTATTCGTTTTAACCATCTGGCTCTCTTCCCCCCCCTCCCTCTTTCAGTGTTCCATTCAACAGACAGTGGATGCTCCCGCAGGAGCTCCCAGGATTCCTTTCACCTGTCCAACTCTGGTTCGGCCGAGGAGGTGGAGGAGTGCGAGCTGAAAGGTAGAGCGAGGGAGGGGAGACATTAAATGCATGCTTCATGCATTTCTGTTACTATCTCATATCATTCACGACCTCATCGTCATGTGTCTCATATCATTCACGACCTCATCGTCATGTGTCTCATATCATTCACAACCTCATCGTCCTGTGTCCCATATCATTCACGACCTTATTGTCCTGTGTCCCATATCATTCACGACCTCATTGTCCTGTGTCTCATATCATTCACGACCTCATCGCCCTGTGTCTCATATCATTCACGGCCTCATCGCCCTGTGTCCCATATCATTCACGACCTCATCGTCATGTGTCCCATATCATTCACGACCTCATTGTCCTGTGTCCCATATCATTCATGACCTCATCGCCCTGTGTCCCATATCATTCACGACCTCATCGTCATGTGTCTCATATCATTCACGACCTCATCGCCCTGTGTCTCATATCATTCACGACCTCATCGCCCTGTGTCTCATATCATTCACGGCCTCATCGCCCTGTGTCCCATATCATTCACGACCTCATCGTCATGTGTCCCATATCATTCACGACCTCATTGTCCTGTGTCCCATATCATTCATGACCTCATCGCCCTGTGTCCCATATCATTCACGACCTCATCGTCATGTGTCTCATATCATTCACGACCTCATCGTCATGTGTCCCATATCATTCACGACCTCATCGCCCTGTGTCCCATATCATTCACGACCTCATCGTCCTGTGTCCCATATCATTTACGACCTCATCGTCAGGTGTCACATTTTTACTGGCAGTCGTTAACATTGCTCTCTGGACTGTTAGGGAAAGATAGATTGGTGTGTGTGTGTTTTGTAAAAGTTATAAATCTTTTATTATCTATGATAAGAGCATATAAAAGCATTGAAGGCAGGTTCATGTAAGGTTAATTGGCACAAACTGGTAGTCAAAACTGTGGCTTCCCGAAAAGGGGTGGGTGTTTTTAACCTACATGCACAGACTTATTTGAATAAAAAGAGTAGAGGATGTGTTAAGTTCTGTGGATCCAGCTGCTAAGATACTGTACCAGTCTTAACTATTGGGTTTGTGGGCTAACATATGAATACACGTTTTACCTAACATTGCTGTGCTGACTATCGGCATGGTTGGGTGGGCTTTAGTGTGTGTTCCCATGTCCTTTATCTGTGTGAGGGGTATAGAAAGTACTACCTTGTGGGTAGTGTATGGGATATAGTGTATATATGTGGGGGTGTGTAGTAGTATATAGGTAGTGGTGTGTGATAGTATATATGTGGGGGTGTGTAGTAGTATATAGGTAGTGGTGTGTGCTAGTATATAGTATATATGTGGGGGTGTGTAGTAGTATATAGGTAGTGGTGTGTGCTAGTATATAGTATATATGTGGGGGTGTGTGCTAGTATATAGTATATATGTGGGGGTGTGTAGTAGTATATAGGTAGTGGTGTGTGCTATTAAAATACACTATCATTCAAAAGTTTGCGTCACTGAAATTTCCTTGTTTTTGAAAGAAAAGCTAAACAAAATTGTCCATTAAAATAACATAAAATTGATCAGAAACACAGTGTAGACATTGTTAATGTTGTAAATGACTATTGTAACTGGAAACGGATGATTAAAAAAGAAACAGATTTGGAATATCTACACAGGCTTTTCTTTTCAAACAAGGACATTTCTAAGTGACCCCAAACTTGAACGGTAGTGTATATGTGGGGCTGGTGGTGTGTAGTAGTATATAGTATACAGTGGGGAGAACAAGTATTTGATACACTGCCGATTTTGCAGGTTTTCCTACTTACAAAGCATGTAGAGGTCTGTAATTTTTATCATAGGTATACTTCAACTATGAGAGACGGAATCTAAAACAAAAATCCAGAAAATCACATTGTATGATTTTTAAGTAATTAATTTGCATTTTATTGCATGACATAAGTATTTGATACATCAGAAAAGCAGAACTTAATATTTGGTACAGAAACCTTTGTTTGCAATTACAGAGATCATACGTTTCCTGTAGTTCTTGACTAGGTTTGCACACACTGCAGCAGGGATTTTGGCCCACTCCTCCCTACAGATCTTCTCCAGATCCTTCAGGTTTCGGGGCTGTCGCTGGGCAATACGGAGTTTCAGCTCCCTCCAAAGATTTTCTATTGGGTTCAGGTCTGGAGACTGGCTAGGCCACTCCAGGACCTTGAGATGCTTCTTACGGAGCCACTCCTTAGTTGCCATGGCTGTGTGCTTTGTGTCGTTGTCATGCTGGAAGACCCAGCCACGACCCATCTTCAATGCTCTTACTGAGGGAAGGAGGTTGTTGGCCAAGATCTCGCGATACATGGCCCCATCCATCCTCCCCTCAATACGGTGCAGTCGTCCTGTCCCCTTTGCAGAAAAGCATCCCCAAAGAATGATGTTTCCACCTCCATGCTTCACGGTTGGGATGGTGTTCTTGGGGTTGTACTCATACTTCTTCTTCCTCCAAACACGGCGAGTGGAGTTAGACCAAAAAGCTCTATTTTTGTCTCATCAGACCACATGACCTTCTCCCATTCCTCCTCTGGATCATCCAGATGGTCATTGGCAAACTTCAGACAGGCCTGGACATGCACTGGATTAAGCAGGGGGACCTTGCGTGCGCTGCAGGATTTTAATCCATGACGGCGTAGTGTGTTACTAATGGTTTTCTTTGAGACTGTGGTCCCAGCTCTCTTCAGGTCATTGACCAGGTCCTGCCGTGTAGTTCTGGGCTGATCCCTCACCTTCCTCATGATCATTGATGCCCCACGAGGTGAAATCTTGCATGGAGCCCCAGACCGAGGGTGATTGACCGTCATCTTGAACTTCTTCCATTTTCTAATAATTGCGCCAACAGTTGTTTCCTTCTCACCAAGCTGCTTGCCTATTGTCCTGTAGCCCATCCCAGCCTTGTGCAGGTCTACAATTTTATCCCTGATGTCCTTACACAGCTCTCTGGTCTTGGCCATTGTGGAGAGATTGGAATCTGTTTGAGTGTGTGGACAGGTGTCTTTTATACAGGTAACGAGTTCAAACAGGTGCAGTTAATACAGGTAATGAGTGGAGAACAGGAGGGCTTCTTAAAGAAAAACTAACATGTCTGTGAGAGCCGGAATTCTTACTGGTTGGTAGGTGATCAAATACTTATGTCATGCAATAAAATGCAAATTAATTATTTAAAAATCATACAATGTGATTTTCTGGATTTTTGTTTTAGATTCCGTCTCTCACAGTTGAAGTGTACCTATGATAAAAATTACAGACCTCTACATGCTTTGTAAGTAGGAAAACCTGCAAAATCGGCAGTGTATCAAATACTTGTTCTCCCCACTGTATATGTGGTGGTGTGTAGTAATATATAGTATATATGTGGTGGTGTGTAGTAGTATATAGTCTATGTGGTGGTGTGTAGTAGTATATAGTCTATATGTGGTGGTGAGTAGTAATATATAGTATATGTGGTGGTGTGTAGTAATATATAGTCTATATGTGGTGGTGTGTAGTAGTATATATGTGGTGGTGTGTAGTAGTATATATGTAGTGGTGTATAGTATATATGTAGTGGTTTGTAGTAGTGTATAGTCTATATGTGGTGGTGTGTAGTAGTATATATGTGGTGGTGTGTAGTAGTATATATGTAGTGGTGTATAGTCTATATGTGGTGGTGTGTAGTAGTGTATAGTATATATGTGGTGGTGTGTAGTAGTATATATGTAGTAGTGTATAGTATATATGTAGTGGTTTGTAGTAGTGTATAGTATACATGTGGTGGTGTGTAGTAGTATATATTATATATGTGGTGGTGTGTAGTAGTGTATAGTCTATATGTGGTAGTGTGTAGTAGTGTACGTGTGGTGGTGTGTAGTAGTATATAGTCTATATGTGGTGGTGTGTAGTAGTATATAGTATACATGTGGTGGTGTGTAGTAGTATATAGTATACATGTGGTGGTGTGTAGTAGTATATATTATATATGTGGTGGTGTGTAGTAGTGTATAGTCTATATGTGGTGGTGAGTAGTAGTATATAGTAGAGTAGTAGAGTTTTTCCTAGCCACCGTGCTTCTACACCTGCATTGCTTGCTGTTTGGGGTTTTAGGCTGGGTTTCTGTACAGCACTTTGAGATATCAGTTGATGTACGAAGGGCCATATAAAATAAACTTGATTTGATTTATAGTATATATGTGGTGGTGTGTAGTAGTATATAGTCTATATGTGGTGGTGTGTAGTAGTATATAGTCTATATGTGGTGGTGAGTAGTAATATATAGTATACAGTGAGGGAAAAAAGTATTTGATCCCCTGCTGATTTTGTACGTTTGCCCACTGACAAAGAAATGATCAGTCTATAATTTTAATGGTAGGTTTATTTGAACAGTGAGAGACAGAATAACAACAAAAATATCCAGAAAAACGCATGTCAAAAATGTTATAAATTGATTTGCATTTTAATGAGGGAAATAAGTATTTGACCCCCTCTCAATCAGAAAGATTTCTGGCTCCCAGGTGTCTTTCATACAGGTAACGAGCTGAGATTAGGAGCACACTCTTAAAGGGAGTGCTCCTAATCTCAGTTTCTTACCTGTATAAAAGACACCTGTCCACAGAAGCAATCAATCAATCAGATTCCAAACTCTCCACCATGGCCAAGACCAAAGAGCTCTCCAAGGATGTCAGGGACAAGATTGTAGATCTACACAAGGCTGGAATGGGCTACAAGACCATTGCCAAGCAGCTTGGTGAGAAGGTGACAACAGTTGGTGCGATTATTCGCAAATGGAAGAAAAAAAAACAACTGTCAAACTCCCTTGGCCTAGGGCTCCATGCAAGATCTCAACTCGTGGAGTTGCAATGATCATGAGAATGGTGAGGAATCTGCCCAGAACTAAACAGGAGGATCTTGTCAATGATCTCAAGGCAGCTGGGACCATAGTCACCAAGAAAACAATTGGTAACACACTACGCCGTGAAGGACTGAAATCCTGCAGCGCCCGCAAGGTCCCCCTGCTCAAGAAAGCTCATATACATACCCGTCTGAAGTTTGCCAATGAACATCTGAATGATTCAGAGGACAACTGGGTGAACGTGTTGTGGTCAGACGAGACCAAAGTGGAGTTCTTTGGCATCAACTCAACTTGCCGTATTTGGAGGAGGAGGAATGCTGCCTATGACCCCAAGAAACCATCCCCACCGTCAAACATGGAGGTGGAAACATTATGCTTTGGGGGTGTTTTTCTGCTAAGGGGACAGGACAACTTCACCGCATCAAAGGGACGATGGACGGGGCCATGTACCGTCAAATCTTGGGTGAAAACCTCCTTCCCTCAGCCAGGGCATTGAAAATGGGTCGTGGATGGGTATTCCAGCATGACAATGACCCAAAACACACGGCCAAGGCAACAAAGGAGTGGCTCAAGAAAAAGCACATTAAGGTCCTGGAGTGGCCTAGCCAGTCTCCAGACCTTAATCCCATAGAAAATCTGTGGAGGGAGCTGAAGGTTCGAGTTGCCAAACGTCAGCCTCGAAATCTTAATGACTTGAAGAAGATCTGCAAAGAGGATTGGGACAAAATCCCTCCTGAGATGTGTGCAAACCTGGTGGCCAACTACAAGAAACATCTGACCTCTGTGATTGCCAACAAGGGTTTTGCCACCAAGTACTAAGTCATGTTTTGCAGAGGGGTCAAATACTTATTTCCCTCATTAAAATGCAAATCAATTTATAACATTTTTGACATGCGTTTTTCTGGATTTTTTTGTTGATATTCTGTCTCTCACTGTTCAAATAAACATACCATTAAAATTACAGACTGATCATTTCATTGTCAGTGGGCAAACGAACAAAATCAGCAGGGGATCAAATACTTTTTTCCCTCACTGTATATGTGGTGGTGTGTAGTAGTATATAGTCTATATGTGGTGGTGTGTAGTAGTATATAGTCTATATGTGGTGGTGAGTAGTAATATATAGTATATGTGGTGGTGTGTAGTAGTATATAGTATATATGTGGTGGTGTGTAGTTGTGTATATATGTGGTGGTGTGTAGTAGTGTGTAGTATATATGTAGTAGTGTATAGTATATATGTAGTAGTGTATAGTCTATATGTAGTAGTGTATAGTATATATGTGGTGGTGTGTAGTAGTATATATGTAGTAGTGTATAGTATATATGTGGTGGTGTGTAGTAGTGTATAGTATATATGTAGTGGTTTGTAGTAGTGTATAGTCTATGTGGTGGTGTGTAGTAATATATAGTATATATGTGGTGGTGTGTAGTATAGTATATGTGGTGGTGTGTAGTAGTGTATAGTATATGTGGTGGTGTGTAGTAGTGTATAGTATATGTGGTGGTGTGTAGTAGTGTATAGTATATGTGGTGGTGTGTAGTAGTATAGTATATGTGGTGGTGTGTAATAGTGTATAGTATATATGTGGTAGTGTGTAATAGTATATATGTGGTAGTGTATAGTATATATGTGGTGGTGTGTAGTAGTGTATAGTATATATGTAGTAGTGTATAGTATATATGTAGTAGTGTATAGTCTATGTAGTAGTGTATAGTATATATGTGGTGGTGTGTAGTAGTATATATGTAGTGGTTTGTAGTAGTGTATAGTATATATGTGGTGGTGTGTAGTAGTGTATAGTATATATGTAGTGGTTTGTAGTAGTGTATAGTCTATGTGGTGGTGTGTAGTAGTGTATAGTCTATGTGGTGGTGTGTAGTAGTGTATATGTGGTGGTGTGTAGTAGTGTATATGTGGTGGTGTGTAGTAGTGTATAGTATATGTGGTGGTGTGTATAGTATATGTGGTGGTGTGTATAGTATATGTGGTGGTGTGTAATAGTGTATAGTATATATGTGGTAGTGTGTAATAGTATATATGTGGTAGTGTATAGTATATATGTGGTGGTGTGTAGTAGTGTATAGTATATATGTGGTGGTGTGTAGTAGTGTACGTGTGGTGGTGTGTAGTAGTGTATATGTGGTGGTGTGTAGTAGTATATAGTCTATATGTGGTGGTGAGTAGTAATATATAGTCTATATGTGGTGGTGTGTAGTAGTATATAGTCTATATGTGGTGGTGTGTAGTAGTGTATAGTATATATGTGGTGGTGTGTATAGTATATATGTGGGGCTGGTTGCTGAGTGTAATCTATGTCTCTCAGATGGCTGTGAGGGCCAGTCCCTGATGACGGTGTCTAGGAGCGGCCTCTCCCTGTCGCACGCCTCCCTCTTCTCAGGTATCTGGTCTGGCGGGGGCGGGGGGGGGAGGGTTGAGGAGGCCAGGGAGCAATGGGTTTGGAGGGTAGGGTTGGGCTCTAATCCAGGTTTCATTAACCAAATTCACTGCTGAACTCACCAGCTCCCGCTTTCTCCCGTTGTGCTATATACAAACAAACATGTGACTGGCTCAACTGTTCTGGGGAACTACGGTAAACTTCATCATGTAAAATAAAAAGGTGAAAGGAACAACATCATCTGCCTCATTACCTAAACTATTTTTTTTGTTGGGGGGGGGGTGAATATTGTGAAACACTATCATTCCGCTATTACTGTAGATCTATTGACGTTTTCTGAAATGACAATGCAACTATATTACATATATCTCCTTTTAAAATAAACATCAGATATTACACGTGCAAGACTAGAGTTAAGAGCCTTTACAATGGACTACAAACAAAATGACTGCCACCTAATCGTATTAGCTGTGTTCTATAAGGGCGTAGCTATCAATAAATGATAAGATAATTCCAGCACTGGTGAGAAATACTGCGGCGTGGTAGGCTTTCATAAGACAAAGGACACTTGTTGAATTTGCAGCGAACTAACGGATTAATAGATCAGTCCGTTTGCATATAAAGGTAGTGATTTTTCTTTGTGATTGTCTGAGTTTGATGCCTTTTTTTTTTTTTTTTTTACCAGATGATGCTAGTTTGATAGTTGTGCTTTTTAAAGCACTGAGCCTGATCTCTCTCTCTCTCTCTCTCTCTCTTTCTCTCGCTCTCAAAATTTAAGAGGCTCTAATGGCATGGGGATAACATATGTTTACATTGCCAAAGCAAGTGAGAGAGATTAATAAACAAAAGTGAAATAAAAAAAATTCACTGTAAACATTAACACTCACAAAAGTTCCAAAATAATAAAAACATGTCAAATGTAATTGTCTATATACAGTGTTGTAATGATGTGCAAATAGTTAAAGTACAAAAGGGAAAATAAATCAACACAAATATAGGTTGCATTTACAATGGTGTTTGTTTTTCTGAGATAATTTCCTTATTCATGTCTAGGCAGATGTAAAATGTTACTGTTTTGATTAATTTTAATGGAGTGGGATAGGTCTGCCCTATACCAAATCAGCATTCCCCCTGAGTCTCTTCCCTGTTTCACACCTGGTAGTTTGGTGGATGGGGACTACCAGTTCTCTGTAACCTAGAGGGCAACCAGTGGGTCCGTCTCCTTTATACCATGTTTCTTGTAGGATGACAATGTCTGTATTTTCAGTTTCTTTGAAGTCTTGAGTTCCTGCTCTTTAGTCCAAAGGCAGCTGACCTCAGACCTTGTATATTCCAGGATGAGATAGTAAAAGCTTTGTATTCCATAGTGTCTAGTGTTGTTTTTGTGTGGTTTAGGCCCCGGACCATCACAGTAGGTGTGAGCAGAGCATGTTGGGCATCTGATACATACCTCTTAGGTCGCAGGATATGGCTTGGGTGGGTGTAATAGTAGGGGTTGAGCCTGTTGCTCTGCTCACGGCCTGGGCATATGTCCTGCTGTTATGTTGAGGTTCCTTTATCTCTCTCTCTCTCTCTCTCTCTCTCAGATGCAGACATAAAGCGCGGTGTGACATCCAGTGTCCGCTCTTTCCTCAGATCAGAGTCTATGTAAGAACGACTTCCTCCCTTCTAGCCTCAAAGGTGTTGGCCCAATGCCAAATCGACCTCTAGATCCTTTGCCCTATGCACTTTTGGAGATTTGAGAGGATTTGACAGGTATAAACAATTTAAGAGCGCGCACCAACTTGCCCTCTGATAGGATAAGTCTTGTCTAAGATCTCCAAAAGTGTATAATCTATGGGCACAATTAGTTGTAATGCAAATATGAAAATCATAACTGGCATGTAGAAATGGTAGGATAAATTATAAATTGCCACTTCACATGAAAAAGGTTGCCGACTCCTGGTAGGGGAGAGTGGGCTAAGTTGAGCCACCCTTGTTTTCTAGGAAACCATACACAAAATGAATAATTTGACCAAATATTTAAGAGTTTGTGAAGGAAGAAACCCCATGGAAAAAGTTTGCTCCTAAAAACTGATTTTCACGAAGACAAATTAATTTCTTTTGTTACAGGTTTCATGGTGCTTGTAGATAATTGAAAGATTGTTTTATACATCAGTTGGTGTCTCGATCAGCTCCAATATGCGGTCCTAAACCGAGTATGAAAGTGCGTCCTTGTAGCTGTGTGGGCTAATATAGTCAAAATGTTTGTCTTTCTATTGCTGGATTTGAAATTGCAACCTTTTTGAAATCAGAGGCAGATGCTTTTATTGTTTGCGCTAGTTAAAATTAAACTGTTTGCGATAGTGTGGCTATTGTTAAAATTAAACTGTTTGGTGTACGCTTGTTCTCTATTCCTACCATCAATCTGTCTCAGTTCTCCGTCGTTCCTCCAGTCTAACTCTGCTGAGTCGGTGGCCATGGGCCTGCTCAGGCAGTTTGAGGGCATGCAGCTCCCTGCAGCCTCGGAGCTCGACTGGCTGGTCCCAGAGCAAGACGCACCACAGAAGGTACACACACACACAGACACACACACACACACACACACACACACACACACACACACACACACACACACACACACACACACACACACACACACACACAAATAGACTCACACAAACTGAGCTGTATCCTGCTACCCCTCAGCTCCTGCCCATCCCTGACTCCCTGCCCATCTCTCCTGATGACGGGGAGCATGCTGACATCTACAAGCTGAGGATCCGAGTGAGAGGGAACCTGGAGTGGGCCCCCCCGCGACCCCAGATCATCTTCAACATTCACCCCGCGCACAAGTGAGTCCACACACACAACACGGGTCACAAACGTAGTTGCTGACTTCACACTATTCTGTTTGCCTTCCCCTTTTTGTCTCTCTCTCTCTCTGTCTCGCTCGCTCTCGCTGTCGCTGTCGCTCTCTCTCGCTGTCGCTCTCTCTCGCTGTCGCTCTCTCTCGCTGTCGCTCTCTCTCGCTGTCGCTCTCTCTCTCGCTATCTCTCTCTCGCTATGCCTCTGCGTCTCTCGCGCGCTGCCTCTCTCTGTCAGTTTGTCTCTAGTTCTGTCTTTTTGTTGCTTTCTGCCTGTCTCTCTCACTAACCCGCCTCTCTCCCCTTTTTTTCTCTATCAGGAGGAAGATCGTCGTGGCCAAGCAAAACTACCGCTGTGCAGGCTGCGGGACTCGCATAGACCCAGGTACAAACCACATTGAAGATACCCGCTGCCATAGCACAACCACCCATGTTATCCCTATCCCACAGTGGCCAGTTTGTGTCAACCCCCGCCCCCCTTCCTCACTCACATTGAAACTCTTAACCCCCCCACCGGACAGACTACATCAAGCGAATGCGCTACTGTGAGTACCTGGGCCGCTACTTCTGCCAGTGTTGCCATGAGAACGCCCAGGCGGTGGTGCCGGGCCGTGTGCTGAGGAAGTGGGACTTCAGCAAGTACTATGTCAGCAACTTTGCCCGGGACCTGCTGGGCAAGATATCAGGAGACCCCCTGTTCAACCCCAACGACATCAACAGTGGCCTCTACAAGAAGAACAAAGCCCTGGAGACTGTCCGGGTGAGAGGACTTGATTTTGTTATACTTGCCTGGTTAGTTTAATGCTGGTTAGTTTAATGCTTATCTTATTTTAGGTTTGGTTAGTTACTTTACCACAGTTTACTGTAACTCACCTGTACTAGAAGGAAAATGCATTATGGTTATGAGTTTGAAATGCATTCTGTGAACTAAGTACATTTTCCTAATATTCTTCAGGTTTTGAGGGTCCAACTATTCCACATGAAAAACCTCTTCAAGACCTGCCGCCTAGCTAGAGAGTAAGTTGTATTTGTATTTATTATGGATCGCCATTAGCATTCCTGGGGTCTAGCAAAATGAAGGCAGTTTATACCATTTTAAAAACGTTACAATACATTCACAGATTTCACAACACACTGTGTGCCCTCAGGCCCCTACTCCACAACTAAGGGTTGGTAACAGGCTGATTGGTTGGCTATTTGAGCCGGTAAAGGGGGCTTTACTATTCTTAGATACAGGAATGACATTTGCTTCCCTCCAGGCCTGAGGGCACACACTTTGTAGTAGGCTTAAATTGAAGATATCAGAAATAGGAGTGGCAATATCATCCTCTATCCTCAGTAATTTTCCATCCAGATTGTCAGACCACGGTGGCTTGTCGTTGTTGATAGACAGCAATACTTTTTTTTACCTCTTCCACACTGACTTTACGTAATTCAAAAGTACAATTATTGTCTTTCATAATTCGGTCAGATATACTTGGATGTGTCGTGTCAGTGTTTGTTGCTGGCATGTCATCCCTAAGTTTGTTTATCATGCCAATTTAAAAAGTCATTAAAGTAGTTGTGCGTGTTCTGCAATAACTGGTATTATTGGTATGCGACGGTCCATTCCATTGACATGTAGTATTCCTGTGCTACTCCTCTGAGATGACCGTGTATGGATGGTATTGTTGGTATGAGTTCCCCTGACGTGTGTCCCTGCGTTTGTCCCCACAGCGTGCTGGACCAGTTCGACAGCCTCCCTGGTCACCTGACTGAGGACCTGCACCTGTTCTCCCTCAGCGACCTCAACGCTGTGCGCAACGGAGAGCTGGCCCCCCGGCTACGAGAGCTTCTGAAATTGGGTTCTGCGCACGTGGCTGGCTGTGTGGTGAGAATGCTTATCGTGAACCAGATACTCCTGTTGTCACTGTAGTTAACTCTGAGATACGCTAATAGAGATACATTGTTGATTTTGATATGGGGATGTACATTTTGAATTGTCTTTCTACTCTATCCCAGTTAAATACAATAACATATTTATGAGTAGCATGATTGGTCTTCACCAATCCAGTGTGATTTGTGAACTAACATTCTGAAGTTGTCATTCTATAAGATGGCTCTAGTACTGTTTGTGTCAAATGACTGTTTGCGCTGTGTGTTCCAGTGGACTTGTGGGTGTTCTAACATGACATTTTCAAAGTTAAAAAAAGAAAACGTTTTATTCTCAGTGTTTGGCTCTTGCCCTCAATGTCTCAATTTCCCCTCTTTCCTTGTCTTTGTCTCCCACAGCTGTGTCAGGCCAAGGGCTTTGTGTGTGAGTTCTGCGGCAACGACAAAGACATCATCTTCCCCTTCCAGTTGAACAAGTGCACGTGCTGCGAAGGTGAGCCCCCCCTGCTGGTGGGAGGACTGGTTGTCCCACGGGCCCCCTCTCCCTTCCTCTCCCCCTCCTGGAGAAATTGGAAGTTCCGCAGGCTGGCCAGGGCCCTGTCCCAAGACAAGAGAGAGGGAGAGGGAGGAGAGGAAGAGAGTGAGGCAAGGGAAGATGAGGAGAAATGGACTGGAGAGAGAGGAAAGGAGAGGAGGAGAACAGAAGGGGAGACGAGGAGGTTATTCACAGCGTTCCAACATGGAACTCTGGCCAAGGCCTTTTGGAGTAAAGAAAAGGAGGAAGATGAGGAGCTAGAAGAAGGAGAGAGGGAAGGAGAAACCCAGACAGGGAAAGGAATGGCGGAAGGAAAGTTTGAAACTGAGGATGTTGAGAACAAAGAAAGAGAGGACAGGGAAGACAGTGAGGGAAGTGCAGAAGGACACGTGAAGAAAGAGAAGGGCAATTTATTTAAGGCCCTCGGTGTCAGCAAACTAACCAGCACTTTCTCCAAGGACAAAGGATCCAGGGAAAGAGAGAAAGAGAAACAGGGGGATGCGGATGGGACAGAGAAGGAAGAGAGGAGAGGACTCTGGAAAGTCCCTGGGGTTGGGAGGCTAGCGAAAGCGTTCTCAAAAGGGGAAGTAGAGAGGAAAAAGGAGAAAGGAGAGTTAGAGGAATTAGACAAGTGTGACAGTAAAGGGAAATTCTTTAAAAAAGATTGTTCAGAAAAAGGAGAAAGTGAAGTACGGGAGAGTAACAGCAGCGTAGTAGTGGAAGGAAAGGACGGACGGTTCACAGTGAAACCTCCGGTTTTGGGCCTTAGGTTGCTCAACGTTTTCTCCAGAGACACCAGAAAGTTAGAAGGGAGGAAGATGAGTGATGAAAAAGAGAGAATGGAAGAGCAGGAGACCCCATCTAACTGGAGATCCTGCAAATCACGCAAAGCCAGGAGGATAACAATCGGTAGGGGGGAGAGAGAAAAGAACCGGGGTGAGAGGACGGCGGAGACGGCGGAGGAGGAGAGAAGTAGAGGGGGAGGAACAGAGCAATAGATGGAGGGTGGTGACCAAGGCTCTCTAGCCAAACCGAAAGGAAGAGAAGTCAGATAGAGGATGAAGGGAGGGGAGGGAAAGCAGCTTTTCATTGCCCTCTCCTTGGAAAACATAGATGCCTTCTAGACAGAAAGAAATTCCCTCTGAGTATTGGGAAGGATGAGAATAGCAGAAAAGTTTTTGTTACAATCAATCCCAAATCAGTTGCTGTATTCCAAATCAAACCCCTATGACTTACTAGTCAATTTGGAATTAGGAAAATATCTTGAATTCCAAAAGACATGATTGAGAGATGCAGAATGTAGCACATTGACTTGTACTAGCTGTCATGGAATCACATGTGGACCGAGTTGAATTGGTATGGAAATATGTAACTTAGGATATTGTTTACTCGGGTATCAATTCACATTGGCAGTCACAGCCTAGAATTTAAACTTCCTCGTTAATTTCAATGTTGACCACTTCTTGCGTGGAATTCTTTGAGTTTTCTTCACTATGGTGTTGGTGGTTGGTTGGACTGGTTTTTATGGTGCAGGGTGGCACTACTGGTGGAAGGTAGTTGTAGGATGTTCTGACATCTTTGGTTGTGGCTGCCACTGTTGTTTGATCTTGTTTCCTGGCCTCTCCTTGGTGCCTTACTGAGCTCTGGCCTCTCCTTGGTGCCTCACTGAGCTCTGGCTTCTCCTTGGTGCCTCACTGAGCTCTGGCCTCTCCTTGGTGCCTCACTGAGCTCTGGCCTCTCCTTGGTGCCTCACTGAGCTCTGGCCTCTCCTTGGTGCCTCACTGAGCTCTGGCCTCTCCTTGGTGCCTCACTGAGCTCTGGCCTCTCCTTGGTGCCTCACTGAGCTCTGGCCTCTCCTTGGTGCCTCACTGAGCTCTGGCCTCTCCTTGGTGCCTCACTGAGCTCTGGCCTCTCCTTGGTGCCTCACTGAGCTCTGGCCTCTCCTTGGTGCCTCACTGAGCTCTGGCCTCTCCTTGGTGCCTCACTGAGCTCTGGCCTCTACTCAGTATTGCTGTGAAAGGTCAAAAGGTCCTACTGGCCTCACCTTCTGATGTACAGAATGTGTGTGTTAGAGGTAATGCCAGATAACATTGTCTTTAACTGAGTGTTTTAGGCTACAGTGTTTTATCAGCTGTGTTCATCAATTTCAAATGTGACATGGCATAATTTTCAAAAGAGTTGCTATTGCTGTCTGCCCTGTCTGAAAAGTTATTTAGTATTTGAAAGTAGTTCTTTGTGTGTTATTGAAGAACAGAGACAGGTTTATATTGTGAAGCGTGAGGAATGGAGATATGGGTCTATTTCGATGTGTGGGTAATGGAGGAGAATCAACTGGAGTGAGAGAACGAGTTGTTCTTTCGACGTGTGACTGGCTGTCCGCCATTTATTATTTAAGCATCAACTTCTCTGTTTGAATGTCAAATAAACACATTTTGTGAATTTCAGTTTCTTTTGTCATTTCATTATCGTGGGAACAATATATTCATTAGAAATACGGTTTAAAAATGTATTGCATTCGAAAGCTTCCACACAAGGTGTTTCCTGAAAATGGTTCAGGCACACAGTCTGAGCTTTAGAAGCTGTGTCTCTATTGAGGATAGGCTTCTCATTGCAGTCATGTCTGAACTGGTTTGAGTGGTGAACTGACTCTTGACAAGTTTCTGTGTTTTACCACTCCTCTGTCCCACCTTCTGCCTTGCCACGAGCCTTACCTCTTATTTTATAGTTCTCTGTCACCCCTCCCCCTCACTTCAGAGACTATCATTGGCTCTTCTGCCGTGACATCACAACACCTCAGTCCTCTTCCCATTGTTAGCAATGTTATCAAACCGGTTATTAGCTTTTCCAAACGCTCCCCCATGTTTGCTTAGTTGGTTAACAGGGGAGTTGAGGTGGAACACCCCTTTTGAATAAGGACGTTGTCCATATATGTCCTGGCGTTCTTCCTCTACACATCCACAAGACAATGTCTTTTTAAACGGGACCCCACCCATTTTTGTGTGTCTATCTCTTACATAGTGTTTCAGTGTGCTAGTTTTTTCACTGATATCTCTCTTTTGTGTTTTGTCTTTCAGAGTGCAAGGCGTGTTTCCACAGCAAATGTTTTCAGGCAGGCAAGGAGTGCCCGCGGTGCCAGCGCTTGGCAGAGCGGCGGGAGAGGATGGCACGCAAGAACATGGAGGAGCAGGAGGATAAGGAGGAGGACGAGGGAGGCGGGAGCTAGGACGACGAACTGAGAAACGAGGGTGGTGGGGAGCTAGGATGACGAACGGAGAAACGAGGGTGGCGGGGAGCTAGGACGACGAACTGAGAAACGGGGGTGGCGGGGAGCTAGGACGACGAACGGAGAAACGAGGGAGCTGGAAAAGAAAGATGGAAAAACCAAGAGCACCACATGACAATGATTGTAGTGACCTTATTCCTTCAACTCCTCCCTCCATTCATCCCTCTTTCCCCTGAAAGTGCAGCTTCTGGATAGTGGATGAGCTCTGATGGTTTGGATTCTTGCTTTTGTATTTTGAACGTCTTGCCAATATGCTCAATGGCATATTATATTAACATATTGGCTGCTTTTATGGTTTTCTGCTCTGATTGCAGATATCCAGCGTATGATGTAGTCCTGCCATTTATGTAAACAAGTTATCATTTCAAATAGAACAAGGAAGGTAGAAGTACTGAAATCAACCACAACAAATTAAAAAAAGAATCCCTTTAATACAAGTGCGTTTTACTCCAACCCATTTCAGGCTATTTTAGCCAAGTGCCTCCGCGACCAATGTTCTTATACTGGCAGAGCTGGTGCATCATTGGTCGTTCTAGAGGAGTTGGAATGACAGGTCTTTGGAGGGAGTCTTTCAGTCAGTGTTGCACACAGTTACGAATATTTTTTAAGATGAGGCAGCGTGTTTGTCCTGCTTTGTGTGCGAGAGATGTGTGCATCCTACAAAAAAGTGTGTGTGAGAGAGGTAGGTGGGTGGGTGGGTGAGAGAGAGGTGTGTGTGTGGGTGAGAGAGAGGAGGTGTGTGGGTCTGTACTGTGTGGGTCTGTACCTGCTAAAAAGCACCAGCCTAATTTGACACTTAATATTTCCGTTTCTGTGTGAAATATGAAGTGTTTTTGTTGATTTATTCAATTGAACTGCACTGGTCTGTCGGGTTGGGGGGGGGGGGGGGGGCGGCAAGGCAAGGGGTGTTGGTGATGTTTATCTCACACAAAGCATATAGGGCTTTACAGGTTATAGTACCTTTCTGACTTCAGCCTCGTACGGCCATCCTGATCTTGTTGCTACATGGATTCAACTTGGGCCTCTTGAGCTGAGGTCCAATATACCAAAATGGCTTTACTGGCTCTCATGGTTTTGCTGTATTCAGAGGGCCTGTTAGGTTTCCCACAGCGAGTTAATCCATTATCCAAGTTTCACCATTTTAATGTTTATGACTGATGGAAAGAATATATGGAACGGTGTTTGAGTTTTGGGACAAATCTATTTGGTTTTCTGTTGGTCGCTCTGGTTAGCGATGTTGTGTCTGGGGGATTGTGCTCATTCACAAGACGATTGGTAATACACAACATTTTGCTCTGGTTTTCCTGACAGATTAATAAGCCTCTGACTAAGAAGCTTTTAGGATGGAGAATTTCCATTAGACTTTCTGTGTCTAGGGAAACTAGCCCATACATAACACGACTACATATATACAGACTGACATGCCGCTGTAAAAAAACGAAGAAACTCCAAAACAGCATAGTGTTGGCCCTCATAAGACTCATAATTCAATGTTCCCTTCCTGACAGATCTACGTGTATGGTCTATTGCCAACCAGGGGAGTATAACCTTATTCATCTAACATTTTAACAAGCCTGCTTTAAATAGAAACGCTATTAATATAATTTTTTGCTCGGAAGGCGTCTGGGCCTGTGTTCAGTCCCTGTAGTAGTATCCATTATGATCCGAAAGGCAAAACTGATCCTAGATCAGCACTCTGACTCAGAGACACATTGTGAATACCAGACCCTGATCTCCAGTTGATTTTACTGATGGCCTTCCCGATCCAAGCAGACTCCCGTCCTTATTAAATAACACTGTTTTTTTGTAGGGTGCTGTGGAGCTTTAAGTAAACTACTGGAAGAAAATGCTATTGTTTGTTTTATGTACTGTTATATAATTTGAATATTATGATGACAATAAAAGACTGGTCAGACTGTTTTCTCCTGGTGTCGTTACTGGTTCCTGGTGTCGTTACTGGTTCCTGGTGTCGTTACTGGTTCCTGGTGTCGTTGCTGGTTCCTGGTGTCGTTGCTGGTTCCTGGTGTCGTTGCTGGTTCCTGGTGTCGTTGCTGGTTCCTGGTGTCGTTGCTGGTTCCTGGTGTCGTTCCTGGTGTCGTTGCTGGTTCCTGGTGTCGTTCCTGGTGTCGTTACTGGTTCCTGGTGTCGTTGCTGGTTCCTGGGGGATTGTGGGATGGATGGGTGGTTTGTACGGTAGTCCTTAGGGGCAAAGTAGCTTTTGGGTTACATCCCAATCTTGTTTCTTCTGAAGAGTGCACTTGTTCACTTCCCTCCATGGAATTTAGAAGAATTGACTGGTTTATGGAAACTCCCTCTAGCGCGTGCATTACACCAATCTAATGCTTTAAAACTTAGGAGTAGTGAACAAAGGAACACATGAGGAGGAAGGAGAGATCTTTGGGACGTAACCATGGCTTGGTGGTTAGTCCAGTGAAGCGAATGGAGTCAAGTAGAAGGCAAGACAATTAGGAGGTGAATTTATAGCTGTTTTCCATTTAGTTATTTTACAGCATCGCAGGCTGTTAGCAGGCTTAAGTGTTAATTGAGCCCTGTGGGTAATGAGGACTGGCATAGTAAGGGCTGGTGTACACACACACACACACACAGAACACAGCTCTAACAGTCAAAGAGTACTTCAGTTATTGTTCATGAAAAATGTGTATTCAGACCTCAGGCCTTCTAAACCTTCAGACCTCAGGGCTTCTACACCTTCAGACCTCAGGGCTTCTATACCTTCAGGGCTTTCTACACCTTCAGACCTCAGGGCTTCTATACCTTCAGACCTCGGGGCTTCTAAACCTTCAGGGCTTTCTAAGCCTTCAGACCTCAGGGCTTCTAAACCGTCAGGGCTTTCTAAGCCTTCAGACCTCAGGGCTTTCTAAGCCTTCAGACCTCAGGGCTTCTAAACCTTCAGACCTCAGGGCTTCTAAACCTTCAGACCTCAGGGCTTCTAAACTTTCAGACCTCGGGCTTTCTAAACATTCAGACCTCAGGGCTTCTAAACCTTCAGACCTCGGGCTTTCTAAACATTCAAACCTCAGGGCTTCTAAACCTTCAGACCTCGGGCTTTCTAAACATTCAGACCTCAGGGCTTCTAAACCTTCAGACCTCGGGGCTGCTATACCTTCAGACCTCAGGGCTTCTAAACCTTCAGACCTCAGGGCTTCTAAACCTTCAGACCTCAGGGCTTCTAAACCCTCAGGGCTTCTAAACCCTCAGGGCTTCTAAACCTTCAGACCTCAGGGCTTCTACACCTTCAGACCTCAGGGCTTCTAAACCTTCTGACCTCAGGGCTTCTATACCTTCAGACCTCAGGGCTTCTATACCTTCAGACCTCAGGGCTTCTAAACCTTCTGACCTCAGGGCTTCTAAACCTTCAGACCTCAGGCCTTCTAAACCCTCAGACCTCAGGGCTTCTAAACCTTCTGACCTCAGGGCTTCTAAACCCTCAGACCTCAGGGCTTCTAAACCTTCAGGGCTTCTAAACATTCTGACCTCAGGGCTTCTAAACTTTCAGACCTCGGGCTTTCTAAACCTTCAGACCTCAGGGCTTCTAAGCCTTCAGACCTCAGGGCTTCTAAACCTTCAGACCTCAGGGCTTCTAAACCTTGAGGGCTTCTAAACCTTGAGGGCTTCTAAGCCTTCAGACATCAGGGCTTCTAAGCCTTCAGACATCAGGGCTTCTAAACCTTCAGACCTCAGGGCTTCTAAACCCTCAGACCTCAGGGCTTCTAAACCTTCTGACCTCAGGGCTTCTAAGCCTTCAGACATCAGGGCTTCTAAACCTTCAGACCTCAGGGCTTCTAAACCCTCAGACCTCAGGGCTTCTAAACCTTCTGACCTCAGGGCTTCTAAACCTTCTGACCTCAGGGCTTCTAAACCTTCAGACCTCAGGGCTTCTAAACCTTCAGACCTCAGGGCTTCTAAACCTTCAGATCTCAGGGCTTCTAAACCTTCAGACCTCAGGGCTTCTAAACCTTCAGGGCTTCTAAACCTTCAGACCTCAGGGCTTCTAAACCTTCAGGGCTTCTAAACCTTCAGACCTCAGGGCTTCTAAACCTTCTGACCCCAGGGCTTCTAAACCTTCTGACCTCAGGGCTTCTAAACCTTCAGACCTCAGGCCTTCTAAACCTTCAGATCTCAGGGCTTCTAAACCTTCAGACCTCAGGGCTTCTAAACCTTCAGGGCTTCTAAACCTTCAGACCTCAGGGCTTCTAAACCTTCAGGGCTTCTAAACCTTCAGACCTCAGGGCTTCTAAACCTTCAGACCTTCTAAACCTTTAGGGCTTCTAAACCTTTAGGGCTTCTAAACCTTTAGGGCTTCTAAACCTTTAGGGCTTCTAAACCTTTAGGGCTTCTAAACCTTTAGGGATTCTAAACCTTTAGGGATTCTAAACCTTTAGGGATTCTAAACCTTTAGGGCTTCTAAACCTTTAGGGCTTCTAAACCTTTAGGGATTCTAAACCTTTGGGGCTTCTAAACCTTTAGGGCTTCTAAACCTTTAGGGCTTCTAAACCTTTAGGGCTTCTAAACCTTTAGGGCTTCTAAACCTTTAGGGCTTCTAAACCTTTAGGGCTTCTAAACCTTTAGGGCTTCTAAACCTTCGGACCTCAGGGCTTCTAAACCTTCGGACCTCAGGCCTTCTAAACCTTCGGACCTCAGGGCTTCTAAACCTTCAGGGCTTCTAAACCTTCAGACCTCAGGGCTTCTAAACCTTCAGGGCTTCTAAACCTTTAGGGCTTCTAAACCTTTAGGGCTTCTAAACCTTTAGGGCTTCTAAACCTTTAGGGCTTCTAAACCTTTAGGGCTTCTAAACCTTTAGGGCTTCTAAACCTTTAGGGCTTCTAAACCTTTAGGGATTCTAAACCTTTAGGGATTCTAAACCTTTAGGGATTCTAAACCTTTAGGGATTCTAAACCTTTAGGGCTTCTAAACCTTTAGGGATTCTAAACCTTTAGGGCTTCTAAACCTTTAGGGCTTCTAAACCTTCGGACCTCAGGGCTTCTAAACCTTCGGACCTCAGGCCTTCTAAACCTTCGGACCTCAGGGCTTCTAAGCCTTCGGACCTCAGGGCTTCTAAGCCTTCGGACCTCAGGGCTTCTAAGCCTTCGGACCTCAGGGCTTCTAAACCTTCGGACCTCAGGGCTTCTAAACCTTCAGACCTTCTAAACCTTCAGACCTCAGGGCTTCTAAGCCTTCAGACCTCAGGGCTTCTAAACCTTCAGACCTCAGGGCTTCTAAACCTTCAGACCTCAGGGCTTCTAAGCCTTCAGACCTCAGGGCTTCTAAGCCTTCAGACCTCAGGGCTTCTAAGCCTTCAGACCTCAGGGCTTCTATACCTTCAGACCTCAGGGCTTCTAAACATTCGTACCTCAGGGCTTCTAAACCTTCAGTGGGGTGTTATTCTTGGTGAACATGGTATCATTTCACGAACATATCCACAGGCATTTAGTATATCTGATAAATAACATGTGTAGTAAGCCTACATGGACTGTAGGGGCATATGACTGTAGGGGCGGCAGGCGGGTAGCCTAGTGGTTAGAGGGGGGAGGCGGGTAGCCTAGTGGTTAGAGGGGGGAGGCGGGTAGGCGTTCTGCCCCTGAACAAGGCAGTTAACCCACTGTTCCTAGGCCGTTATTGAAAATAAGAACAAATTCTTAACTGACTTGCCTGTAAAAAAAAATATAAAAATACGTGGGGTGCAAAACTCGATTTTCCACCAAATTAAAACTACATTTTCAAAAAAAATGGAGACCTATGGTACATACTGTAAATTGGTCTAGCTCTTTTCTACCCCCCCCCCCCCCTTTGGGTGCATTTGTTTAAGCCTGCCCACTGCACGAGGTGATCTGAGATTTCACTTTCAGACCAAACGAATGCACCCTTTTCGGTCTCTCCAAGTCTCTCATTGGTTGATCCAGATGCACCACATACAGATAATGACCGTGGCGTAGCAGGAGATGAGTAGGAGGTAGATACGGAAGAGCAGGAAGTCCAGTACGTAGCCCACGTGGCACCACTGCTCCTGCAGCACACCCTCCTTCTGCATCGACGTTAGGTGGGCACGCAAGTCACTCAGGTCCTGGCAGATCTGACGCAGCTCAGGCACAGAGGACACTCCTAAAGGACCTAAAAACAACAAAAAAGTGATGAGCATCGATGCTTAGCCTATAGTGCTGAAACACTGCTATTGGTCATCAAGACTGTATGCTCAATACCCAGTTGATCATGTTTGAGCAAGCACATGTTCACAATAACAGCATATTACCTACAAGAGGTGTTAAAGCTTTCGGATAATATGCCGTTTGGTTATATGGCAGGGATTGGGTCTGTTCCCTGGTAACCAAGTAAATTTAAATTCCGGAAATGAATGGTAAGAACACTCAATAATGAACAATTTTAATTGTAAAGTTTTTAGATTGAATTGGAGGTTGAAATGGAAATGATCCCGAACTATTACTTTATAACAGTTTCATGCCTGCTAATCAAATCTACCCGAAATGAGCCCAGATTATTTAACAGTTTCGTGTCTGCTAATCAAATCTACCCGAAATGATCCCAGATTATTTTACAGTTTCATGCCTTCTAATCAAATCTACCCGAAATGATCCTAGATTATTTAACAGTTTCATGTCTGCTAATCAAATCTACCCGAAATGAGCCCCGAATATTTAAGTTTCATGTCTTCTAATCAAATCTACCCGTGTATGGCTCCTCACCAATGGTGCTTGTAGTGTGCTGGGCAGGGATGTGCACAGGGGTGGCTGGTGCAAGGACCCAGGGAGGGCTTGTGGGGTTTGGTCTGTCTGCCTTGTCATCCTGGGTGGATCCTCTGGAGGCTGAGGGTTGAACAAGCTCCTCGGGCCACTGGTAGCAGATCATACGGGCGATGTGCTTCAGGATGACCACACGGACCCAGTGGGGCACCTCGTGGTACTTCTTGGAGTTGGAATGGAGCACGTTAGTGATGATGACTGTCTCCAACAGGCTGATGACCATGAGAGCCAGACACACTGAAAAGTAAATTCCTGAGAGGGGAGGATAGCAGGGACACTACAGGGTTAGGTGGGTTAAATTCCCTTCCAATTCAGGAGATGAGATTAATTGAGATGTGCCATTTATTTTCAGAGGACTTCGGTTCACTCCCAGAAGTACCTGAAGTGCAATGGAATTGCCCCCAATTAGTAGGGAGGAACACCACAGGAGGTTGGTGGTACTTTAATTGGGGAGGACGAGCTTGTGGCAATGGCTGGAGTGGAATAAGTGGAATGGTAGCCAACACATGGTTTCCATGGTTTCCAGGTGTTTGATGTCATTCCATTGACTCCGTTCCAGCCGTTATTATGAGCCGTCCTCCCCACAACAGCCTGCAGTGAGGGACACTGTTTTCTTTATTTTGTTGCTCCGTATCTAACCCTCAACACTTATCATAGACCTCAGTGCTCCGTATCTAACCCACAACACTTATCATAGACCTCAGTGCTCCGTATTTAACCCACAACACTTATCATAAACCTCAGTGCTCCGTATCTAACCCACAACACTTATCATAGACCTCAGTGCTCCGTATCTAACCCACAACACTTATCATAGACCTCAGTGCTCCGTATCTAACCCACAACACTTATCATAGACCTCAGTGCTCCGTATCTAACCCGCAACACTTATCATGGACCTCAGTACTCCGTATCTAACCCACAACACTTATCATAGACCTCAGTGCTCCGTATCTAACCCACAACACTTATCATAGACCTCAGTACTCCGTATCTAACCCGCAACACTTATCATAGACCTCAGTGCGCCGTATCTAACCCGCAACATTTATCATAGACCTCAGTGCTCCGTATCTAACCCACAACACTTATCATGGACCTCAGTACTCCGTATCTAACCCACAACACTTATCATAGACCTCAGTGCTCCGTATCTAACCCACAACACTTATCATAGACCTCAGTGCTCCGTATCTAACCCACAACACTTATCATAGACCTCAGTACTCCGTATCTAACCCACAACACTTATCATAGACCTCAGTGCTCCGTATCTAACCCACAACACTTATCATAGACCTCAGTGCTCCGTATCTAACCCACAACACTTATCATAGACCTCAGTGCGCCGTATCTAACCCACAACACTTATCATAGACCTCAGTGCTCCGTATCTAACCCACAACACTTATCATAGACCTCAGTGCTCCGTATCTAACCCACAACACTTATCATAGACCTCAGTGCTCCGTATCTAACCCACAACACTTATCATAGACCTCAGTGCGCCGTATCTAACCCACAACACTTATCATAGACCTCAGTGCTCCGTATCTAACCCACAACACTTATCATAGACCTCAGTGCTCTGTGTCTAACCCACAACACTTATCATAGACCTCAGTACGCCGTATCTAACCCACAACAATTATCATAGACCTCAGTGCTCCGTATCTAACCCACAACACTTATCATAGACCTCAGTGCTCCGTATCTAACCCACAACACTTATCATAAACCTCAGTGCTCCGTATCTAACCCACAACACTTATCATAAACCTCAGTGCTCCGTATCTAACCCACAACACTTATCATAAACCTCAGTGCTCCGTATCTAACCCACAACACTTATCATAAACCTCAGTGCTCCGTATCTAACCCGCAACACTTATCATAGACCTCAGTGCTCCGTATCTAACCCGCAACACTTATCATAGACCTCAGTGCTCCGTATCTAACCCGCAACACTTATCATAGACCTCAGTGCTCCGTATCTAACCCACAACACTTATCATAGACCTCAGTGCTCCGTATCTAACCCACAACACTTATCATAGACCTCAGTGCTCCGTATCTAACCCGCAACACTTATCATAGACCTCAGTGCTCCGTATCTAACCCACAACACTTATCATAGACCTCAGTGCTCTGTGTCTAACCCACAACACTTATCATAGACCTCAGTACGCCGTATCTAACCCACAACAATTATCATAGACCTCAGTGCTCCGTATCTAACCCACAACACTTATCATAGACCTCAGTGCTCCGTATCTAACCCGCAACACTTATCATAGACCTCAGTGCTCCGTATCTAACCCACAACACTTATCATAGACCTCAGTGCTCCGTATCTAACCCACAACACTTATCATAGACCTCAGTGCGCCGTATCTAACCCACAACACTTATCATAGACCACAGTGCTCCGTATCTAACCCACAACACTTATCATAGACCTCAGTGCTCTGTGTCTAACAGGTAGACCAGGGGCCGTATCACAGCGTATCCACAAAGCGTCTCGAAATATACATTTGGTCGTAAGTGCTGATAATAGAGACATTTTACTCCTACTGTAGAAAAGGCCGTACTACTCCTCTCCTCTCTACGTTACCTCCCCTCACGGTCCCTTCAGTTTCCCTTAAGTCCCGTTAGTTTGGCTGCTCAGCCTACCTTAGTTATTCTTCACCTATTGTAGCCCTGCCATACCCAACCAATCAGAGCACTTGGAAATGTGCATCTGGACACGAACACCCGCCCACTCAGGTCAGAGTGTCATGGTCGTCGGAAGGGAGAAGATGCACATGTCTGAAGACGTTTTTATTGTCAACAGTAACACCAATGTCTGAATGTTGTGCATCGAAATGTAAGTTGCAGGAGAGTTTTAATTGGGGTTTTTACATGCTGTTTAATAATAGGTAATTACCAGTATTTACTTCCTGTTACTTTGATAGCTTTTAGACATATATTCTACTGTTATGGTTGTTACTATTCTTTAATGTTAAGAGTTGCCAATGCTGCTTTAAGAAATTGTTTATCATATGTACGTATTATTCTTTACTGTCATAAGTGTTATTGTTGCATTGGTTGCACAAATACTTTTGCAGAAGTTGAATTGATGTATTGGTTAACATAGTCTTTATGCATGCACACGCTACCACAGCGTTTTCCATAGTGGCCTTTATTAAGGTGTTTTATTGTGCTGCTATGGGCGAGCTTCTAGAGTCATCCCAGAGTCATCCCAGAGTCACCCCAGACGGTTCTTGGAGCTTGCTCATGAGCAGAGTAATTTGCGACTCTGTGGCGCCAGGGCAGATCTGATAAGATCTCAGCCTGGCAGATTCTCACGCAAGGCTAGAGAGAGATGGTGCCATAAATCTTGATCCCTTTGTCAATACAAGTAATTTGTTTCTCTCTCTCTCTCCAAGAGGTGAATGTTTAAGTTTATGTTTATATTGATGCCATTTATAGACATCTTGTAAGTGTAATGCTATTTGCCATTTATTCATGTACATTTAAGTGATAATGCCCTCGAAGCCGGTGTTAGGATATATAGGCACCGTGCTAATATTTCCTCCAAACACCGGCTTCAAGGGCATTATCATTTTTATACAAAGGTTTACCAACATATTCAAATAATGATTTGACATTGTTAACGTTATTTGACATTAAAAACGTTATTTTGATTAATTTATTCATACTATTTCATCCTTCCACAAGAGATAGTCCCGACACAAATCTAGGGTTGCTACCCAAGCCGGCTGGTGGTTCAGTTTTATTGTTCTGTATCTATGGACGCAAATCCGTCGTTCGTTCTAAATGTTCCATTGAGTCCCATAGGACGGTGCACAATTGGCCCAGCGTTGTCTGGGTTAGGAAAGGGTTTGGCCGGTGGAGCTTTACTTGGCTCATTGCGCTCTAGCCACTCCTTGTGGTGGGCTGGGTGTGTGCGGGCTGACCCCAGTTGACATTTGAACGGTGTTTCCTCCGACACATTGGTGCGGCTGGCTTCCGGGTTAAGCTGGCGGTTGTTAAAACTTCTTAGGGAAGTTTCAATTTTAGCCTAAAATGACATACCCAAAACTAACTGCAAGGTAGCTCAGGCCCTGAAGCAAGGATATGCATATTCTTGGTACCATTTGAAAGGAAACACTTTGGAGTTTGTGGAAATGTGAATTGAATGTAGGAGAATATAACACAATAGATCTGGTAGAAGAAAATACAAAGAAAAAACCAACCTAGCCATCACTCTGGTTGTAATTACAATGGTGTCCACAAGATGGCAGCAGTGTATGTGCAAAGTTTCAGACGGATAACTAGAAGTATGAGCACACTACATGACATTTAGTGTGAAGTCACCCAGGTACATTTGGGCAAATCGTGAAGGAGATATTTGCATTCATATTACATTTTTCTGCAAGAATATGGTCAAATCTGTGTACTTGGACTTTGATTTCTCTTTTCCAGTATTAGTAGCCATATTATAAGTTCAACATTTGCAAAACAACCAGTTTTCATAACTTCATAACATTTTTGTCCAAAAGGAAAAGGCATGCTGTCTCACAAGGTTAGCAGCTACATTTTGCGACCGTTACAGGGTTTCCGGATACTCCCGTAAAGCCCAGCTCATTGGCTATCTAGCCAGCTTTGCTTTGTTTCCCGATTGGTGCTTATTTGACAATGTTAGAGTCGATCAAGTGAAGACCACCATTGGCGTGTCATGAAGGCGTAGCTCTCTGACTAAATTTGGTGTCCTATAGGATATACTACACCCCTAATGATATAGTGAAGTCTGGTAACGTTCTAGGATCTCTGATGAATACATACGAAGGTGATTTGACTGGTCGAAACAACGTTTAGGGTTAGATTTTCACAGATTCCTTTCTTTGCAAATTGAACGAGTAGAAATACAAAATCGATCGTGCATGATATATGGACCTTTTTAGGATATGAAAAGGGATTTTATCTAACAAAACGACACTTCATGTTATCTCTGGGGACCCTTTCGATGATAAATCAGAGCAAGATTTCAGAATGTAAGTACACATTTCACCTTCAGAGGTGCATTTATCAAACCTATTGCGGAGAAAAAAAGTGTTTTGTTGTTTGGAGCTCTCCTCAAACAATAGCATGGCATTTTTTTCGCAGTAAAAGCTACTTTAAATTGGACAGTGCAGTTATATTAACAAGAATTTAAGCTTTCAGCCGATATAAGACACTTATATGTATCGACATTTGTTGTTTCTCTAAAATCTTCGATCCTGACACAAGGCGCTGCATGATTTACAACTGTCCCGTTGACGGGATGCTGATCCCCTTAAGAAGCGCGGTTGAGCGGGTCATGTTTCAGAGGACACATGACTCGACCTTCGCCTCTCCCGAAGCCCATTGGGGAGTTGCAGCGATGAGACAATATTGAAAACTGGGGAGAAAAAGTGGGTTAAAAAAAAGTTTATAAATAGCCTGGCTGGGCTGATGAGACAGTGGAATGCGCAGTCAGATGGAACTGAGTAAATGGGCATTTTAACGTAATAGATTTAGCCGGTGGTAACTTGTCGAATAGACACCGGCTGGAATGCGGTTTTAACCAATCAGCATTCAGGATTAGACCCGCCTGTTGTATAAATATGTATATTCCATATTTATAGTGGGTGAGGGTATTCACAGCCAACCACTCAGAAGGGTGAGGGCATACCAGCCAACTGTTTTTACATGGTCCTTCTAGCTGGATTTATTGACCAACAGTTTTTTACATGGTGCATCATTTCTCCGGATTTAGCTATCAATAGTTTTTACATGGTCCGTCAAGCCGGATATAGTGACCAACATTTTTTTTTTTTACATAGTCCGTCACTTCTCCAGATTTAGCGAACAATAGTTTTTACACCTACTCTTATGGGTTAAAACAAAAGCTATGCATGAAACCTATTTAGTCAGAAGAGTTCCACCTAGTCGACAGATATTTAGGATACCTCATGAGCTGTCCAAACCAGTTAAGACTTGATTATAGAATGAGCCAGTGGTTGCTGCGCCAGACAGGCAATTGCTTTGGAGTTGTAGAAAGAATGCATTGATATTGCTATATGATCAACCCATAAATAACCTAGACACATCCATCAGTATCTTTTGCGCTTTTTACAACGATTTCACAAGGCCTAATTTACATGATATGCCTAAATACTTATAACCACGAGGCTAATAAATAATCAAATATTTGTTTTCCGATTATTTCATAAACCTATATCATGTTATTTCAAGTTTCTCATTGGAGCGCATTCCAAAGCGATTTACAGTTGTTGAACGGGAGTGATAAGTGTTTTGATTAACGGTAGTTTAATATGATCAAAATGCTGTTGTTCTGGGGCATGCATTGGGCTTTAGAAACATCTAGGGTCTATGTGTTGTTGAAAATTATAGACCATTCAAACATTTTATGCAACATTGTCGAGAAGTTACTTGATGCCTACTGTGCCAAAGCGATTTAGAGTTATTTAACTAATTCTGATATTTTGAATAATGTGATAGAATCATACAGCATGATTCCGGTTGAACGCGGATTTTTTATAATCCTACCGTTGTATCAATACACTCGTCATTCGATCCCGTTTACAAGGTTATGCATGCCAACATAATAGGCAAGAATTAAGAGTAGGCAAAATGATCTTGTCAGTGACATTTGTAGGTATCAAACCTTTTACCATTGCAACATTAAATGTTCACGGTGGTTCAGCGCGCTGAAAACATCTATGGTCCACTTACACATGACCAGCAAAGACCCAGTGCTTACTTATGTGATTTAAAATGAAAAAAGGTATTTGAGTGTTTATCAGCATTTGTAACTTGAGTCTGATAATTGTCTGTACAAAACAGTTAATCTGATATATAAATAGTTGCTTGATGTATGTTTTTCAGTTTCTTGAAATAGTTTGCAAATGTAACTTATTTCAATGTGAAAACTGAAATGGTGAATTCATTCCTTTTACATTTTAGCATACGCACTTATCCAGAGAAACTTACAATACTGAGTGCATACATTTTCGTACTGGTCCCCCGTGGGAATCGAACCCACAACCCTAGCATCTTTGTGTGCACTAATGAACAGGACGCAGACCTATGAGGGGGGTGCCGTTGGCCGTGCTGGGCAGCAGGTCGTTCATGATGAGCAGGAACACGGTGTAGCCCAAAATAAGGGTCATCTTGAAGGAGGCGCGGTCCACGCTGTGAGGAGGCAGGTAGAAGGAGAGGATGTCGATGAGCATGAGGAAGGAACTGGGGATGAGCAGGTTGACCACGTAGAGCACTGGCCTGCGCTTTATCACCACCTGGTGGGGAGTTGAAGCAAGTACAGCAGATGTATTAGGAGACATATTGGAGAGCAGAGAGACAGCAGATACAGTGAGTATTTTTACTGTACCACGAACTCTGTTGGTGCTTATAGAAGAAAAAAAAATCTAACCCATGAGAAGTGTTTGTATCCCTGTCTTAGCGGGTCTCTCCCTCCCCCCTCTCCCCATCTCCCTGTCTCCCTGTCTATCTCTCTCACCCAGAAAGTGATGATGTCCCATTCGTCGATGCCAAACTTGAGGACAGACGCCTCTCCATAGATGTTGACCAGCTCCCACTCCCCACTAGCCTCCAGGTACTGTTTCGAGTTCCACGACATCTCTTCAAAGGACAGGGCTGGACTCAACCGCACATCCTTTACTAATGGAGAGAGAGAGGGAGGGGGGCATTCCATTTCCAAAGTACGCTTTGGCAATATGTACATTGTTATATCATGCCAATAACGATAATTGAAAGAGAGAGAAAAGGGATTAGCTCAAAATTAGTAGCTGGGGAATATTAGTAGCTGGGGGGTATAATTTAAGATATTAGTAGCTGGGGGGGGGGGGGGGTATATATATGGATATTAGTAGCTGGGGAATATTAGTAGCTGGGGGGTATATTATAGGATATTAGTAGCTGTGGGGTGTATTATAGGATATTAGTAGCTAGGGTGGGGGGGGGGGGTATATTATAGGATATTAGTAGCTGGGGGGGTATATTATAGGATATTAGTAGCTGTGGGGGGTATATTATAGGATATTAGTAGCTGGGGGTATATTATAGGATATTAGTAGCTGGGGGGGTATATTATAGGATATTAGTAGCTGTGGGGGGTATATTATAGGATATTAGTAGCTGTGGGGGGTATATTATAGGATATTAGTAGCTAGGGGGGTATATTATAGGATATTAGTAGCTGGGGGGTATATTATAGGATATTAGTAGCTGGGGGGTATATTATAGGATATTAGTAGCTGTGGGAGGTATATTATAGGATATTAGTAGCTGTGGGAGGTATATTATAGGATATTAGTAGCTGGGGGGGTATTATAGGATATTAGTAGCTGGGGGGGGGGTGTATTATAGGATATTAGTAGCTGGGGGTATATTATAGGATATTAGTAGCTGGGGGGGTATTATAGGATATTAGTAGCTGGGGGTATATTATAGGATATTAGTAGCTGGGGGGTATATTATAGGATATTAGTAGCTGTGGGAGGTATATTATAGGATATTAGTAGCTGGGGGTATATTATAGGATATTAGTAGCTGTAGGGGTATTATAGGATATTAGTAGTTGGGGGGTATTATAGGATATTAGTAGCTGTGGGGGTATATTATAGGATATTAGTAGCTGTGGGGGGTATATTATAGGATATTAGTAGCTGTGGGGCGTATATTATAGGATATTAGTAGCTGGGGGGGGGGGTATATTATAGGATATTAGTAGCAGGGGTGGGGGGTGTATTATAGGATATTAGTAGCTGGGGGGGTATTATAGGATATTAGTAGCTGGGGGGTGTATTATAGGATATTAGTAGCTGGGGGTATATTATAGGATATTAGTAGCTGGGGGTATATTATAGGATATTAGTAGCTGGGGGGTATATTATAGGATATTAGTAGCTGGGGGGTATATTATAGGATATTAGTAGCTGGGGGGTGTATTATAGGATATTAGTAGCTGGGGGGTATATTATAGGATATTAGTAGCTGGGGGTGTATTATAGGATATTAGTAGCTGTGGGAGGTATATTATAGGATATTAGTAGCTGTGGGAGGTATATTATAGGATATTAGTAGCTGTGGGAGGTATATTATAGGATATTAGTAGCTGGGGGGGTATTATAGGATATTAGTAGCTGGGGGGGGGTGTATTATAGGATATTAGTAGCTGGGGGGTATATTATAGGATATTAGTAGCTGGGGGGGTATTATAGGATATTAGTAGCTGGGGGTATATTATAGGATATTAGTAGCTGGGGGGTATATTATAGGATATTAGTAGCTGTGGGAGGTATATTATAGGATATTAGTAGCTGGGGGTATATTATAGGATATTAGTAGCTGAGGGGTATTATAGGATATTAGTAGTTGGGGGGTATTATAGGATATTAGTAGCTAGGGGGTATATTATAGGATATTAGTAGCTAGGGCGGTATATTATAGGATATTAGTAGCTGGGGGGGGTATATTATAGGATATTAGTAGCTGTGGGGGGTATATTATAGGATATTAGTAGCTGGGGGGTATATTATAGGATATTAGTAGCTGGGGGTATATTATAGGATATTAGTAGCTGG